>NC_041401.2:100578491-100897062 GCF_900747795.2 Erpetoichthys calabaricus
TGCCAGGAAGAATACGATAAACTGTCCAAATCCGGATGTGCAAATCTTGTAGAGGCTTACCCATGAAGCCCTGAAAAGTTAAAAGCTGTCCAAAAGGCTTCTGCAAAGTACTGCTTAAAGGGTCTGAATACTTGCATGAAATTTTACAACCTTTCTAAAGACATGTTTTCACTTTGTTATTATGGGTTATCGAGTGTCAATTAAATGACATAAATGGCAAATTTATCCATTTAAAATTAAATCTACAGTGCAATAAAGTGTGAAGAAAGTGAAGGGGTCTGAATACTTTGAGTCCTCTTTTTCCTGTGCATCCGGGTGTGGGTTATGATGAAGGTTTCTTGCTATAACACAGAGGGAGTTGACTGTTAGGCCCAATATGATTATTAATTCAAGACATTGAGAAGGGAAATGACACACTACGTGGGTTCTGAGTAAGGCGCTTCTAGCCAGAAAACTCTTGTTTTCAAAGACCAGATGTAGTTTTAAGCCTTTTCTGAGATAAATGGCTAAATGGTGTTCTTGGAATGCCAAATAACAATGTACGTGTATCAAAAACACATCCGGACTTTTCCTCTTTTCTTGTCAAACACACATTTGGTCCATTGGATCAGAAGGAAATCCTTAAAAAAATAAATCGGATACACGCTCCACTGCCACGTTCTTTTTTTGTTTGAGGTTCTTGCACTGGGTTGGCAATAGCATAGCAAATGGTCTGTTTATCATTTTACATAATGTCTTTCAGACAAAACATGGTACTTGCCTGGCATTATTATTTAAATGTCTTAAGTGTGTGTATTGTGTAGTATCTTTGTTCTTTAAAAATCAGTGAAAGTTTGTCTTGGAAAATCCAGTTACTCCTGTAGTTGAAATGTAATATGTAACATGGAATTGTGGGAGTTTGTTATTGACACTTTTCAGTTTGAAATTGAGCTGCACTGTTTTGTAATTTTTGCATTTCCTTCTTTTTTTTTTTTTTTTTTTGGCCATTACAGATGTTGCTCTGGAAAGAGAAGTCGAAGGCGATCTTGTTTTGGCAGACATGGGCCATGGAGTGCCCTTTAGGGCTGGCACATTCGATGGCTGTATCAGGTATGGTGTTGAATTATTAGTGAAGGCTGTAAATGCTGAGCTGTATGCCAAGATTTATGAACTTGTGTGACCAAGTAGCTTGTCCGGGTTTTTCAGCAGAGTTCAGCTGCCATCAGGTGGCATACACCTTAGTTATACTTCAGTTTATATTTCTGAAGTTCATAGTTATTGTGTTAAATGAGCCAGTGCCTCTTTAACATACACAAGCAGTATGGTGTAGAAACCAAAAATAAATCTAAACAAACCAGTTAGTGAAGTGCTTTGACCAATAAGAGAAGTAATATTTAAAAACCTGTCTGGAATATTTTTGGATGAAAACTGCCTCTCTAACTTAATAAACATTATGCAGGTAAAATCCTCTTTCTATTGTAATGCAGACCTTTACATGCAACAAGCCTGCATGGATGGATAAATAAATATTAGGCAAGAAATGCCATAAAGGAAGACGTTCAAGGGTTCACTTTAATTAAAACTAGAAAACACAAAGCCCTCTGATCCTCCACAGATCGAGGTTCCAGCCCCAGTGGTGCGTGAGTGCCAGCAGGCAGCTGTGCCATATTTGCCTGGTGGGTAGTGGATGCTGGAGCTGTCATTCTGAATTCTATCACATACTCGGTTTCTGCAATTCGCTTCACACTCTGCTACCATTTCAACTTGTCGATCATTTTGCTTAGGCAGTTTGCTACAAGAAAGACGCAAACACCGATAACTTCAGAGAGGCCAAAGCTGCTGTTCTTCTTCTTCCCCGTCACATAATCGACTTTGACAAGTTGCTTCATGGTCTACAGATGTTGCAGCATTTATTTTTTTTTCCTGTCAGTTGTGGCACGTGTGTGTGTGTATACAGTGGTGTGCAAAAGTATTCAATCTCCTTGAAAGTCATCATAATCCTCTGCATGACAAAAGATTAGTACATGTATTTATTCATTCAGTATCTTTTTAATGTGAACTCTTATGCCATAACAATACATTTCCAAAGTCAAAATAAACCATTTTCTGCAGATATTTAGCTGAAGAAGAAATAATTGAACGTTCATGTTTGCATAAGCACTTAAGCCTCTGTGCTGTTGAAGCTCCAGGTTTACACAAATAATAAAGAAATCACAAATGACACAAAGTGTCAGTCCTTTGACCATAATTAAACAAAATTAGGTTGGACTCATGAGTCCTTGCTCTCTCTCTGGATATAAAAAGCACCCTTTGTCAAGACCACAGTCTTTGTTGGACAATCATTGCAAAAATGAAGACAAAGGAGCATTTTGCTGATGTGAGAAAACAATGTCATTGAAATGCACAAGGCAGAAAATGGCTACAAAAAATATTGAAGTGTTTGAATGCCCTGTTAAGCACTGTTGGATCCATCATCAGGAAGCAGAATGTTCATCAGAGCACCCAGACTCATGCCAGAACAGGATGTCCCTCAAAACTAAAAATTAGACCACAACGTCGACTGGTGAAAGAAACTACTAAAAATACAACCGTCACACTCAGAAGTCTGCAGTGCTCTTTGGCTGAAACTGAGTGAAAGTGCAGAGGTCCAGAATTTCAGGAGCTCTCCCTAAAACAGGAGGGTAGCAAGAAAGAAGCCTTTCCTTAAGAAGGTCCACATAAAAGCACATATGGCATTTTCTACAAAGCATGAGAAAGACCCAATTAAGATGTGGGAGAAGGTTTTATGGTCAGATGAGACCAAAGAAGTACTTTTTGCTCAGACTTCGAAAAGGTAAAACTAACACTGCCCACGCCTTAAGAATCGCCATACTTACAGTGAAATATGGTGGTGGCAGCATCATGTTATGGAGATGCTTTTCATGTGCTGGGACTGACAATCGTGTCAGTGTTGAAGGAACAATGGATAGACTCAAATACCACACAGTATTGCAGGAGAACTTCTTCCAGCCTGCTGTGAACCTATGGCTCAGGAGAAGATTCATCTTCCATCGTGACAATGACCCAAAGCAATATTGGAATGGCTCAGAAACAGAAAGGTGAATGTTTTGGAATGACCAAGCCAAAGCCCTGATCTTAACCCAACTGATAATCTGTGGCACTATTTGAAAACTGCTGTCCAGAGGTCCTATCCCACCAATGTAGAGGATCTCTATAAATTCTGCCAAGAAGAACGGGGAAGAACCACTCCTAAACAATCTGCAAAACTGGGACCTACTTACCTCGAAAGAAGCAATGCTGTTATTGCAGTAAAAGGGTTCTTGACAAAGTATTAATATGAAAGGCTTCAATACTTATGAAAAAACTAACTTCTTCTACTTTGGAAATTCTGTATATTGTTACAGCTAAATATACTGAATGGATAAATATGTATAAATCTTTTGTCATGCAGAAAATTATGATGACTTTCAAGGGGATTAAATACTTTTGCATGCCACGGTGTGAGTGTATTTTATTTATATAAATTATTGTCACACTTTAGTAAAAAAAAAAAGTTTATAAGGGGGGAAAAAAAGAAATCTGAGAAATAAATCTGCAGATTTATTCTATGAATAATAATCCATCATCAAGCAATAATTATTTTTAACAAAATCCTATGATGTGCCACGTTTATTGTCACCCCTGCATTTAATACTTTGTGCTCCTTTAACCATTTTGGTGTTGATTTGGACGTGTTTTTAGATTATTTTCCTGTTGGAAGATTCAGCGATATCCGGCTTTAGTTTCTTAGCAGAGGCAGACAGGTTTAAATTTTAATGCCATGAACAAGGTTCCCAAGGCCTTTGGAGTAAAAACAGCCGCGATATGTCGCAGAATGTCCACTACACCTGGCAGTGTGGCGCAGGTTCTTTTGAGTGTCTGTTGTCAAGTAGCACATCTTCTCTCAGCTAACCATAGACCACGGCTCCACTGAATGTTCCAGTAGCGTTTAACAAACTCCAGGCCCTTTATGTTTCTGGTTAAATAACCAGAAATGTTTTTATCTACAGTGCTTTCCAAATCTGTGAGTTTTGGTGATGTAGTGTCCCCAAGAGGCTCCTTTTTTCTGTATTTCAATTTTTTTTTATAGCCATTCCATGACTCCTGAAGATCAACACTCTGTCCTCTCATTTCATTCCCACACTGACTAATGAATGGGGGCATTTGGCCTCATATTTATACCCTGGTGACACAGGAAGTCAGTCAGTCAGTTATAGAGAGTAAGCTTAAATCAATTAAGGTTTGGATTTCTTTCATTGTTTTCAGTGTGAGTTTGAGGTAATTCACCAAAAGGTGGTTTATTTTACAACCGTTTTTACTCGTCTTTACGATGGATGCCAGTAATTGTGGAGGGGACTGTAGATACCCGTTACTGTTCTCCAGAGAGCCCATGATAGGATTAAGAAAGGAGTGAAAGGCTTGATGTGGGCGCTGAGCTGGCTCGTCTCTGGGGCTCCCATGTCCAGTTATGTTAGGTTTGTCTTCTCATCAGCATTGCTCCACTGTTGCCTCCTTGGGTCCTTCATGTGTGGCAGTGCACTGGATTGAGCATGCTGGTACATGATGACCCTGGCATGACCTTTAACACTGGACGTCATGGGCTGTGACCAGTGGTGGAGATAAAGTGAGACAAAGACAAATAAAAAAGTAAAGAAACTCACGGAGTCTCTTATTTACAGCTAAAGACAAACAATGACATCAAAAAATCAGTGCTGTGACATCTACAAGCCAAGCACAAAATCCTGGATGACACACCAAAAGAAATATCAAGAAAAATGTTTTTTACAAAAAGATAAAATGATTCCTGTCTTCTTCCTTCTAATGCGAAATAAAGAAGTGCAAAGGTTCTTCCAAAAAAAAAAAAAAAAAAAAAAAACGGCAAGAGAAACAAACTTGTAGCTCACCAGCCACCCCCTGTTGAAATGATCTGAGCTTCTGGCTCTGCAGTTGTGCCCACTCACACCAGCTGTTGGCAAAAGACCACTGCTTACCTTCTTCTAGCACTGTCCTGTCTTGATCCTTCAAGCAGGGTGCCCCATGTGGCGTTGCCTCTGCCACGTCTCCTCAGACTAGACCCCTGTACCCACTACCTACAGCCTGACAACCCCTCTTTCTGTTCCTGTAGTAAGTAAATCCATTTACTCAGGCCCTTCTCTCACACTCCCATTGACGATTACCCAGACACAGCTTCTCCCTCACAGCGTTGGTTATGTGCCAAGATGGTAGCTTATTGCCTTGCAGAGGGATACATGCAGTGCTGCAAACCTCTTGGGATTTATGCACACATTGAGCAGCTCCTCACCCAAAGTGCGACGTCATGCCCCTGTGTTGCCACAGTGTCGCACACTCCTTCATTCTTAAGAGGAAAGCGCCCTTAACTATTAATACTTGGCAAAGCAGACTATAAATAGTTGTAAATAGTTTCAAAAACTAAACCCATGACTCTGCCCGTCACACTTGGTTATCTTGAAGACTGCTGAGGCGTCCTTGGTGTGCTCTAGCATTGCCATACATGACCTGATGCACTCTGGGTATATTGGTTTTAGGGCAAGTTCAGCCAACTGTAAGTAGTTCTTCATGTCCCACTTAATTTTTAAGCAATATAATTTTGTGACCAAAGTTTTTAAAGATGCTCCAAAGCTGGGCCTTCCTTTATAGTGTGTTTTACAGTGTATTTTTTTTTCTTTCTTTTCTTCTAGTTTTGACTATGAAGTCATTTTCTATACAAGTTCAACTTGATTGTATGCAGTGTTATTTTCTTGAAGTAAAATAAAAATTAGAAAAAATATATATTCATGTAGAGTTTTGTCTATGTAAGACCAAGTACAAGTGAAAAATAAATAATTGAACCTGTAATTTCTATAAAGCAGAAACAGGCAGACTGTAAGTGAAGCAGCACACGTGAGGAGCTTTGGAAGGAAAGGAGGCCTGGTTGTGTGACGTCCATTTGTGCTGAATGAGGCTGATGACGTTTATTTAATCAGTATGAATGTCTTGTCTTTTCAGCCCTTATTCCTCCTCCAAAACTGTTGTACTGTTGTAATCTAAAAGAAGAATCCTACTTAGTGTGAGTCCTCTTTTCCTTTGCAGCATATCGGCACTTCAGTGGCTTTGTAATGCAGACAAGAAATCCCACAGTCCCCCCAAGCGGCTTTACCGGTTCTTCAGCACTCTTTATTCCTCGCTGGTATGTTACTTATCCTGTCCGGTTTTTATACTCGGTGTCTTGATGTTATGCTGCTCTTTGTTTCTGTTACTCTCTTACAGATACAGTAATCCCTCCTCCATCGCGGGGGTTGCGTTCCAGAGTCACCCGCGAAATAAGAAAATCCGCGAAGTAGAAACCATATGTTTATATGGTTACTTTTATATTGTCATGCTTGGGTCACAGATTTGCGCAGAAACACAGGAGGTTGTAGAGAGACAGGAACATTATTCAAACACTGCAAACAAACATTTGTCTCTTTTTCAAAAGTTTAAACTGTGCTCCATGACAAGACAGAGATGACAGTTCTGTCTCACAATTAAAAGAATGCAAACATATCTTCCTCTTCAAAGGAGTGCGCATCAGGAGCAGATCATGTCACAGAGATAGAAAAAAGCAAACAAATCAATAGGGCTGTTTGGCTTTTAATTATGCGAAGCACCGCTGGTACAAAGCTGTTGAAGGCGGCAGCTCACACCCCCTCCGTCAGGAGCAGGGAGAGAGAGAGAGAGATAGAGAGAGAGAGATAAAAACAAACAACCAAAAATCAATACGTGCCCTTCGAGCTTTTAAGTATGCGAAGCACCGTGCAGCATGTCGTTTCAGGAAGCAGCTGCACAAAAGATAGCAACGTGAAGATAATCTTTCAGCATTTTTGGACGAGCGTCCGTATCGTCTAGGTGTGCGAACAGCCCCCCTGCTCAATCCCCCTACGTCAGGATCAGAGAAAGTCAGCGCAAGAGAGAGAGAAAAGTAAGTTGGGTAGCTTCTCAGCCATCTGCCAATAGCGTCCCTTGTATGAAATCAACTGGGCAAACCAACTGAGGAAGCATGTACCAGAAATTAAAAGACCCATTGTCCGCAGAAATCCGCGAACCAGCAAAAAATCTGCGATATATATTTAAATATGCTTACATATAAAATCTGCGATGGAGTGAAGCCACAAAAGGCGAAGCGCGATATAGCGAGGGATTACTGTACTAAGACCAGATCCATTTAAGCTGTCAGTATTTTTGCAGGTTTAGTGTTGCTTGGTTATCCCAAAAAAAATGGATACTGTCTGGTAGCACTTAGGTGTGTGTAGTATTGCCATGTAGTTGAGATCTTTAACCCAAACAGGAAGGTCATTTGTCCTCAACGAAGAAATAAATAAAAAATATAATGTCCATTGAATATTTGTTACCTCTGTCTGGTTGTGTGTCCTTTGGGTGTTTCTTTGTGTCCTGGTGGTTTACTTCCAGTTTACATGGAATTGTTTGCAAAAATGATAACCATTGTCATAATTGGGTGCGTTCATTTTGTCGTTTTTGCTTTACGTGAATTTTTTTTTTTTTTTAGGCCCGTGGTTCTCGAGCAGTTTTTCAGATCTACCCAGAAAATTCAGACCAGGTAGGCATCTGCATAATAGTCATAACCTTTCTTTGTGCTGTGGTTAAAATTCAAGAAGCTTTTTAATTTTTTTTTTCTTTCTTGGTACTTGTGTATTATTTATTAAGTTTGTTTTCCTTAAAAACAAAAAAGGCTGAGATTTACTAAAGCCTGGGTCTGTGCGTGTTAATGTATTTTGGTGGCTCATTGCATGCTGTGCTTCACATCTTGGTTCTCCTCTCTTTTATGATCTAGCTGGAATTGATCACGTCACAAGCAATGAAGGCTGGCTTCACTGGAGGCATGGTGGTCGATTATCCAAACAGTGCTAAAGCCAAGAAGTAAGTGGCATGATGAGTTAACTGCCTGCAGAACTGACTTTTGTACTGGCTATTGTGTTGAATCGGTAGCTTTTCATGCCCACCCCAACATCGTATTGACTTTGAAGTTGTAAATGTATGTAATAAACTACACACATTGTTTGAAATTTGAAAACTTACGTTTAGGCCAAAGTCCTACTTGAAATATTTCCCAGCTGTCAACAAGTATGAAGGGATGTTGTGGTGCACACGTGGACAGATAGGGTCAGTACAATTCCTCTAAGCAGATGAAAATAACGGGGGTACATAGGTTACATCCTGCGTGAAGAAGGGGCCTGAGTTGCCTCGAAAGCTTGCATATTGTAATCTTTTTAGTTAGCCAATAAAAGGTGTCATTTTGCTTGGCTTTTCTCTACATTCATAATGGCTAACACGGTACAACACCCTAGTACTACAGGGGTACAAAGGTGGAGACTAATCTTGTCTGAAATTGTCTGGCATTCTTCTCTCACCCAGATAACGTCAGGCCTGGTCCACACAGAGGCTGTGTACTTGACATTCATTCCCAGTTATTTTAGTTATAAAGTAAACCATTAACATCCTTAAGTAAATGTTCACCAGGTGTTTGCCAGCACACACCACATCTACTCTTGACTCCAGGGATGGCTTTCATTATTTGTACTCTGGACAAGACTTTTTTTTTTTTTTTGCACTCGCTCTCCTTGGGAGGCCACAGTAGTTGAAGACCGGCCCTGCCAGGTGCACAGTACTCTTGGTAAGTTAGCCATAAGACTGTGCAGCATGTTAGCTTTCCTGTTCCCCCAAGATGTCTGTCCCAGGAGGAGGTTAGTCGACAGACCGCTGCAGCAGTACCAGGCCCAGGCCTGTGAGTGTAGTACCAAACAGTCTCCGTGAAGTGGCCACTTTTTTAGAAATGCGGTAAATGCAGTCATTAGTCTTTAGTTTTTCCAAAGTATGCTGCTTTTTGGAGGCCACATGATCTTGCTGCTGTGTGCTTTACTTTAATATGCAAGTTTTACTGGGACCAGTTGTGTGGAGATTGGGGGAATTTGGTAGGTTTTGTGTCTTGCTTGTTATTTCTGTCCAGTCCTGTCCAAGAATGACCACATACCAGAGAGTTTGGGAGTACTGCTACCCAAAGGTGTCATTTTGGCCCCCTATATGTGATTGTCACAAATGCTGTCATATGCAGGGTAGAATTTCTCTTTTTCTTTTTCCATGCTGTTACGTGGGCACAGGGTGTTAATGTAACAGTAAAAGTGCAGCATGCTTTAACTTATTGACCACCACGTGTTCACACCAAGAGTTGGAAAAGATGAAAACACCACCCACATGTGCCTCTCAACGTGCCATGCTCACGTCTGTGCCATGTGGTTTTGGTCACAATCTGGATCATCTTCTCCAGAATAACTGCAATTCCCGATCATCCATTGACCTCTTGGCTCCACCACTTGACCATCTTCTCTTAGTGCTGCTCGACTTACCTTATTCTGGCACGGCTTTTTCATTACTACTAGCTCCATGATTTTGTCTCAGGTGTTTAAAGGTGGGCTTCAGCCACCTAACCTAAGTAACTGCGCCCAGAGATCAAACATGCCTATTAATAATAGTGGCACACATTAATTTGAGAAATGTGTTTGTTTTATAATGAGGATTTCTTTTTCCTGCGGTGGGTTGGCACGCTGCCCTGGATTGTTTCCTGCCTTGTGCCCTGTGTTGGCTGGGATTGGCTCCAGCAGACCCCCGTGACCCTGTGTTCGGATTCAGTGGGTTGGAAAATGGATGGATATCTTTTTCCTTCAAACTATTTTACTTCAATTAAAGGTTAAATTAATGTTTATAGTTTGAATGAAAGATCAAGAAGATGAACAATAAAGGCATTTCTTCACGGCCCATTTTGCATTTCTATATTGTGGAGGCCACTGTACTTGAGCAGGTGTACTGTGTGTGCACTACATCGCTGGTGTGCCATAAGACCACTGGCACAGGCAGGTTAATATCATACAGTAGAAGAAGATCAATTGGTAAGTAACAAACAAACTTGATCAAAAACATTTTCTTTGTTTGTTAGTTATGTACTGCTCTGTTGATTATATAAGATGTTGAACTTTGTGTGCCCATTGCGGCAGTTAGTAGGCCCACAAGCAGACGCTGGCCAAGCTGGAGGCACTGAAGCTCCTGAGAATTCTTCAAGTGGTACTTGAGGCTTTTAGTGTGACCTGCACAGCCTGCTGCCATCACTGCACCTCATAACAAGCAGACACAAAGTGATTGTGTCTGGTGGAAACCGTACATCCTCTGTTTGGCAGGCGGCCTCCGTCCTGTGACTTCAAAGTGCACGCAGCGGCTTACTGACTCGAGTCCTATTTGTTTGCTGCTTTCTGAACAAATTCTGTTGTCTGTCAAAGTAACATTGGCTTTCTGTTAGCAGAATGTACCGTCTCAGTAGTCTCTTTCTTGTGAAGAATTCTATGCATCGCCTTTTATCTTTTACAGTCGCTCTCAGACAAGGTATCACATTGAGAGGAATGTGAGAGAAGGACCTCTTGACGAATAAATATTAGTTCAATTCAGGCTTAGCCTAATTTTGGCAGCGCATCTCTGGAGAATTCACTCAGGCTGCACACTAAGTTGCTGTAGGTTACTGAATCTTTGAAATATTTATTTAATTAATTTATTTATTTTTACAGGTTTTTTCTCTGCCTCTTTGTTGGAGTATCCGGGGCATTGCCAAAGGTAAGAGATCAGAGTGAAACACAGTAGGAGGCTAAATTTCAGTACGTACTCGACCCAGCGCTCTTTATTTTGTATGCGTTGTGTGAGGTCATGGGCGTTTTCAGATAAAGACATCACCGGGTTCATAGATGACTGCAGGGTGTGTATTTATGAACTTTCTTATGGATCATTAGACTCCACTAATCCCAGACAGTGCCGCAGGAGTGCACACTTTGGTTTTATGCTGTGTTGTTTTATGATAGTTTTAATTTGGGTGAGTCTGCTGCTTTTTGAATTTTCTTCTCTAAGACTGCCTGTTGTTACATCTGTATTCTGTCTAAACATTTTCCATTTAAAAGATAAACTCTGTTTTTCAAGTCAAAGTTATTCCTTCACAATCATGGTATATATATAGTAATTTGCTACCTGTAATTGGGGTTTAAAGTGAAGCTTTATTTTTTACGTAAATTTTAAAAATATCTTGCCTGTTTTTGCAGTTTACGTGGGGTTGTAGGGACAAAGTCTTAAAACGTATCAAATATATTCACATGAAACCGTAAAGGTGCTGATTTAAGAAAACCTGCCCTCCACATTCATGAGGTATCTCTGTGATAACAAAAGGCAACTAGAAATAATTACTTTATGATTTATTCATGGTCTTGTTTGCTCGAGATAAGGATTCGTTACTTGCCCGTTTGTCTGCTTGCCGTGGCCATCATAGGTGGAGTTGTGAGAATCCAACGCACTTTACATTCTGTGGTGTTAATTTGCAAAGCCTATGGAGTGAGATGTCTGACGAGTGTACTTTATACACATATAAATTAATCTCAACTGAACGGACTACACTGCACTGTATTTTTAATGAAAGCCTTTGATGTTTGAATGATTTGAAGCTCCACTGGCCAATTATTGATTTATTTTTTGATGCATGATGAGTTGCTCACTCCATGTAGACGGTCCACTTACTAAACTTCAGTCTGATTTGAGTTTGTGTTGCTATACTGGCCCGTGTGTGTGATTGTGTTCACCCTACAATAGGCGCCATTTCCGGAAACTGTTTGTGCTTTGCGTCCATTGCTTACTGGGCTAGGCCTGCAACCCTACTCTGGATTAATCAAGTTAAGAAGATGGATGGATTATTTTTATTTTTGCTATTACTATTGTGTCTGTAGCGGAGACAAATATGAATAAATTAATGGTTGGAAAATACTGAGGACAGTAATAGTAACTGTAAGTACTTTTAGATACTGCAGTGGTAGTGCTACTGTCTCACAGTGAAGGACGCTGGAGTTTTGCGTCCTGGTGTTCCCTGTGTGGAGTTCGCATGTCTCCCCCGGTGCTCCAGTTTCCTCCCACAGGCCGAACACATGCAGGTTAGGTGGATTGGCATTGCTGGGGGGTTGGTGGAGGGAGTTGTGGGGGGTGTTTGCCCTGTGATGGACTGGTGCCCTGTCCATGGATTGTTCTGCCTGGTGTCAGTCTGATGGCTTCTGCGGCAGGTTCCAGCTGTTTGGCGACCCTGCCCTGGATAAGCAGGTCAGATGCCTGTAACATTCTGTTCAGTTCTTGTCTCTTTTTGCTGTGTGCTGTGCTTGAAGTGGGAACGACTGCTGGAAGTCTTTGTTTTTGTAGGCTGTTTGGTCCTCCTCATGATGCATTTCAAATGTTACACAATTTCTTTATTGAGCGGGTGTGAGGGTCCTCCTTGGAGTGTTCAGTGCCCTACTAAAAGTACAGTGGTGTGAAAAACTATTTGCCCCCTTCCTGATTTCTTATTCTTTTGCATGTTTGTCACACAAAATGTTTCTGATCATCAAACACATTTAACCATTAGTCAAATATAACACAAGTAAACACAAAATGCAGTTTGTAAATGGTGGTTTTTATTATTTAGGGAGAAAAAAAAATCCAAACCTACATGGCCCTGTGTGAAAAAGTAATTGCCCCCTGAACCTAATAACTGGTTTGGCCACCCTTAGCAGCAATAACTGCAATCAAGCGTTTGCGATAACTTGCAATGAGTCTTTTACAGCGCTCTGGAGGAATTTTGGCCCACTCATCTTTGCAAAATTGTTGTAATTCAGCTTTATTTGAGGGTTTTCTAGCATGAACTGCCTTTTTAAGGTCATGCCATAGCATCTCAATTGGATTCAGGTCAGGACTTTGACTAGGCCACTCCAAAGTCTTCATTTTGTTTTTCTTCAGCCATTCAGAGGTGGATTTGCTGGTGTGTTTTGGGTCATTGTCCTGTTGCAGCACCCAAGATCGCTTCAGCTTGAGTTGACGAACAGATGGCCGGACATTCTCCTTCAGGATTTTTTGGTAGACAGTAGAATTCATGGTTCCATCTATCACAGCAAGCCTTCCAGGTCCTGAAGCAGCAAAACAACCCCAGACCATCACACTACCACCACCATATTTTACTGTTGGTATGATGTTCTTTTTCTGAAATGCTGTGTTCCTTTTACGCCAGATGTAACGGGACATTTGGCTTCCAAAAAGTTCAACTTTTGTCTCATCAGTCCACAAGGTATTTTCCCAAAAGTCTTGCCAATCACTGAGATGTTTCTTAGCAAAACTGAGATGAGCCCTTATGTTCTTTTTGCTTAACAGTGGTTTGCGTCTTGGAAATCTGCCATGCAGGCCGTTTTTGCCCAGTCTCTTTCTTATGGTGGAGTCGTGAACACTGACCTTAATTGAGGCAAGTGAGGCCTGCAGTTCTTTAGACGTTGTCCTGGGGTCTTTTGTGACCTCTCGGATGAGTCGTCTCTGTGCTCTTGGGATAATTTTGGTCGGCCGGCCACTCCTGGGAAGGTTCACCACTGTTCCATGTTTTTGCCATTTGTGGATAATGGCTCTCACTGTGGTTCACTGGAGTCCCAAAGCTTTAGAAATGGCTTTATAACCTTTACCAGACTGATAGATCTCAATTACTTCTGTTCTCATTTTTTCCTGAATTTCTTTGGATCTTGGCATGATGTCTAGCTTTTGAGGTGCTTTTGGTCTACTTCTCTGTGTCAGGCAGCTCCTATTTAAGTGATTTCTTGATTGAAACAGGTGTGGCAGTAATCAGGCCTGGGGGTGGCTACGGAAATTGAACTCGGGTGTGATACACCACAGTTAGGTTATTTTTTAACAAGGGGGCAATTACTTTTTCACACAGGGCCATGTAGGTTTGGATTTTTTTTCTCCCTAAATAATAAAAACCATCATTTAAAAACTGCATTTTGTGTTTACTTGTGTTATATTTGACTAATGGTTAAATGTGTTTGATGATCAGAAACATTTTGTGTGACAAACATGCAAAAGAATAAGAAATCAGGAAGGGGGCAAATAGTTTTTCACACCACTGTATATTATATCAAAGAGTGTGGGTCTGGTTTGGGTGTGTTTGCTTTCAGAGTGCGAAGTGCTGCCATCATTTTCCGTAGGTGCTCTGCTGCTACAACAGACAAATGCCCCACATCAGGCCCTGGTGATGTGCCTGCTCAATGTTCTGTCTCACTGAAGCTCATGATGCCTTAACAGTCCTGCTGAACCGCATGGTATCTTTGTGAAATAGTGAAAGAATATGAGATCATGTGAATTTTTTCAGTTGTTATTGTCTAGTTGTCAACAGAAGGCAATTCACACCTCAGCATCAACAATGGCGTGTGGAGATGACTTCCCAAGGCGGGTCCACACCCCGCTGGCCCTGCCCTGATGGGGTAGCTGAAGTGACGCGCACAGCCAGTCTTCTCTTAAAACGGCCAAATCTCACAACATTGCTTTGCTTTTTTTCCCTTCGTAACACGACATGATATGCTGTTTTACAATATGTGTGCGATCTCAAGGCACAGATCAATACTCTGTACCATTTGTAGATTGAAAAATGGACTTATTTAGTTAATTCTTTGGTGCTAAGGCATGTTTTAAATTTATTTTGGGATCCCAGTATCCATAAGCTCAATTATAAAATGTAAGAGTGGGCTAGTTTATTTTTTAAAAATGTATAAAATATGCTTCACTTTTGAAAGCAGTCTCTTGTGGCAAATGAATATATGCCATGATTTTGAAGAAATAACTTTTGACTTGAAAAACCTTTCCTTTCAAGTACTGTTGTTATTCATTTTATTGACCACTTCTTTTAAGGGCAGCACAGTGACACTGTTAGGTAATCGTAATGAATAAAGCAAATGAAAAAAAATGGACTAATCAATATTTTTTCATAATTTTTGGAGCCACTTCATATTCTTCAATTTTCACTTGGCACATAAAGACCATTGAGAAATAAAAATAGGATGGAAGCTTCAAGTTAATTTGTCAGTCTGATACTGAAACTCCACACATGTGATTAGTGCAGCGCTAGTGGTCATTTATTGAATAAATTGAAATTGTGCTGGTAAGCCAATCCAGAACTCTACTTACTAGTGTGATTTAGTCGGCACCGATGCACATAAATAAGGCAAAAATCATCAAATGAACATGGAGGCTTGACATATCCCTCAGTAATGGCCTTCACTTAGTGCTGCTCATACCAGGATGATTTGTGCTGTGTGAGCAGTCTTGTGGTTTTATTAGCTTCATCTGAACAAAGTCGCACAGAGTGATCAGAGTGACGGGTGGTGTGCTGGACAGGTTGAGGGGACGCTCTCTCGCTTACTCTTAACAGGTAACTACAGCCTGCAGACGGATGTAAATGGCTTTTTACGAGGGGGTGCATCTTGTGAAATCAGTAACGACATAACATCTCACACTTCTTTTCTTTTGCACTTGTGCATTTGTATGAAAAGCCAGAGATGGAGAAGCTTTCCTGTGCTTGAAGTACACATTAGCCACACCATGTTGTTTTACACGTCATTAATCGGATGGTCCTTTTGCCTTTGTTTCAGGGGTTAGGCTCCGAGTCTGTGGAAAAGGGGGTAGCTCATCAGGCCATGTTCACTGGAGAAAGGTAAGCTGAAACATAACAATCTCTAAAGTTACCCACTAAACTGTTGTGTGTGTTTGCTTTGTTTGTATCTGCGTTTCTTGCAAAAAACATTAATAGACAGCAACTTTGCGAAGTATTAAAACAAATGAAAGAGTCCTCATTTGAGGTTGTTTGGGGTCCTGCTTGACACTTTGTCATCAAATTAAGCCGACCTTGTGGCCCTGTCAGCATTAATGTGTGTGTTTGTCTGTGAGCTGATCACCATGTTTGACAGAAGATGACTTGGGCTGACAAATGTCATTTTCTTTAGGGTTAAAGGGATTTTCTGTTATTTGATTGCACATTTTTTTCCAGCCCCTGCCTCCCCCGCACATTTCCTAATGAATTTCAGGAAGGGTTATGTAGTTGACTTTGTCATAATTGAACCTGAGAAAAGACAGTAAAATGAGTCACTGTGGGGTCTGGCGAATGAATGTTTGAGTGATTTTTAGGAGAAAGGACTCACTCTGCTTAAGAGGGAATCTACAGCTCCTTACGTGCAGACAAAAAAAAAGAAGTTAACTGTGGGGTACTCAGTCCTGCGAGAAGTCAGAAGTGGAGTATGCAGACACCGCCGTACCAGGGGGCCCATCCCACTGCAGTAAGAGACTTCATCTTGAGGTGTAAAACTGTCAAATGTGTGCCTGCCGGAGGTCTCCGTGCACTTGGCGGGGCTGGGTCAGACTTCCCTTCTCTGCGTCCACCTGGAGACCCACAGAAACGCGAGGCTTATCGTTGTCATTTCCAGGAGGGTTTGGATGGTACTTTTTCCAGCCTCGTACATATCTTGCAATTCCTTTAATTTCCATTGCATTGTTTATTTGTAGCGTTGACTTAAAAAAAGAAATAAATAAAATAGTGTCTTTAAATCTTAAGACTGTTTTCTCCTAATAAACACTTTTGGAGGTAGTAAGTACCTAAATGCCATTGGTGATAAGCTTCTAGATCAGAATACCATCCACCAGCTTTGGCAGTTTGTGATTATATTTTTGTGTTTATTTTCTCTTAAATTGGGTCAGTTTTCTTATTTTGGACCACAGTACAGCATGAGAGAAACACGTAAACATGCAGCGCTTGGCAGCTTTGACTGCTGGGAGGAACGCTCGGCCCCATGGAGCTGTCGGCAAGGCACAGCATTCAATCAAACTGAGATCAATAGTCGGAATACCTGTTTTCACATTTGTCAGCAGAAATGTCTATAAACACTTCTGCCTGTCTCCTATAACATTGAGAGTAATGCCGTGGTTTAAGCTGCTCAGTCTCGAATGTGTTTATTTTATAAATAAATGTCTGTCTTGGTTTTATGTCTGTTATTAAAATGCAATGATAATCGATAGCCCCCTCATTAAGTTCATCTTTCCAAAACTGCATTAAAAAAATGAAAACCATTTTGTTTTTCTGAATGAATAACTTAACATTTTATTTTAAAATATCACTGTCTAGTATTAATATTACTGGCCTCACTTGTACTGAGATCACCATCTTTATGTAAAGGCTGTGATTTCTGTGATATGAACCGAGATGGCATTCCGACTGTGATCTTGTCTCGTAATGTCTCCAAGTAAGCGTTAAGAAGACATTACGAGATTCAGAGATGACTTAAGTCGTCTCTACTGATACGGTCTTTACCAGGTTCTTGAGTAGGTAGCTCTACTGATATGCCGTTAAAGGTGAGACGTGCCAGGATGAATGTATAATCGGGGTTTCACCATCTGAAAACCTTTTCTTTAGAGGCATCTGGCATTTAGGCCACCATATGAATGCCATGTACAGAATTAGGTGCACTTCTGTAAACAGGAAACGGAGTATACGAATAATGTTTACATACACGCCTGCATGTTAACACACTGCCATTGTTACTGTACTCTAATAAACTAACTATGGAGGATTATGAATTGTAAAGGCAATTCAACATGCAAAGTCCATTCGATCCTTTGATTGACTAAGCAGGGAAGCCCTAGAAAATATTTTATATTTTAGGGTCTTTTAAGTGGTGTTTTCATAGCCCTGGGACCTCATGTATAATGCTGTGCATAGAATTCATACTAAAACATGGAGTTCGGACATTTCCATCTTGAAGTGACCATGAAAATATGCGTACGCGCCATTTATACATGAGGCCACAGGTCCTTTCCAACTTTGTTTTTGTCAAACTGACGCAAGATCTTCTCAGAATCTGACGAGTCCATTTTGGATGGGACCGGGTATGGGCCAAGCTGTGTGACAAAGTGACCTTTGCTTTTCATTAATGGGGTAAGAAGCTGCAGTTTGTCAACAAGGGAGACTCGCCATACAATGCTGTTTTTAGTTTTTTCTTATTATTAACGGTGAACCAGAATAACCATGGAGTCCCCACCAGGCATTAACTGCGGTAATAAATTAAGGCTTTTTTCCGTCAAGTCTGCACTTTGAGTTACTAATGAGTTTGCACTGATTGTAATGTTTTTACTCATCCTGAGAGAATGAATGAATGCTCAAGTGTGTTTTAATTTGAATCTCTTTCCCACCTTTGTATTAACTCAACATATCTATTTATTTAATACCATAAATTATTTTTGTTAATGCTCTTGCTGGTTAACTTTGGTTTCCTATAAAACATAACTTAGAATTTTTATATTACAATTGGATTTCAAGTTCTTTTTACTTTGAATCCCAGAGTGTCATACAAGTTGAAGTTCTAAATGCACCATAACTTACTAAACATAAGTTAGAATTGTTAGTAGGAGTCTCGACAAAAATGGGCTGCTTACCTACAGAGCATGAGGTGCAATTTAAAGAACGACTGACTGATGAATGGCTCAATTGTGGTTGGCATGGAGCCCCACCAGGCCACTGAAGTGAAATGCACTGAGTAAGAGTGGAAACGTCCCTGGCCATGGCATGCACCGATCTGATAGGCTCAGAGGCGTACTGTGTGTCATCTGACCAAGAGTGGGCTTTGAACATTTGCTTTTGTCAGTTTTAGATAGAAATATTACAATAAGTGCAACTGTAAATGATTTGTCTGGTAAAGGATTAAAGTCTGGCCACAGGCCTCTTCATTAGTTTGGAGTGAGCCGTTGGTACAAAGACTGCTTCTGAATAAACATTCAAGAATATAAATATATAGTTTGCTTTTGGGGAATGTAGTAAATCCATTTTTTAATATCACAAGGTGAAATCTTTATTTTTCTTCTATAAATGTTAAGGATTCAAGATACAAAAAAGTAAAGCAGTGTGCTCCACTTGTAAAGTTTTTGCAGTCATTTTAACTGGAAGTCATCAAAATGGAGTGTACTTCTGGGGTTTTTTTTTTTTTTTTTTGGCTGAAACTTGTTTCCAAGTAAATTTGAATTTGGTAATCTAAAACAATAAGTACAATTTAGGTGAACATTCATAAGTTATTATTTTCATGCTGTAGAGACGTATGCAGTAATTGGCAAATGTGTCTAAACCATCCTGAAAAAAGGAAACTGAAAACGTTTGTGTCCTGTTAATGTTTTTCTTCATTTTGAAAGACTGACATTTTTCTGTATAATGGCAGTCCACATACTGTATAGTTTGTACATCTGCTTTAAAATCAGTCGCTTACCTTTTGTTTAATGAGTTTTAGTTTTTGCGTGATCTTGATATTTAAACACACGGGTCGTGTCAAAGCTGAGCTCTCCTGTCATTGTCACTGCACTGTTGCCATTAAACTTCCCATCACTTACTGGATAATTCGGGAAGATTTGGATTGGCAGGGTTAGGCTAAGGTGTGCGAATAAAGAAGGAACTGAGCAACAAATCCACTCGGTGTTAAACCTAACAAATGAAATGTGTTCACGTACACACCTCCCTAACGGAATGAAATAAATGGTTAGTAGCTACTGAGCATGGTGCAGGACACATAAAATATTGAACACAAAGTCAGTCGGTCGTTCTCAAATCACATCGCTTAATCCAGGGTGGGTTTATGGGGGTCCGGATCCTATCCTGGCAGTAACGAGCAAAAGGTGGGCCAGGGCACCAGTCTATCAACGAGCCCACTCACACCGTCCTTGGAGATGTGGAGAAAAGCCTGAGGTAAGACCGACATCATCCAGGATGTGAGCCCAGACACCTTCTCAGTGACGCAGCAGTGTCACCCATGTGTATCACGCGGTGTAGGCCAACTGATTGTGACCTTGGGTGCTGCTCGTCACTAAATGATAAGCACTCATTGCTCTTGGTGTTTAAAAATCAACCATCAAAACAGAACGTCCAGTGCGCCTCCCGAGTTCTCCACTGTAGTGCTGGTCGTGAAGGCTTGTCAGCCCCGAGGAGGATACCAGTTAGACAACATTGTTGCTTTATTAACTGCTTTGAAATGTTTGCACAAGTTTTTCTTTGGAATACTAATGTTTTGGCAACATAATAAATATAAAGGCAAAGTTAATTTTTTGCAGAAAGGCACAAAAAAAAACTTAAGCTTGATGAGATTAATAACAGAAATCTTCATGATTAACGCAGCTCATTTTGCATCCGCTCTCCAGTATGCATTTGTAAGGATTTGAAGTTCATCGCGTACGTGATATGCTGTGTTCTGCTTACTCTGGCTGATTTTCAAACAGATTTTATGCCTTCTTAGTCAATGATGGATGATTGAAACTCATGGAATACACAAAAAGCCGCTGCTTCCCGCTGTGTCTCTTTCTCGGTTTAACATTTAGCTAATAAACGGCTAGGCATTCACTCTTTCAGCTCGGAGCACTGCACTGATTTGCGTTTGGAAGCCTTCTTGATACAACAGTAACATTCATAGTGGTCAACGAGGGCAGTAGAGGACGATACACGCCAGTGGAGGAAGTGACCAACTGTATGTGCTCCATGTGTAACTTCTTTAACCAAGACATAGGGATGTAGAACCAAGAAACATTATAAAGCAGCCCCTGGAGTATTTAAATGGTCCGGCTACTGGCTGTTTCATGTATGGTGTGCCCATATCATTTGGGCAGTGATTGTGGAAGTAGCATTCTGAAGTTTAGGGAGCTCTTCACTGGCCAGGTAAACAGTCCCAAATCTAAACTGGACCACCTTTACCTGTCACAGCTCAGAGTTTTTGGTTCTGTGTCTGCCATTGCTGAGTGCACTGCCATGGCGTACAGAGGGCACGGGGTATCTTGTTTTACCACCTCACAGGCCGTCGGCTCATTTTTTTCATACTTTGGGGTCTTCTGTATGGAGGTTGTGTATTCTGTTTCTATTTCTTTGTTTTCCCCACAACTGCTCTTTTCTCCAACAGTTCAAAGATCAATCGGTGTCTCCATAGTGCCTCACTTTGAACTTCACATGTCCAGCGATAGACTTCGGCCCTTGGAGGACATGTTTCTTGTTTGTGTTCCCTGCTGTTGAAGTGCTTTGTTTCAAGTAGATATGAAACATGCGACTGAATGTTGTGTGGTCTGTCACCATGAGTTCTCTGTGCTTTAGTTCACATTATTTACTGCAGAATGACTCTGTCTTGCATCTCCATTTCAGAACGAGGTTTAAAAACCTGAAAGGGAAATCCCTGAAGAAGAGCAAAGATTGGATTCTAGAGAAGAAAGAAAGACGGCGTAGGCAGGGGAGGTGAGTTTAACACACTGGTGGTGACGTAGTGAGGAAACGGTGCCCCCGTCCAGGGAAGATTTACTTCCTCATACTGTGTGGTGGGAAATTATTATTATTATTATTATTAATGTATTTCATTCAGCTTGTAAATCTGAACAGGCCATTTTTAAGACTGATGAGGGCTGTTTATTTTCATAAAGTAATCAAACAAGATGACAATAGCAGAATTATCTTTTATGACATATTATAGACAACTGCCATCAGCGTTAGTATAACTTTGGGAGGGGTTGCTTATGACGGTTTGTTTTTTTTACTGTAAAAGTTACCATTTTAATGGTTCAGATTTACTGTTCTTTCTGTACAGATTTGGATTGGCATTTGAACCCTTAGGCAATGCCCACACCACTTCTCTCCATCCACGCTAGTATTTTCACATTGTTTATGGAATCATCCTTGTCCATACTATCCATCCATCCATCCATTATCCAACCCGCTGAATCCAAACACAGGGTCACGGGGGTCTGCTGGAGCCAATCCCAGCCAACACAGGGCACAAGGCAGGAACCAATCCCGGGCAGGGTGCCACCGCAGCTTGTCCATACTAAAATAACCAAAATGCATATGATGTGATCGCCCACCTGCATGGGTCCTGTGCACAGCATCAATGTCTAAACTGTGCAATTTTAGCTGCGTTTTAAGCCTCATTTTCAAGTCGGCCTGAATTTCAGCTTCATCGGCCGTCATTTCACACGGAGTATCAGAGTGATTGCAGTGCAATGGTTTCTGTCGATTGTCTTGTATTGTGAGCCAGTCTGACAAGCCAGTTTTCTGATACTGCCATCCAATTCCTTTCCAAATTCATGTCATGTCATGTCAATCGGGCCGAACACATTCCTGCAGTTTGAGCACATATGTGACTGCCAGCTCCGTCATGCAGTGCGAGTAGTCGCGTGATTACGGTTTCTAAAAGTTGCACAAAACGCAATTTAGATGGATACAGGTAAGCAACACAATAAACCATATGTAAAACGACTCTTTCATGCCTGCTGAGTTGGAATGTATTTTTCTTTTCGGGAACAATGACCAGTCGGAGAATGAGACGTTGAAATGAGGAGGATCCAGTCAAGGAAGAGCGACGTAATAAGCACAAACCCATCCATCCATACTGAAACATCACACTGACGTTTTCAAAAGTACTTGTTTTCGTTAGTTGAAAGTGCTGGTGTAGCTTTGGCTGAAAGGCGACCACTGAGACAAATGTCTGTGTTTTTAAACGAGTACATAGTAGTGTGGACGGGGTCTTAGAGTTTGGTTGTAGAATAACATTCTGCAAATCTCCCAACATTTTGTGTCACTTTGGGATGAACAGACAGAAAACAAGACCTCAGGATTTTGTGTACACAAAGTTGCCATTCTGGCCTAAGAGCTGACATCGTATTACTTGTATCACGAGGAGTTTAAACAGCTTGTGTTGTCACTCCGTTAAATGCTGTGGTGTTGGACCGTACATGTGCAACATATTAGGATACAGTCCTGCGTAAAAATGGGTTTACTGTACAGAGACTTGCTTACAGTGGGACATCTCGAGAGCAGCGCAGACCGGTTGAAAACGACAGCAGAGGATTTAGCCGGGTTTTAATATCTGAACAGCGCCCGTGGGCCATGTCACATCATTGACTTTGATGATCTTACGACTTTACACCCACCTCTTGCAGCTTTAATTCTCAAGCACAGAGGCTTATACTTTATTTTTACAGGTGCTGAATGTTTGCCAGTAAGCTGCAAAGAAGTCTTCAGGGTGCCAGGAATGCCACCTTTTAGGGGTTTACTGTACATAAAAATACAGAGTCCAAAGCAAAGGTCTTCAGAAAATTTTACATGTGTTTTGGGGGGTATTTGTGGGTCTGAAAGTAACATTTTTAAATGTACACAAAGCCAGAACACTGGGTTGACATGACCAAGCTGTCAGAGAGCCTGATGATGTTGTTGGCAAGAGAATTGCAGTAGCTGGATGAAGTGGTGAGCTGGCACCACTGAGAATCTGTGTCTCGTCTCTTTAACTGACACCTCCATCATGCTTGGCACTGCGAGTCAAACATGAGCGATCATGGTGTTGTTTACGCCTGTGAAGCTGTGCTTTCAAATTGGTTGACCATTTTACACAAGAAAGCTGTTAGGTAGGGAAAGCGAGTCCAGTCGGGGTGTTCTACCAAGTTGTCTCTCACAGACAGACTGTGTGGCCGTTTGATAATTTGTGTGCTTGTTGGTGGCTGCGGACCTCAAGGGCTGTTACTGTTCAACACAAATCCCTCATCCTGAAAAGTTACAATAGTTGCAGTTTCTATTTGTTAATTGAGTAGTTGTTGTGCCAGCTCAATCCTGGTAGTAAGCGTCGGTCTGTTCTGTTCCTTGGATGGAGTGACAAGCCATTGCAGATCAGTGGGATTCAGACATGTTAAATAGCTTCACTTCATATGAGGAAGGTCGTTGCTGCCTGGCCACATTTATTGTGACAGTACGATGGGCGACTGTGCACAGATCAAGTTCAGTGTTAGAAATGAGCGGGTTTGCTGTTTGAAGAGTCCAGGACTGTTTTAGTTTTATGTGCGTGTCGCCTTGGAGAAGGCATCAAGGCAGAAATTAAACATTTGTCAGCACAAGCTGAAACCTACAACACGGGACGTTTATTCCTCATTTTATGTACTTTATAATAATAATATGCATCAGTGTAGCAGTCGTGGACATTCTGTGCTGTGGGATCTCTGCGCTCATCACTGACACAATGGACGGCACCCTTCTCTTCAAAGCGGCGTGGCCACACACACTCACTGAAATGCTGACAATCACACATTCTTACACTGAATTTGCCCAAAACAGAGTGGGACCTCGTATCTTGCTACAGTCCTACCGTTTGCTGCTCCATGCTTTCTTTAAAGGTTTATTTTGCCTTCCCTTATATGCTTATGTACTGGAGTGTGTGTGCTGCCTCATACTCAACCTGAAATATATTATGCAATGTTATTTTTTTATTTGACAAATGTATGATGACATTTTCTTGTGTAAAATACTACATAACTGTTGAAATGTCTTAACGAGAATTCTCTGTTCCCTGTCAGGGAGGTTCGCGCAGACACCAAATACACAGGAAGACAGCGGAAGGCCCGGTTTTAATGGGCCCCTTGCCTGATCGCCTTAAACTAAGGGCAGGAGTTTAACAGCAGACGGACCCTCAGGCCGCCACGCATCTCAGCCAGACGCTGCAGTTAAGGTGCACACCTACAATCAAGAAGACTGTTGGCCTCTATGTGACTGAAAGCCAAAAGGACATTAGTAAATCCGTACCAAACAACTGAAAGTTCTAGAAGGTGCTTGTATAGCTCATTGAGCACACATGTAAATGACCAGAGAGCCATTGTTGTCTGTTTGCTGTGACATTGCTGCTTTTCAAGAACTGCTCAATTGTAGTGCCATTTAAACATTACGCCGAAATAACCGAGCGAGTGTGCAGCCTTTCTGTGTGATCCCGTTGTGCTCCGTGGCTGGCTGAACTCCTTTGGGTAACTGCTGGTTAAAGACGTAGGGGAGACTGGTGAAGAACCTGCTTACTGTGCAGTAGAAGCATCGGGGGTCTGCACGGCCCAAGGCTGGCTTTACTAAGGGTCACACACACACTTTGGGGTTTGAATGTTTGAAATGCGTGAACCACTGGGTGCAGCTTGAGAAATACAAATAAAGAAGCACTCAGACCCCCTGGAACACATCTTTGATTTGTAATGGCTTGAAGGGGGCCGCTACAAGATCGGCTTGGGGCGACTGAACTTGTGCACAGGTGCGTAATGGTGAAGTTCATTGTTTTGCTCCACAATTCCATCCTTTTGTCTTTTCATTTTTCAGGAATGCTGGAATTGTTGGTGTGCTACATCATCTAAACAAAGTGGAAGGACACAGCTTAAAGTATTTTGGAATTTTCACATAATATTTAACTGTTGAAATAGACATGTGCTAAATGTCCAGGTTACAGTTTTAACGTAACACCAATACACATTATTTTTGAGAAGGCTTCTTCATTATGTGGGCATAACCCCCCAGCTCATGGCATGGAGGGGCTCAAGACTGGCCACCGTTTTTCTCTTTTTTCATATACTGACCATTTCTCTTCTACTGTATATGCTGCATACAGACGTGTTTTTTAGGTGGATTCTCTGTCTCTTCAAAGTGCAGCTTCATGTCCTGTCAGAGCCATCATGTTGTGTTGCTTTACAGCGGGAGAAATGAACTGTGAGAGGTAAGATGGCTTTTTAACTGATACTTGGGTTTGAACTTGTGCAGATACGGCCTACCGCCATTACAGTGTTGAACCACGTGCCAGTGCTGCCAGTCTACAGTACAGACAATGTGTGCCGACAGTAATTGGGATCAGTGTAGAAAATGTCCGTTGTCCAGATTTGGTCAGTTTTTGGCATGATGTCCGACCAATCAGATTCCAGTTCCCAGTGGTGTGATTGTTTGAGACAGAATTCACATTTTATTTAAGTCGTGACTTTAGCCAGGTTTTCCCCCTTTTTCCACATATTTTTGGTATCCTGTTTTCTTCTTGGCTTATTTCCCAGACTCTCCAAATTTCTCATTGTCTCCTTTAAGTTTTTTTTATGCAAGGCCTGGACTTCTTCCTACCAACTGGTTGTTCATTTCCACCTCCCAGGGTCTTCTAGGTGTGCTGGTGTGATCCCAGGCCCTTTGGTCCTCCATCTTGGTGCATCCTGCTGCTCTGGGAGAGTCGGCTCGGCAGCCATGGGCTTGCAGCAGTGCACTTTCAGCATTTGGAATCAAATGTTGCCACTTTTTTGTTGTTGCTGTTTTGTGAGCTGTTACAGTACAAAAGCAGTTATTTATGACCTCCATGTTTGTAACAAGTAAGCACCACTAAATGATTGAAGTGTGTACTGCACCTTTCCAAATGCACCACAAACAATGGCCGAATTTTGTTGTTGTTGTTATATTATTGTCGAGTGAGGTGAAAGGGCACTTAAATGTCCCACACCTCTTAGTTGTGGCCCGTTGTTCTCTCGCTTTGATGGATGTTCACATGGAGTTTCTCATCTGGCTGACAGCACAAGTGCACAGAACCAAATGATCCTGGGCGTTTGAACGATTTATGCGCAGAGCTTTTCTCCTGCTTATTTGGCCGGTGTGACCTTCACAGAAGGGCAGGCTTATGGGGGTCCCAGTAGCAACTTTGCCCAGTTCGGTGCAGCCCCATCCACCAATTCAGTTCCAGCGTGTCCACTGCAGCCCCACTGACTCGGCTGTGCCTGCACTTGACAATATGGGCGCCCCCCCCTATCTCCACACAGTTTCTGTTTAAATCGATGGTTTACTTTTAACATGGCCGTATCCTGCTAGCGAGCACAAACCCAGCTCAGCTACGCTTCTGGTTTGAGCCCCACCTTGAAAACGGCCCTGCAGCCCTTAATGACAGTGGTGACCCTGAGCCAGTCGGCCTCGTCTCCCTAACTTGAGCCACACTGCCCCCTGAACGATGGAGAAGGTGGTGTGTTAAAGCCCCCACCTAATGGGCCACCCTAATTCATTTGACAATGGATTTTAAACACCAGATCGCTGTTAACTGCTTTAAAACATTTTAACGTGTGCGAGTCGCGCTTACTCATCGGCTATGGAACGGCTGCAGTTTGTTTAAAGGGCGGGTATTCCTTTTCTTTTTTTCCTACTGCCTTTTGTATTACTAAGCCCATGTTCACCCTGTAACATGACACAGTAAATTGAAGAAGAAGGAAAAAAAAACCCTTAAGGCCGCCGCCGCTGTACCACGCCAAGTCGTCCGAGGTCCCTTACTGACTGTGGCCTTCTCGCTGTGCCAGGCAGCCCCTGAAACATGGCAGACGGTGTCCAGTAAACTGCCACCCACCGGCCTGGCTCAGTGTAATGTGTGCTTTACAGCAATCTGGTGAGGAGGACGATGGTGGCATAACCGGCCAATATTACATTTTCAAACGACGTGACACACTTTTAAATTGTAACTTGTCCAAGTCAACTGCTGCCGTCGGATACTTTCAATTCACGTGCACCGTCCTGGCAGTTATTCATTTTTATTTTATTTTTTTGTATAGGATTAAAATTCTGGTATAAAGTACAGTTTGCTTCACAACATCAGTGCGCTCTCAAACCTGTACAAACCAACACGTTTCCATTGGACAGCGGGAGGGAGGGGGGCCGGGGGGAGTCCAATTCAAGTACAGCAGTTACCTCAGTCATGCACACAATCAAATACAGAGAGAGACCTTTAGAGACAGACGTGTAGTGCAGATGGACTCAAACACTTGGTGAGGACTCGGCCTTCAGACGCGGCACAGCAGGTTGCCAGCTGGCTCCGCCATTGTGCTGTGCGTTTCACTTCAGTTGTGGTTTCTTTTTCATTAAAGAGTCTCAAAAGTTTAAAATTTCAAAACAAAAGTCGACAGCTGTGGCGTTCTTCACTCAGCCCTCTGGAAATGATAATGTCCATGGTTGGTCAAACGAATGGCAAATAGCAAATGAAAGGCATCCAAGTCTTAAAAAGAACTAAAACGACTTGCTTTGTTGCTCTTTAAACATCCAACACCCAGGTACATACGTTTACAAAAATGAAATCATGCATAAGAAGTACATCTCGCTTTTATCCTCAAGTCTTTCTGCAGCTACTTCTGAGGGTGTGTGTGTGTGTGTGTGTGTGTGGCATGAGAACACATCCTGAGAAAAGTTAGATCACATCTCAACTACTTCCCTTTGTCTTAACTTTCACTCGTGTTTTGGACAGGACGCCTCATTCTGTGCAGAGTGTGTGGGGACAGTCGGTTTAAAAGACGTGGAAAACAAAATGAGAACGTTTTCTGTAAGGAAAAAAAAACTCCCCAGGTCATTGCTTTGCTGGCCACGTTGACTGGGGTGTGTGGTGTGTCTGTCTGTGTGTGAGAAGTTGGCAAGTTGGTGGTGTTGAGTTCTGCAACAAGTCAGGCCAAAGTCCCACCGACAGTGGAAGCAATGACGATGCCGAGCACCACACAGCAGATGATGATCATGATTTTCTTCTGTTTGGTGTAACATGGGAAAGAAAAGAAAGAGAGAACTGTGTGTTAGTGGTCTTCATCTTGTCTCCTTCCAACCTTCAAACATCACATACATGCAGCAGGAGGCGACAGAAGGTGCCGTTCCACTGTTCATGCCAGTGTTGTACATCAAGTTAAAGCCACTTCAGATAATGTGGTGAAAACTAACTGTACGCCTTGCTGGTACTAAGGCTGACAAACTGAATGCAAGTGACACATTTACTGGCATCCTAAGAGTAAAAACACTGAAGAACACAAACATGGCCCACATGGAAACCAAAAGGTGAAAGACTTGGAGCAGCATATCACAGACTTGGCTCCTGTGTCACTTTGCCATCCACTGCTGCTAAAACTGTCACTCTTCACCCCCTTCTTATAATGTGCACCCCCCCCAAACACCCCTAATCCCAACCCAGAACACCACTACTGCTACAGGATGATTACCAAACTGGAGAAATCTGAGAAAACCAATGTGGGATTTGTACCATGGGCATTCAGATGGCAGCGCTAATCACTGCACCACCAGGCACCTGTCTATTACCTACTTCAAGGGTACTTAGTCACTCACACACCAATGCCCCATGCATACTGCTCCATCTTTTAGGATGTGGGGGGACCCCAGAGACAACACTGAAAACCCAGAGGCTACTGTAACTATTGAGCAACAGCCCTGTCACCCCATGCAGCCATTTTCTACTCAAAGTTCCTCAGGATGCAAATGCCTGGGTCTTCCAGCAGGTGGCAATATTGACAAACTAATGTGATCTCTCAAATTTTCAAACAAGCCTCCAGTGTAGGTGCACCCTGGGAGGACAGGAGTGGGCAACCAAGAAAGGCCAGAAAATCAACAAATTGAAACCAAGGGGTATTCTTGGGATTCACTGTCAAGAAATCGATATGCCTGAAAAGACACTCGAGCGGGCCGGGGGAGCAGCCTAGCTCGGTTTTGCTCGTGTTCCAAGGCACTTTATGTTACTTGTTCAGTGAAAAGACAGCCAAGGTAAGAGCCGCAGACATGCTGAAGATGCAGTGAACCCATCCCAGACATACCCGCCTCGCTTTACTCTGGTACTTGACCGCCTTCTTCGTGTCCGATACGGCCCGCTCCACGTAGTCCACAGAGTGCTCCACGTTGTATTCGATGCGGTCAATCATCTCTCCCTGTTCATCAGCAGGACGGAGAGAAAGGCAAAGAGAGTTAACATTGCAGCCATGACATTGTTAATGCAGTTCAAGGCCTCACCAGTATAGGGTGCACACTTGGCATCAAGACAAGCTGAAATGTCAGTAAGGGTGAGTACATGTTTGACATGCACTATACATAAAATATATTTAGAATGTTAAGAAAAAAGGTCAACTTTATGCTCATACTGCAAAGAGGCGCGTTTTCATGAGAAGCACCTCTCCTTACATTTCCTGGTGATTTCACCGACTCCATATTTCAGACATGCTGACCCAACACACTGACCTGATCGTTTATTTGGCATACGCACTGCCATCACACTAATTCCAGCACGTCCTAGGGAGCACTTTGTGTGTAACAAAGAGGAGATTAGCTTTTTACAGAACCTCAAGACATTAAAAAAACAACAACCAGCCCCATTAGGTGCACTCCACCACTACGAAAAAGAAAGAAAACTTCTGACTTGGCTGAAGGTGCGAAGAGCACTCACAGCAAGGCAGCTTCTCCGGTGTCTGTGGCGTGTGGTACGAAGGGGGCAGACCAGCATTTTGAGTGTCAGCGACTGATTTTTGTCTCCGTTCTAGCATCTCCCACATGGCTGTCATAATGGGCAGGGCTCTTGTCAAGAATGATGCCAAAGACTACCAGTGATGGATGAAAACTGATTGTGGATCAGAGGAGAATGGTGAGAATCCTGCAGGCAAACAGATGGGCCACCACCAGGCAAATCACATCCAAATTCAACGCTGGTGTGCAGAATGACTTCTCAGGAAGCAGCACTTTTAGGACTTTGACTGTTGTAGCCCAACTGCCACAAAGAACACACGAGGGGACAGTGCTGTAGACAAGCAAGTGAGGCTCCAGTGGGCACAAAACCGGACTGTTGAGGAATGGAAGAAAGGACCAAATGCAGGTTCAGTTTGCATCATCGTGATGGAAGTTTTAGAATTTAGCACAGGTAACACGAGCCCATGAAGCCAACCTGTTTGGTGTGAACAGTGTGATGGGCTGGAGACATAGCAGAGCCCTTGGTACCCACTGAGGAAAGCGTATCTGATCATCGCTCTTGACTAAGTTCATCCCTTCAAGGCTACAGCATATCCACACTCAGATGGGCACTTCCAGTATGATAAAGCCCCATGGCGCAAGTATGGGTACTCACGGAGTGGTTCCTGGAATGGGACAGCAGGTTTGCTTTGTTGCTTCAGTGGCCTCCACCGTCCCCCAATCTCAACTTTACTTGCTACATACAATGAGAGGTTGGTGCACCGCCACTTGACTGTTGTATTTTTGAAATTCATTTCTTGCTGGAACTGCCTTCTCACCTTCTGACTAACACTTAGACACAAGCAGGGTTAACACTGACCCTAAAGGTCCTCTCACATTTTACTATATTACCAACAACAAGGCCTGTCCACCATTTGTATGATGAATGTTCAGTATACTCTAGGGCTTGTTTCTTCGTCATCATTCCATGTACTGTCTGTCTTCCATTTCACAAAGAACTGCCTGCATGTTTTAATGAAGATAATTGAATGTTGGCGTTTGGCCACTCACAGGTAACTCATCGCCATTCATGAACAGGATGGAGCCTTCAACCAAAACCAATACAATGGCATGTAAGTGAAAAGCTGTAAAGCCAGTTTTAGAACCAACTGCAACTGAACCTTTAGTTGAATCAAGCGATAGTGACGACGGTGTGGACAGGTCATCAATATTTGTGTGAGGAAATGTGGAGGTCACAATACAATAACACAAGGGGTACTTCAGTCGTGCAGTTCAGGGACTGGCATTCTATTCTGTCAAAGAAAAAAATACAAGAAAAGTGTGACGTCACACTGTGCGTTGGTGACGTCTCTAACTAAACATGTCACATACTAAATCTGCATCAGTACAGCAGGGGACTCTCAACGTATCTTTCCTCCTGATGTTTTTGTATTTACTTGTTTCTGTTACACGTTATAACATTTTTACTTGTTGACAAAAACAAAAATCAACAGTGTTGACTAAATTTCCCTCTGGGTAACCATAGCGCTAAGGAGGCTACATCATGGATTTAGGTAAACGGCAGCTGACACGGCACGTTGCTCTGCTCAAGTCCTCCACATTCTCCGTTCTCTCTTAACTACGACACGATGCTGCAGTCTTGTTGCGGTGGCTGTGAGGAAAGAGGTGAAAAATGGCAGGCTACAAGGGCGAAATGAAAATGGATCAGAAGATGAACCGTAAGTTGAGAAACAAGCCAAGTTAAAACTAGAAAAGCAAGCCAGTTAACCCAAAACGAGATCGAAAATCACAGTCGTGAATCGCCTTTAATTCAAAATCTGGCAACACTTTAAACTGTGCTGAGAAGAAGTGCGACTTGGACAGGGAATGTGCTGCGTCTCTGGGTGGTCCAATCACTCAATGTGACTTCTGGGGTCTGTTACCTAGCAATCCATGGTCACGTCTGCGCACAAAATGGCAACAAGGTCAAATAAAATGAACGATAATCCATAACAATAAATAATTGAAATGTGGAAAATAATCAAAACATTCTATGAGAAGAAGTTGCTGAAGTCAGGAAAATCGTATAAAGTAAAAAATTCCCAACAGGGGCTGTCACCTTCAGGTGATGTCCCAGTCCAGAGCCAATGATGTCTGTGGTGACGGAGTGCCAGGTGAGGACTGGCATTACAGGCAACACAAAATAAAGACGTACCACTGGAGGACGATAGAAAGCGTATTCATCGAGGGGGCACTGGGACAGGGAAAGGGCAATCGAGGAGGTGAAGCTTTATCTAATATTTGATGGGTGCCGTGCCAACTTCACTCCACATGGCCGTGGCCTGACCCTTCAAATGAGAGCTGCTGCAGGGACTCCTGAGACCACTAGGTGGTGGTCTAGCAGCAATGCCCGACTTCAGAAGTGGTCTCAGAGATAACCAAAGACGTCAAATTTAGCTGGGGCTTACAGGCTCCTTCTGTCCTGCCACTCAGTAAACTTGGAGTCGGGAGGCGAGTCTAACCAGGATGGGATTAAGTGGGGTCAAAAGAGGACGGTGTGGACGGCTAGAGCTGTGAGCAGAGTGAAAAAATCAAAGAGTGATGAAAAGGGAGTGGGAAATAAATACCATCGAAAGAATACCCTCAGGCAGCAGTCAAAAACGAAAAGTGAAAGTCCCGGCTGCCTAACCCTAACCCTAACCTGCTGTTTTATCCAAAACCTGGATGCTACCATTTTTAATAATGTCCATACTGTGCTTGTAGCTTAGCCATCTGAACATGTGGCTGGCAATAAGTGCCAACGTGCATGACCATGAATCACCATCCAAAGTGGTGCCACTTCTTTGTCCTAGCATTAGTCCTGCAGGGTCCGCATGTTTGTGCACCTTTCGCCACTTGACCTGATCAAAGGTGACATTGACATGCCACGTCTTCTCCTAATCTGTCTATCCAACGCTTCTTTGAGACGTCTTAGCCAGTGAATTTTTGTCACTTCTGAGCACATGGCTGTACCCTCACAGATGTACATCTCACACCTTCTCAATGTTTGATGTCACTCCCATCATTTTCTTTGTTCGTGACATGGTCCAAACGCATCAGTCCGAGTATCGAATGGAGCATCTGCATTTCCATGACGTGCACTGTTGAACTGCTGCTCCATTACCAGCTGTTGGGCGGGTGTGTCGGACGCCCTACCAGGCAGACCAGGGCTTGAAAAGGGTTAAGCCCTGAGGGGCAGCAGACATTCTGTTTCAATTGGTTTATTTTGTACTTTATGATTATTTTTCTGAATGCCCATCAATAACAATCTTTGTCCCTTTTTTGTGTTGTTTTGGGTTTAGGGGCACAAGGAGAGCCTTCCCTATTGGTGTGAGAGTGTCCCCTAATATAAGTGTTTCTCTTACTCTGATGCCATTCTGCAGTTCAGTATAATGAACACTGTGCCACTCACATTTTTGGCACACTGGCACAGAGATGTTTGTAATGTCTCCAAGGGAGCAGATTTTTATATTGTATGCCAACTAAAATATGGAAGACTGCAGCCACCCAGCTGCCACCTGTCATTGGAACGAGTCGTGTGTACTCGCACAGTGAATGAGCCAGAGCCATGACCTTCAGAACAGCCTCCTGGAAGCGGCCTTACCTGGCTCTCGACGAGCATAGCCATGTCCATGAACATGTCGTGCAGCTCGCGGATGCTGTTCTCCAGCTTGATGATCTCGGTGTGCCTTGTTTCAATCTCATTCATCGCTTGCTTTGTGATGTTCGAGTCCATGATGATCTGTAGAGAAAGAAGAGAGCAAGTGAAGAATCAGTTGTGGGCGCACCCTGAGAGCCTGGAGGGAAAGAAGAAAGGAGATCTTTGAGGACTTGAATCTGTGTGTTACTGGGCAGGCTACAATCCAGTGAAGTGACGGGTCATCTTCCTGGGGATAAGCACTGCACCATCATGTCACCCATCTAAATCTGACAAAATACGGCTTTGTACTTCCCAGTCCCCCGGGTGGATTGTGTGTTTCTGTATGTCACCTTAGACAATGCCAAATAAAGCACAACAACAATAATAAAAGAATGTTCTAACTCTGTACGGAAAATAAAGGCAACAGCATAAATAGGTGAAAGACTTGAGACAAGTCCACATAATGCTTATTTTTATAAGTTGTACATTTACATTATATTTCTCTCTATTACAAAAAAAAAAATCTTGGGATGATACAAGACTTTTTTCTTGCGATGAGACCTGATCTTTGGAAGAGAGACAGAGAAACACTTTCACATCCTGCAAGACGGATAAGTCACGTCATACTTACAACCTTTGAAAGCAAGTCCCATGATACACATGCAGAGCAGGTTAGAGATAATGGAAGTAGGAAAATTCGAAAGTCTCAAAAAAATAAGAGTAAAGTTTGCATTAGCGCAAACAAATGGAAAATATTACTCGGGGGGAAATAACGGAACAGCATAGTGTTTAAGGATGTCTGGGGGAGAAGAGAGACAAGGCAGTGAGACAAAAGGACAGGTGCTGTACAGGCTTTTAAACGTTTGAAGCGCCACACGAAATGCAGATCAAGCCAGCAGCTGATCGAGCAAAGAGGAGGTAAAAATAAAAATGATTTGTTTCCCATTGTATCACCGTTTAAGAGGGGTTTCGAAGGAGCAACCACGGCTCCTTGGGGTGCGTTCAGCCCACCTCTTCACAACAGCGCATAGCGCTGGCGAGGGGGGGGGAAGGCCCTTAGTATATTTTAAAACAAAAGGCCATGCGGCTCTCGGCCACATAGTCAGCACATCACAGAAAGTCTTTTGTGGTCCCCTTTCAGCCCTGGCTGGAGGTCTCTTGCCTACAGTTTTGCCCTTGTTAGCCTCTGTCAGTCTACCTTCAGCTCCTTTCTTTGGCCATTTCTGACTTCTCTTCAAGCTTCTTGCTCCTCTACAGCCTGACAGCACATTCTGGTCTTTCTTACTCAAACTTGGACAATTTCTTGTCACACCAGACCTTCAGGCACCCCACCGAATGCAATTGAAACTTCAACACCAAGTGTTACTGAATGTTGCCCCAGTGGTTTTTGGGCCATCCATTTTCTTAAACAAAGGCCCGTCCTTACTTCATTTCTTCTTCCCACTTAATCAGCCAGGATGTTGTTTGCTGTTCTCCATTATTGCAGCAGCCCATTAGTACCCTAAAGGAGTTATTTAATTGTATTAAGTGACATAGCAATGAGTTAAGTTATTGATAGAAGCTGTGCACTTTAAAGATATTCTTTATCTAATCACTATCCTAAATAAGGCTCGGATTGTCCGGACTACATATAACTTTACTATTTCCCATGTTTATGAACGCACCTTCAAACCTGCAGCTCAGACACAGAGTGAAACAAAGAATGAATGAGAGCACACAGGCCTCCTGGAATGACTGGGCTGTTCAAAGTGTGTATAGTGCAGCAGGCTTTCATCTGGGACTCCTTTCATATTCCATTAATATTCATTTGGGAATTATTTTTGCTGGCTGCCAATAGAGAATGCCAGGGTGTTCTCCGCTTGATTCTTGTACACATGCATGTAGCTTTAGTGGAGTTCAGATCAAGTGAAGGAACACTCCCGGAGCTTTGATTTTAATTGGCAGTTTTGGGTCACCTTTTGGAATTAGCCAGCTGGCATCCTAAGATCAAAAAAACGCCAGTACTGTGAGATTAGAGCGTTTTGGATTTTTGCAGACCTTTAAGTCAGTATGCCACGGCTTTGCTCCAAGATGATCAAAGGTGTGTTGCAGGAGCAGGGCCTTACGTGGCTTGGCCTGCCTTTGGAAATGCTTGTCAGATCAGACCTGTGAGATTTATAAATTGGCACGGTGATCCTTCAGGGCAGTTTTAAATATTCTGCACATTTTAGAGGCAGTAGCAGCCCTCTTTACAAGGTGATATTACAAGTGACAGTTCCTCGACATAGAATTCTGTAACATGCAAATCAATCTCATTTACACATTTAACAAGCAGCTTATGTAAATGTAAATGTTCAACCAATCAGAACTTCACAGTGACAGTATTCATTCTTAATAAAGTCCTCTTTTGGCAAAACTACAATTTTAGGCAATTTACAGAGCTGACAATTTAAACATAAACTGTGGTGCATAACTGGACCCCAGCAAACCTGCACAGTGGTTCACCTGCTGTTATAATGATATGAACAGTTTTATTATATTTCTACATACATACAACATATACTGCATGTGTTCAGGACTGAGGAACTGATTATTTTTGCTGTAACAAAAAGTAAGGATATGGACATAAAAAATATGCTGAATCAGCCAAGAAATGAATTATAATACTCTTGTGAGTCTCCTGTTCATTTTTTCAGTCTCATATGAAATATAAATAAAAAGACAGACAAACAGGGAGGGTGGTCTGAAGGACCCCTGAGGATTTCCTGGCTTCTTTCTGAGACCTGATTATCTCTAAGGTGTCCAACGTGAATTTAATTCTGGGGCACTAAGTTCATAGACAGAGAACAATGTCCTCTGGTGGCGTCTGACTGAACAGCACAGCAGGGAGAGATGTTCTTTGGCAGTTCTCTCACTCTCTGCTTTGACCGACTCTTTTTCTGGCTCCTGATGTCCTTGTCTCCTTTCTGTCCCAGATGTCCCCTTGACAGTCCAGCTACCCTGCATAACCACTGCTCTCTTAACTGGAACTGAAAGTATATTTTCACTTGTCTAGTTACAGTGGCTCTGTTTCAACCAACTTCCATGTTACTTCTTGGCAAATCAGCAGAAGTTGCTCGATAGGGTGCAACACCTCTTGATTTTAATAAGGAAACAAATGAGTATAATTATCATTAATAAAAATACCGAATGAATTCAATGCAACACATGCTTGAGTTCTTACTTGGTACACTGTATTAACTTATATAAATGTGAATTGTGAGCAGGAGAACTTGTTGTGGTGGCCGGGGGGTTACAGTCTGGCCCAATGAGTATTTGTTCAGCCAGAGTCTGGCGCCAGGTGGTGTATCTCAGCCACGGTTCCTCCAAGTCTCGTTTTCTGTCTTATGTGTGTATGTATGTTCATTCTACTTTTGCTTATTGTCTGCTTTGTTTTCTATGCCTGTGCTATGTTCCATGTGTTTAGTGGGTGATCCACCTGCCAGTCACGGCCCTATACCTCCTTAGGGTCTTCCAAGCGGTTAATTTCGAAAGTGCGTAGGGGTAATTTTTCTTTAATTGCGATTTTTTTGGATATTTTGAACCTGTGCTCTGATTTTTGATAACATCTTGGATTATCTATTGGGACTTTGCCCCCACTGATTGCATGGTGTTGATGGGAACCTCTTTATGCCTTTGGTGCTCTTTGAAGCTTCATAGTGTAACTCTGCCTATTGTGAGAATAAGCTTTTTTATTACATAAAGATCCTGCACTTGCCCTGATATCCAGCTGGGGTTTGATGGGCACCTTTGGAAGTCATAACACCCGGTCAAATCTATTTGATCACCCTTGTTGTACAATCTATACGATATGATGGGTAGTCTTGACATTCCGCGTGTGTAATACTTGTGTGGTCACCAGTTGATTCGACTCCATCTTTCTCGCTGTCTCTGCATTATTCACTAAGAGAAGCACCCTAACAGAACAGTATGGCACCACAGGTAAAAAGTGTGGCATTAGCTGTAGTAACATCTAATTACCATCTCCACAACTTTCCTGCACCAATCTTAGTTTCACACTGTTAAGAAAGATGAAAGCAGTTATTACTGTATTGAACGCATCATCATTATCATCATCATTTGTACTTCACTAACTCCTGATGATGATCACTGTGGCAACAAACTTACCTGGCATGACCAGGCCATCCTATCCTTAGCATCTTAATCCAAGCCTTCCTGTGGAATTCCCAGGCTGGCAGAGACGTACTGTATAATCCTTCCAGGATCTAAACTCAGCTCTTCACTCATTGGGCCATATCTTGGGAACTCCATCACCAAAATACTTCAACTGGCATCTGCAAGAAGCAGCAGTTCTACTCCAGCGTCTACCAATATCACTAATCTATCACTTGCTTATTATACTCGAGATCTCATTCTTTTGAGCTTGTGGGCACAGGTGAGGATGGGGAGACAGGCTGGCAGGTAAATCAGAAACTCCATTTGAGAACATAACTCCCATTTCAGCACAGCAGCCTGGTACACTGTCCGCCAGATTGCTGCACACAGCGTACAGTCACCTTAAACGTGAGCAAGACCCCAAGGCACTTGTACTCCTCAATTGGAGGCGGCTGCTCACTCCTTATCTGAAGAGAACAAGCTGTTTTTGTGCAGATGAGCACCATCACCTCAGATTTGGATGTGCTAATTAGATAGGTAATAATTTGTCTCAAGGGAAATTTGAGCTTTTTACAGAACTTCAAGAGATATATAAATGTCATAAGAAATGACCTCCCTCAATCACATGAAAGAATTAAAAAATGACTGACTTGTCAAATGAGTAGAGAGCAGTCATGGTGTGGCATTATGAAGGCATATTGCTGTTGGTATAAAGGAGCCCCCATAGCGTTTCTTAACACACTTTTATTGACTCATTTGTTGGCTGAACGTCCTCAGTGTTGGTGGGTCAGAGAGGATGTGTAGCATTGTTCACAGTGGCATCCGATTTTGTCTTCATTACCCTCCTCACTTCTGCATGAACTCAGGTATGAACTGCTCCAGTGTTTGCTGGACATCACAGTCTGAAGAAGCCATTTTAAAACAGCAGAGATGCAATCCTTAAGTTGCCAGACTATGTACTTTTTGACCTTTTGTGACATCTTACACACGAAAGTCTTGAATATGAGAGGAGACGAGAAGTTCTTAGCGAAGTCTAATGCTCACATTGAACTCAAGGATTCACGATAACACCAAGTTCAACAAATACAGGAACTAAATGGCAGACAGCAGTGGCCCAAGAACCCTACTTTTGAAGCACCTCTAAAATGATTCTAAGGGTTACACTGCCCTGTTTTGTCCATATTTAAGAAGTACATGCAGACATGACTGTCAAATTTCCATCAAAATCTTCAAACATTTTTGAAAGGGTAAAGAATTGGTGTGCCACTCAATGACCAGGCTGAAGTCCACATTGCTCTTTGTAGATCAAGGTGAACCATTGGACCTAATCTCTGTTTCAGTGCCCCAGCATATGCTTTCTCATTGCGGCTGCCAAGTGTGATCATTCTGCAGTTGGCACACATCCCATATTCTTCTTTGTTAAAGATGGGGTCCACCACCCTAGGCTTCCAATTCCAAGGCACTGTCCCTGTCATTAATGCATTTCTGGCCGTGCCACTGTAGAACTTTGTAATTGTCACAGCCGCATCAACCACAGAGATGGACCCAACCCTAACCAATGCCACTAGCAGTGCTTTCTGTACATTGGAAGTGTTCCACAGGTTTAGGAGTTCCTCAAAGTGTTACTTCTACCTTTTGACAATATCTCCAGCTTTGGTCAATGTTTCCCCATTCTTGCTAAGAACAACCTGCTTTTCTTTAAGTTATCAAATAGTTTGTTGGAGCTTTTTCAAAGCTTTTCGAAAGGCGTTCTCCATGGTCTCCTCATACTACATCCACAGCTGGGCTCCTGATTCTGCCACTGATGCAGCTGATGCCTTTTTGAGATACAGGTACGTCTCAGTCAAATCTTGTAGACATGCTTCATGCTAACATATGAAGTCAATCATTGACCTTTGGCTTACAGGATTCTGGTAACATGTACACTTACAGTGGGACCCTTTCTGTGTTCAAACATGGTGCCCGTTATGAACTAACACAGAAATACAATAAAAGTTCAGTAATGCGTTTCCTTGTCATGTGTGTTCCTCCCAATCGTGTCCCTTCAGGTGTCATTCCAAAAGTGAACAGTGAAGTCTCCTAACAGGACTACAGAATCAGTAGATGGTGCCCTTTCAAGCACCAAATGTCTTTTAAAAGGCTGCATACTCTGAATAGTTATTTGATCATGCAGAAAAGTAACAGTTGAAGCTTCCCTCTCTACAAATCAAAGTCACACTGAAATGACCAATGCAAACTCCCATCTGTATGCCACCCCAAAGAAAGACTCCCAACTTTATGGACCCTTGGTTTGGTGATTTCAAGTATCCAGATACCTGCCTGGGACCGCTTCTGTTGGGCATTTCCGTAGTTGGAGAGGAACCATGCTTGATCGACAAGTCTAGATGCAGAACCAGTACAGTGCATAGAGATGATCTGGACTCTGCCTCCCCTGTACTGTTCATTCTCCTGCACAACCTCTTGACTCCTCCAGCAGAGAAGTTACATTCCACGTTTTAAAAGCTACTTGTCACTGGTGATGTATAGCATGCCTGCATTCCTCACACTGTTCCTGTTTTCTGACTGCCATTACACCTGACCCTCACCCTTTACCCTTTAGGTAGTAAGCAACCAGTTTTTATCAGACTGGGCCTTCCAGCCACTAGGCACACACCACTCACAGGCCTGTAATCAGAAGAGGGACGTGGTAGGCCATTTCAGGAGAGGTTCTCTTTGATTTATCTGAGATTATCATGAGCATTTCAATGGATTGTGCTTTGTCTGGTTCTTCCTCTTAAGCTAGTTTAGCTTGAGTCACCATATCAGGAGCATTTCATTGTCAGGCAGAAGAGGTGTCTGAGGCACACAGGCCCTCTCGCCATGCCAAGGTGACTTTCTAATATCTGATGCAGCCACCGGCCACCTCCCCAACAGACAGAATCAGAAAACTAACAAACGTATTCATGAAAAGCTGTATCTTGTGGAAAGTAGAAAGATGCTAGATCACTGATTAGTAGTGTGACCGTCCCACTGCATATGCCATTATGGGTGATCTCATTCCATATACATTCCCTCATTGTTCACTTCACTGAATTCATTGGGCTTCATTTTCTTCTCTGAGAGACTGTATTGCTTGGCATGTATGAGCAGCAATGTGTGTCCATATTTAGTTATCCAATTTTGTTGTCATTGTAAAAAAAATCTCAGACTGACAGTAAGCCCCGAAGAGCTGACAGTGCCATCCATCTATGTGTCTGTTGTCAACGCTGCTTTATTCAGTTCACCTTGACACTGGGCTTTGAGCTTTAAGATTTAAGGTTCAAGGGTTTTGTCTGTTCATGTTTACACAAGAAAACATAAGATTTGCCTTCTTGGTTGCAAGCAAATAGAAAAAAGTAAAAAGCAATAGAGACAATAGGTTAAAAAATTCACAACTCTAGCAATACTGGCAGTATTTAAATGCAATACTTTGAAAACTATTTCAACAAATTGACATAAGAATTTTACCTACTGAATATTCGATATACTTATGAATACACTCTTCACCCCATAATCTTAAAATGTCTGATTTTTTTTTGTTTTTTGTTAAAAAGTCTGCTTCTGCAGAGAAAGGGCATTTGCAGAGCAGTTTATATGGGCAGCTGTGCCCCTTGAAAGAGTGATCGTGGGCACTGCATGTAGTGGGCAGGCACCTGTCATCCGCTGAGCTGATTTCCAGTTGCTTCATCACTGGCACACACATATCAAATCATTCACATCAACTCCAATAATTTTGGCAGCATGTCTGCTAAACTGTTGGAGCTTTTTAAATTTTGATTTTGAGAGACTACTAAACCTGGCAATGATGTTGAAAATGATGTCAGGATGGATCACACTGTGTTAAATGGACAACTTGCCCACTTTGTATACTTTTAAGTTTAAGAAGGTGAAGCTAGTGCTGATTGCATTTAGAGTACATCTTTTCTGCAGAAAATACAGCAGCATTTCCCTCCTATCCACCACAGGGACAATTTTAGCTCAACAGGGCAGTGGGGCCAGATGGCATGTCAGGTTGGCTCCTGAAGTCACATTTCAAGCAACTCTCTCCAGTTTTTCATTTGTTTTTTAACTGGTCCCAGAGCTGTGATGTTGTGCTGGATCTGTAGTAATGATCAATTATTACTCACATTGCAAAGGTCTGATCAACTCTAGGGCCAGTAACCTTCACCCCTATACAGTGAATTGCTTTGAATATCTGATGAAAAACATCTTCTTAGCTCTCTCAAGGTTGCCAACAAATTTGCAAACAAAGGTGCGGAGGAGCTGTGCTTGTTATCTTTTCTCCAGCTCAAATGTCAGAGCACTATCTGCTTGTTTTTCCTCAATGTCATGTCTTATTCAGACTCATATTGATTGAGAGTTTGAACAATGTATTAGCGCTCAGAGATAGAGTACAGAATATTATTTCAAAATCCACAGGGGCTTCTCATGGCTGTGTTTGTTCTCCTTTACTATTTACACTCTTACACTAGTGACCTGAGACAAAGCGATGATTCTTGTTCTGTTATCAACTGTGATGATGGGATGCATATCATGGGAAGGATGAAAAACCCATCAAGTGGACCGTGTAGTAAGATGGTGCAATAATGTCAACTTTTCTCTGTCAAAAATTCAAAAGATGTGATATTTGATATTAAGAGCTACTGTATGTTCACCTCTCAGAAATAATAGCTTAGCAGAACCATCAAGGAACCCACATTGTCAATAATCTAAATTGGAACATACTGTAAATACAGAAAATCATCATCATTGGCAGTCACTCAAAATTAATTATGACTTTCTACCTTCTGGGTTCTGATACTTTAGGGTCTTCAGGTGGGTAAACAGGCCAATCCTAAACCCACACATTTTTGAACAGTGTCGGCAAGGGAAGATGGTAGTTATAGGTTGTGTCTTTTCAGCAGCAGCTCTCTCCTTTCTGAGTCTACACTTGATTTCTGCAGCACTTTGGAGATTTTCATTGTAACATGCAGCACTCTCACAAACATGTTCTCTCCTGGTCGTTCTGTCAGTTTCTGACATCTCCCAACTGTTAACAGCTGCAGTATGTGGCACTTCATGATATTTCTCCAAACATTTGTCCTTATAACTCTTTTTTTTACTTCTTGTTGCATATTATTCTGTGAGAAGCTGGGAGTAAATAATTGTTTGGGCATGTGTGAGTCTGGCATTCAGTTCACTTGGCCCATCCATCTGAGCTGGTGTTGAGCAATAGTGGCAGTGATGGTAGGGATGCTGGCCTCTTCCAGTACTGTGGAGTTTGTACATTTGTCCTCCCAGCTAATGTTGAGAATTTGTCTGAAGCATCTTTGCTGATAGGCCTCAGAAGCCCTCAGGTGCCTGCTGTACGTTGTCCAAGATTCTGACTTGTAAAGTAGGGTGGCAAGTACTACATCTTCATATACCAGAATTTTTGTTCTGGCCTTGATGTATCAGTTTTGAAAGACCCTTTTTGTTAGACCTGAGAACACCACTCTTGGATGTCCAAGCTGATGGTACATTTCATCATCATCTTCTACTTTGGAAGACAGTGGGCTGTCTTGGTGTTGTCAACAAAGTGGCTGGCAGCATAGCATGAGTACAGTTACCAGGAGGTGGTTGGTCCAGGTTTTGAGGCTTTTGTGAACTGAGTGCAAAACCAAGCTGCATGTAAGCCTTCACAAATGCATTTAGCATGGGCAGCAGCTCTTGCTCTGAGCTACCCACTAGGCGGGCATTGTCATCAGCATACCGCAGTGCCATGATGGAGGTGATGGTAGTTTTGATTTTTGCCCTGACTCTGCTGATGTTAAAGAGTTGTCCATCAATCCTGTACAATGATTTATGTCCTTGTAGATTTCCACCAACAAGATGGAGAAAAGGGTGGAAGTAATGACACCTCCTTGCTCGACTCCCATGTTATCCCTGAACAGTTCAGTCTCTTCATTACTGGTACAGAATACTATGGCTGACATATTGTTATGCAACAGCCGCACTACTTTGATGTATTTATCTGGGAAGCCAATTTTTGCCAGGAACAATCAGAGAGCTTAGGAGTTCACCAAGACAAAAGCCTGGGTGAAATCTGTGAAGGCCATATATGGTGGCTGATTTTGTTCTTGCTGCTTTTCTTGGGGATGATGAGCAGTGAAAACCATGTCCATGGAACCTCTTCACCCCAGTAAAATTTCTACCATTTTTTTAAATAAGAATCTCACTTATCTTTTCATTCTGGATATTAAATTCACTAGCTTCAGATCTTGTAAGAAAATCATTTATCGCATTAGCGTTGGAAAGGTCACCTTTATCTTTGCACTCAGTCCCGTAATAACGTACAGATCACTCCAGCCCTGCTTTGGACTACTATGCTCTTGATTTTTTTCTCTGTATGTCATTTTAGTTTGTTTAATAGACTACTTTATCCTTCTTTCATAACCTACTTTTTTCTCTCTTATTTTCCCAGAGAACAAACAATTTTCCAAAAAGAATAACTTTAATATCTTTGTTGATCCGTGGCTTACTATTTGGGTTTACTTTGGCCGTCTATTCCTAATAATCATGGCTGCATGTCTGTTTGGATGACAGCACATTCCAGTCAGTGAAAGCTCTGCTCTTCTGCCACTGCTGCATTTCTGATGGCTGTGTTCTTTTGTTTCAGCTTCTGCTTACATTTTGGATGTTTCATAATGGACTGTAGTCTATCCCAACAATGCCACACCCCAGTCCATTAAAGTACTTTCTCACACTCCGTGAAGAAACGCCTCACTGTGATATTTTAAAAGCACTTTCTCCTATTTGTGTTTAGTTCTTTCCAGGCACTGTTATTATAATAAAAGAAAAGGGACACCTATGTACTTAGCGTTTTGTTCTCCGGGTGCACATGTGGAGCAGCCGTCTGTTGAACTGGGGGTAGACAGGTTGACACGTGTTTCCATTTTACAGGCCCTCAAGAGAGACACGTCCATACATCCTGTTGTGCCTCTTCCCAATGTTCTCCTGGTGCAGCCATCTTGCTTAGGAATGGCGGTGCTGCAGAGGAGGTGACTGGTGTGTGGAGGGTGTGAGCTGTGAGTGGGCAGAGTGGACATGATATGGTGTGCTGCAGAGAATCAGCTACGTATGAACGTGTGCGGTGTGATGGGTGTTGATATCATCTAGGTGAGGCACATGACCAGGGAGAAATGGGACTTAGTCTCAGGTCAGGTGATGGTTGACCCAGAATAACAGCTGGCCTCCTTGTCATCCAAGGGGGGAGTTCAGTTTAGACCAGGAGAAGGCCAATACGTGCAGGATTAAAGAGTGTGAAGCCTGCTTTAACTTTGAGTTTGTTGATATAAAGTAAAAGCAGGGAATTAATGATATTTGTTAACTTAAGGGTTGACTCGTTGGAGCCCATTAAAATTTATTTTTTTTTCAGAATTTTTTTTTCTCTGTTATGGATGTGTGCCATATGGTGGATGTACTCTTTTTAACTTTAAATGAACATTGCTTTTTTTTTTGCTTCCATCTTATTTACTTATTGCAGTATTGTTTTGTTGATTGCATCGCTAATATTGTCCCCTTTGAACATTTTTTATTTCAGTAAATACACTGTTTTAGTGGTCACACCTGCTGTCTCTGCCTCCCTCATTGTTCAACTGACTCTCGGTTCTGATACCTCATGTCCCCGAGTTCCTGCTAAAGCCTAAGGTGTTGACTGTTGGGCATAACACACACCCATCAAGTCACCAGTCCACCTAGTCTGCCTACCAAATATTCACTTTATAAAGGTCTTCAGCCGGGAGAAATTGTTTAGTTATAAATTAGTGTGCCTCTCAAGGGTTGTGCAGGCAGCTTATTTTTACTAATTAATGAATCAATACCAAGTTCCAGGAATTTAAGTTGATCTCTCAGAATAGACTCGGTCCCAGTATACACTAGAGTTGGCACTTATATCCCAAGGCTAAACTGACACAGTGTGAGTGTGTCCTTTAACAGATTGATATCCTATCCGTAGATAGTTTCTACCTTTTCTTCAATGCAGGGTTTGGCCCCCTGCAAACCTTTAGTGGTATAATGATTTATTAAATAAGAGATGCTAAATGTGTGATTTTCATATCTCAAGTCAAACTCCTTAATCTAGTAAGCTTATCATTAAAAAACCAGAGAACACGTTGAGCGGCTGCTGCTTCACCACCTGAGGCCACAGGTCTGCCACACCCTTGACCCTCTGCAGTTCGCATACCAGGAGAAGGTGGGAGCGGAGGATGCCATCATCTATATGCTACACCGATCCCTCTCCCACTTGGACAGAGGCAGTGGTGCTGTAAGAATTATGTTTCTGGACTTCTCTAGTGCCTTCAACACCATCCAACCTCTGTTCCTTAGGGTCAAGCTGACAGAGATGGGAGTAGATTCATACCTGGTGTCATGGATCGTGGATTATCTTAAAGACAGACCTCAGTATGTGCATCTCGGGAAATGCAGGTCTGACATTTTGGTCAGCAACACAGGAGCACCGCAGGGGACTGTACTTTCTCAGGTCCTGTTCAGCCTATATACATCGGACTTCCAATACAACTCGGAGTCCTGCCACGTGCAAAAGTTCGCTGACGACACTGCTATCGTGGGCTGCATCAGGAGTGGGCAGGAGAAGGAGTACAGGAACCTAATCAAGGACTTTGTTAAATGGTGTGACTCAAACCACCTACAACTAAACACCAGCAAAACCAAGGAGCTGGTGGTGGATTTTAGGAGGCCCAGCCCCCTCATGGACCCCGTGATCATCAGCGGTGACTGTGTGCAGAGGGTGCTGACCTATAAATACCTGGGAGTGCAGCTGGATGATAAACTGGACTGGACTGCCAATACTGATGCTCTGTGTAAGAAAGGACAGAGCCGACTATTCTTCCTTAGAAAGCTGGCATCCTTCAACATCTGCAATAAGATGCTGCAGATGTACTACCAGACGGTTGTGGCTAGCGCCCTCTTCTACGTGGTGGTGTGCTGGGGAGGGAGCATAAAGAAAAGAGACACTGCACGCCTGGACAAACTGGTGAGGAAGGCAGGCTCTATTGTAGGCATGGAGCTGGACAGTTTGACATCTGTGGCAGAGCGACGGGCACTGAGCAGGCTCCTATCAATGATGGAGAATCCACTGCATCCACTAAACAGTATCATCTCCAGACAGAGGAGCTGCTTCAGCGATAGACTGTTATCAATGTCCTGCTCCACTTACAGACTGAGGAGATCGTTCCTTCCCCACACTATGCGACTCTTCAATTCCACCCGGGGGGATAAACGTTAACATTATACAAAGATATTGTCTGTCTGTATACCTGCATTGTTATCACTCTTTAATTTAATATTGTCTTTATCAGTATGCTGCTACTGGAGTATGTGAATTTCCCCTTGGGATTAATAAAGTATCTATCTATCTATCTATAGATTACAGCCTACCTAAGATTCAAAGAATAATAAAGTAACAGTGGGAGGTCAAGCCTTTAGGTACTGGACCCCAAAGCTGTGGCATTATCTGCTTGCTAATATATGAGATGCCCCTTCAGTCTCAGCTTTTAAATCCCGGCTGAAGATTCAATGCTTTAGTCTAGAATACCCCAGCTAGAGCTGCTGATTAGAGGTGCATACAGCATTTCTGTTTGTTAGTCATTTGTACAGAACTATGTGTAGTAGTATATAGGGATGGGAATTGATAAGATTTTCACGATTCTGATTCCATTTTCGATTCTGTTTAACAATTCGATTCTTTATCGATTCTCCTATCGATTCTTATTTTTAAAAAAGGAGAACACACAGGTCGATTAACTTAGAACTTTGTATTATATCTTATCTTTGAACAAGATAGAAATTTAGGAGTACCATGACCTTACAAACCCAACAGTGAGATCTTAAGAGATCCACAGCCTACGGCTCCTCGATGGGGTGCCATGGGGTCCCCAGAAAAAAATGTGTAAATGTAAAATAATAATAAAATAAATATTCTTCTGTAGCAATAACAAAGTATAACATAAATTATTCTGTGGCAATTACACAAGAATGTCCAGTAACATTTACACTAACCTTTTTAAAAGTATATATGAGCTGAGCACTCAAAAATAAAACTACATCAGCCAGCAACAAATACAATCAACTCAAGTCCAATGGAACTGTGCACAGTGCAATTCTGCAACCATCAACTATTTTGACAGCTACATCCATGTTGGCCGCATTATCAACAGTGGCTGCCACAACCTTGTCTTTGATACCATACTCCTCCAAGATCTCATCAGTCTCCTCTGCTACAGCTGTCCCTGTCTGTGCCTGGTACACTGGTTTGGTTTTGAGGACTTTTTCTTGAGCCTGGCCATTCCTGACATAATGCAGCGTTACTGTGAGGTAATGATCTTGACTAAAACTTGCCCATCCATCTGCAGTGACGGCTGCCTTCAACACATGTTTCAGCTCAGAAATGGAAAAGGATGAAACATCTGGTAAAAGGAGAACACGCAAATTTGACATTCCCTGACTTGGCCTACAATTAAACACATTCACTCACCGAAAATCGGGGGCATCTACTGTGGCAAATGGGTGCAAGCCTTTTACCACAAACTTAGTTACTGCTCGGTGACATTCGTCTATCCTGGCCTGTGTCATTTTACTTTTCCCCGCCTCTGTGAAAGGAGAAGCTACCGGTAGACTGCAGCGAGAACTGCCAGCATCTGAGACAGCCAGACTCTGTCTGTCTCTCTCGTCATGGTCATCTAAATGCAATGTACAATAATAGCAGGTTTTGCAATAAGGCAAATCGCGCTAACATAATATGCAATGTTAGTTGATTAGTTACCTGCCGTATTAACGGGAGAGGACCTGCAAACGTTACCGCTGCTGCTGGGTTGAGATTCACTAGTTCGGAGCGGATCAAAAACACAACATTCATTTAAGGTTATCGCGTGTTTTGTGTGCAAATGCTTTTGCATATTCATAGTGTTTCCTCCCTTTGATTAAATATCTACTTTGCAAGTATTGCAAGTTGCCCTGTTGTCATCCTTTCTCGTAAAGTATAACCAAACTTTTGAGCATTTGTGCCGCTTAGGCGCCATGTTTCCTGCTGGGTAAATGACGCTACGCAACGCGGTGACGTCATTCGAGGCGACTGGAATCGATAGGGGAATCGTTTGCAAAAATGGCAAGCAATTCCAAGGAATTGAAACAGTGGGAACCGGTTCTCAACAAGAACCGGTTTTCGATGCCCATCCCTAGTAGTATATTTATAAACTGTTACTAACCCTTCTCTATTCTGTTTCTAAAGCCAAAGACCAAGTCAAAATCAGTAATTTTCTAGGAAATCCTTCCAGCACCAGGAATAAGACTACATGAGCAGAATTTAATATTCAGCCATAATGCATGGATGAAAGCATAGTGTGAATAAGAAGGTTTTACTTTTCTCAGCAACTGGGATTCCTTGTACCCTAAACATTTCCTTTACCGACAAGGTGGACTATGATATTGTAGGAATTAAATCAGAGTGATGGAGAGGATTATAATATTAGTGGCTATACACGCTTCAGGAGAGACAGACAAGGAAGGGAAGGAGGGGGTGTGGTGCTATATGGGAAAAATAAAATTCAGGCCCACATCTTCAAGATGGAAGAAAGAAACATATCAGAATCACTGTGGGTTAAGCAAATAAGAAAGAAAGGCAGAGATCTGGTTATTGGAGTTTGCTACAAATTCTGATATGTTGGACAATAGCATATTATTTAACCAAATAAGATATACACTACTGGTTAAAATTTTTTGAACACCTCATAGAGTAGCTTTGGTTGCTGGCCTTTCTCTCTTTCTTGGCTGGGGGTGAATTTTGCTTTGATTTGTTAAGTTTGACTTGACTGTATGAAATGTTATTCTAATAAAAATCAATAAAATATTACATAAAAAAAGAATGTACAAGTGACCAAACCAAAATACTTTTTGCATAAATATTCTGCTGTTACATAATAAAATAAGGAGGCAATTAAGTTTATCCCAAAAACATGAAAATGAAAACTGAAACTGGGAAAGTTTAAAATATTAAGAAAAGGCTCAACTGAAACTGAAAGATGTTTTCCATATTTTAGTAACAGACAACTGACCCAATTTTTCTATGGTATCACATTTCTGTAAAAGCTTGAGCATGCGTATAAATATTCAACCTGCTGCTATTTCACATGTGTGGCCAGTACTAATGAATATGACATGGCTTCATCTAATGAAAGGCGATACAGAATTAGGAAAATCTTTTTTATTTCTCTGCAATTTGGTCTACAGAAAGAAAAGGTTAATGGCAACTTGAAGTTACTTGTAAGTTATACACTGGAAAAACATATCAAAAATTTCTGGTTTCTGGTTAGAACACCTCAGCATTCTGTTGATTATTTAAACGCTCTTGTCTGTCTTAAAGCAGAGTTGGAAGAGACTGTGTTACTACACCCTCTGAAGGGTGCAACAAAGAGGATGTACTGTAGTGGTTACGGGTGATTTAAATTTTCCAAACTTTGATTGGGAAGCTCCTATCAGGAATACAAAAGAGGAAACTGAAATGGTGCAGATGGCAAATGACTGCTTTTTCACCCGGTTTGTTTCAAGCCCAACACATGGTGATGCCTGTCTAGATGTCATCTTTTCAAACAATAAAGACAGAGTGACAAGAACAGATGTTACTGATACTTTAAGCAATAGTGATCACAGCATGGTAAAATGTGAGATTATCTTTGAAAACACACAAATGTACACCAAAATGAAGACATATAACTTGAGGAAAGCAGACTTTATGGGGATGAGAAGTATCTACAAAACATCAAATAGGAAAGCAGAAACTCAGCAACTATAAATGATAGTTGGTGTCTCTTCAAAGATCTTCTGATCCAGGCTCAAAATCAGTTTTACTCCGAAAAGCAATAAAACAAAAAGACAAAAAAATTGGCCAAAATGGATAAATAGGAGTATTACTAAAAAAGTAAAAGCGAAAGGATCATTGTAAAGAAACTTTTAAAAAGTCAGATAATTTTGACATAGAGGAACACCAGAAACTACAGCAAGAGATCAAAAAAAGCATTTGAAATGTCAAAAAAGAAACCAAAATAAAAATGGCTAGGGAAACCAAAACGAACAGCAAGCAATTTTATTAGTACTACTCCAATAAAAAGATGATAAAAGAGACTTTAAGAAACCTTAGGGACACAAATGGAGAAATCATTGAAAATGAGAAGGAAATAGCAAATGAACTGAACAAATATTTCACCCAAATTATTTATAAAGGAAGGAAACAAGAAGAGTCAGATGTGCTTCAAACCCTCAATAGTTTGAAGACTAATAAAACTCCTGGACCCAATGGGATCTTACCAGTTGTACTGAAAGAAATTAAAGATATCATCTATAAACTCTTATTAGGCAAATTTGAGCAGTTACTTCAGAAAGGAGAAGTACCTGAGGACTGGAAAGTTGCAAATGTGACTCTAACCTTAAAATGGGAGACAAAATGGATCGTAGTAATTACAGACCAATTAGTCTTACTTCTGTAAGATGCAAAATTATATAAGCTATAATAAGAAATAAATGTGAAAATTACTCAAATGAAAATAATATACTAAATAACAGTCGGCATGGGTTTATGAGAGGATGGTCCTGCCAAATCAATCTTTGAGATTTTTTTGACAAAGCAACCAGAATAGTTGACAAAAACAAAGCATACAACATAATTTACTTAGACTTTCAAAAAGCATTTGATACTGTCCCCCACCAAAGATTAATTTTGAAACTAGAAGCTGTAGGCATCAGAGGTCACCTACAAAAGTGAATCTCTAGTTGGTTAAACGACAGAAGACAAAGAGTACAGATAAGAGAAGAATGGTCCACGTTGAGTGAGGCCATCAGTGGAGTCCCTCGGGGGTCTGTCCTTGAACCATTACTTTTTCTGATTTATATTAATGACATTGATTCTGGTATAGTTAGTAAACTAGTTTACTACAGTTAGTAGCTAGTAAAATTGGAAAAATGGCAGACACTGAGGAGACAACAAAACAAATTAAAAATGATCTGGACAACCTTCAAAATGCAGTTTAATGTAGAAAAGCACAAAGTGCTACATGTGGGCAAAAGGAACAAGATGGAAGACAATGTCATACAGGAAGCAACCTCTGAAAAGGATTTAGGAGTTTATGTTGACAAAACATTCTCATCAACTAAGCAATGTACAAAAGCAATTTAAAAACAAATATAATATTTGGTTATATCATAAAAACTTTAAGTCAAGGGACGTTATGCTGAAACTGTATAAAACACTGGTAAGACCTCATGTGAAGTATTATGTGCATTTTTGGTCACCTTGCTACAGGAAAGACATAGCAGCACAACCAAGTGCATTCCTGGACTTAAGGATATGTCCTACTGTGACAGACTCAGAGAATTAAACCTGTTTAGTCTCAAGCAAAGAAGACTACGTGGGCACCTAATCCAGGTGTTTAAAATCCTCAAAGGTGTTGATAAAGTAGATCCAGCAGAATTCTTTCAGCTTAAGGGTGAATCAGGTATTCAAGAAGTGCTTTAAAACCTGAAGCCAGGTAGCACGTCTTTATGCAAAGAGTCGTGGGACTCTGGAACAAAGTACAGACATGTAGCTGAAGCAGAAAGCTTGACACCCTTTAAGAAGGATCAGGATGAGATACTGGGACAGTTTAGCTATTAGCTAAACAAACAGGCTTGATGGACTGAATGGTCTCCTCTCCTTTGTCAGATTTCTTATGTTTTCATGTTGTTCTTATGTTCTCTTCTCAGTATTGGGATGTGGAACTTGGTGTCACTGCTCTACTGACGGGCTGCTCTGGAAAAGTCATCTTGAATAAAGGAGCATTGGAAACATCGGATGGAAAGATCTCTCATTAGATTGGACTCCACTACAGAATACCCAGGAGTGGGTAGGTGGCCAGTAGGCCAAAGTCCCCAGAACTGTGACTGTATTTTTGACTTTTCTCTTCTACAATTTTAATCATCCCTGTTGTGGACTGTCCATAGTTCCTCAATTAATTAATGGAGAGATATTGTTGGCTTCCATTTTTGTTTAGTTAGTTCTGCCTTGTTCTTTGTGCATTTTTAAAAATCCGAATTAAGTAAGTATTATTAAATAAAAGTATTATTAAAAAGTATAATCTGTACTTTTCTTTTAATTAGGAATTGTTCAAAGTGCTCTATGCCTGCACTCATTAAGAGCGCAATACAAAAAAGTTGCAAAGAATACATCACAACAAAGGTGAACCAAGAACAAGTTTGTAAGCTTGCTTTACAAGAAGTGCCCCCATCAAAACAGCTGGGTGGATGGATGTATAATAGTGCAATCTAGTAATCAAAATGACAGTTTAACAATTGCACTGTGTGGTCCTGAGCGAAGCCAAAGTCTTTTGCTCTATGTCCAGGTGTCTCTACAGATTAGACTTCACAAGTAAAGCAATCCTGCGGTGGGTTGGCACCCTGCCCGGGATTGGTTCCTGCCTTGTACCCTGTGTTGGCTGGGATTGGCTCCAGCAGACCCCCGTGACCCTGTGTTCGGATTCAGCGGGTTGGAAAATGGATGGATGGATGGAAGTAAAGCAATCTGTACAGTGTTAAAGAAGCTGTTTCTAAAATAAACCACTTGCTTTACCATCCATCCATCCATCCATTTTCCAACCCGCTGAATCCGAACACAGGGTCACGGGGGTCTGCTGGAGCCAATCCCAGCCAACACAGGGCACAAGGCAAGAACCAATCCCGGGCAGGGTGCCAACCCACCACAGGACACACACAAACACACCCACACACCAAGCACACACTAGGGCCAATTTAGAATTGCCAATCCACCTAACCTGCATGTCTTTGGACTGTGGAAGGAAACCGGAGCGCCCGGAGGAAACTCACGCAGACACGGGGAGAACATGCAAACTCCACGCAGGGAGGACCCGGGAAGCGAACCCAGGTCCCCAGGTCTCTCTACTGCGAGGCAGCAGCACTACCCACTGCGCCACCGTGCCGCCCACTTGCTTTACCAGTTAGACACAAATGCATACATCAGTGACAGCAAATGCCATTAAATGACAGCAAAGGTAACTTACTCCAAAATACAATATACTACTCCTAAAATGAACAAAAAAGCCATTGTACTCTTTTCAAAGGAGCAATAGTAAAAGGCAAAGAAAAAGGGCTGGATCTGCTTTCTTAAAAGATAAATCAGAAAAGCGGTACAACGTCAGATCACTTTAGGTTTCTCACCCTCTTCCTTGGTAACTTAGCATCTTCTGAATTTTGAGCCTATGGAATGAAGTTAATGAAGTTCAGGATTCCTGGAACTAAACACAACCGGGATGTTTTAATCCTTTTCTCTTGCACTTTGCTATTCTTGGTTACACGACTAATACAAATCAAAAATACTATAATTTATATGCAAAGATCTAGATCAGGGGTCGGCAACCCGCAGCTCTGGAGTCGCATGCGGCTCTTCAGCCTCCTTGTAGTGGCTCCCTTTGGCCTTGACAAAAAAAAAACATGAAAATGAATAACGGCAACTTCTTAATTTAATTTGTATTTATATATATATATATATATATATATATATGTTTATTTACTACTACTACTACAGTGATCCCTCGCTATATCGCGCTTCGCCTTTCGCGGCTTCACTCTATCGCGGATTTTATATGTAAGCATATTTAAATATATATCGCGGATTTTTTGCTGGTTCACGGATTTCTGAGGACAATGGGTCTTTTAATTTCTGGTACATGCTTCCTCAGTTGGTTTGCCCAGTTGATTTCATACAAGGGACGCTATTGGCAGATGGCTGAGAAGCTACCCAGCTTACTTTTCTGTCTTTCTCTTGCGCTGACTTTCTCTGATCCTGACGTAGGGGGTGTGAGCAGGGGGGCTGTTCGCACACCTAGACGATACGGACACTCGTCTAAAAATGCTGAAAGATTATCTTCACGTTGCTACCTTCTGTGTGCAGCTGCTTCGTGAAGCGACATGCTGCACGGTGCTTCGCATACTTAAAAGCTCAAAGGGCAAGTATTGATTTTTCACTGTTTGTTTTTCTCTCTCTCTCTCTCTCTCTCCCTGCTCCTGACGGAGGGGGTGTGAGCTGCCGCCTTCAACAGCTTTGTACCGGCGGTGCTTCGCATACTTAAAAGCCAAACAGCCCTATTGATTTGTTTGCTAGAGATTGTTTTCTCTATCTATGTGACATTCTGTGCTCCTGACACGCACTCCTTTGAAGAGGAAGATATGTTTGCATTCTTTTAATTGTGAGACAGAACTGTCATCTCTGTCTTGTCATGGAGCACAGTTTAAACTTTTGAAAAAGAGACAAATGTTTGTTTGCAGTGTTTGAATAACGTTCCTGTCTCTCTACAACCTCCTGTGTTTCTGCGCAAATCTGTGACCCAAGCATGACAATATAAAAATAACCATATAAACATATGGTTTCTACTTTGCGGATTTTCTTATTTCGCGGGTGGCTCTGGAATGCAACCCCCGCGATGGAGGTGGGATTACTGTACTACTGTTATACACTTTAACATCCATCCATCCATTTTCCAACCCGCTGAATCCGAACACAGGGTCACGGGGGTCTGCTGGAGCCAATCCCAGCCAACACAGGGCACAAGGCAGGAACCAATCCCAGGCAGGGTGCCAACCCACCGCAGGACACACACAAACACACCCACACACACACCAAGCAAACACTAGGGCCAATTTAGAATCGCCAATCCACCTAACCAGCATGTCTTTGGACTGTGGGAGGAAACCGGAGCACCCGGAGGACACCCACGCAGACACAGGGAGAACATGCAAACTCCACACAGGGAGGACCCGGGAAGCGAACCCGGGTCCCCAGGTCTCTCAACTGCGAGGCAGCAGCGCTACCCACTGCGCCACCGTGCTGCCCTACACTTTAACATCTAATTTTTATTTTTATTTATTTATTTATAATTTGTCAACTAAAATATGCGTCACATCTACGTCTATAGCCCTCGCCTTTACCTGCAGGCGGCTTCTGGAGTGTGCGACCCCTGCACTAACCGTGAATAAATCCCAAAAAAGAAAAATCTCAGAAGAAAGTAGAGAGTTTAATTCTGCGTGGACAGAAGCATTTGCCTTCACTGCCAATGACGCTGGCTTACCGGTGTGCTTAATATGTGGCGATAAATTATCGAACAACAAAAAATGTAACGCTGAAAGACATTTTTGAAACAAGCACTCAGCATTCACTGAAAGATACCCAAGTGAAGATGAGCGAAAGAGAGCAATTTGGGAACTGCAACGGAAAGCTGAACAGAGCAAACATACTTTCAAAAAGTGGATCGCTTCTCCACAATCAACTACAGCTGCTAGTTTTGTGGCAGATCGTAAGGAGGGGTAAGCCGTTCACAGAAAGAATTGTTCATAAAAATATCAGAACATCTATTCTCTGACTTTAAAAACAAATGGGAAATTGTTCAGAAAATTAGAGAAATGCCTCTCTCTGCAAAGACCGTCAAGGACAGGACTATTAAAATGGCAACAAACATCACCAGTAAGCACATTGATGACATCAATTCAGCTCAAGCATTTTCAATTGCCTGTGATGAGTCAAGTGATGTAAATGATATTGAGCAAACAGCACTGTTATGCAAATATGTGAACTCTGATGGGCCGGAAGAAGAGCTGATTGAACTCATACCGCTAAAGGGCCAAACGCGGGGGACAGGACATTTGTGAGGCTGTTGTGAGTTGTCTAAAAGCCAAAGGAATAAACACCACTCACCTGGTGTCAGTGTCTACTGATGGGGCACCCAGCATGAGAGGAACACAGAAGGGCTTTGTGAATTTACTTCAAAAGTCACTGGATCAAGACGAGAGCTGATGACGTTTCACTGCATCCTCCACCAAGAAGCACTGTGTGCTCAATCATTCCCCCCTGAATGTGTGGAAGTGATGAACCTCGTTATCAAGATAGTGAAGAAAATAATTGCAAACAGGTTAAACCACCGACAGTTCTGTTCACTGTTAGAAATCGACAGAGCATATTCGGATCTCCTGCTGCACAACAGAGTCCAGTGGCTGTCCAGGGGAGAGGTGCTGAAACGCTTCGCTACCTGTCTGGAGCATGTGAGAACCTTCTTGGAAAGCAAAGGCCTCAGCTATCCTGAACTGGGAGACCTCGACTAGCTGGTAAAGTTGCACTTCATGGTGGATATGATGCACCTCATGGTGGATATGACAAGTCACTTAAACACGCTGAATAAAAATCTCCAAGGAAAGGGAAGCACGGCCCTGTTTTGGCGTTTGAGCGCAAGATGACAGTGCTTGCCAGGGATGTACAGAAAGGTACGCTCTCTCACTTCCCCTCCCTGAGAGAGTTCAAAGAAGTGAACAATCACATAAATTGTGATTATTTCCACCGTACAATTATTGCAATGCAATCTGCATTTAGAGAAAGATTCAGTGAGCTCAGAAAGGAAAAAAAACACTCTCCCCTTCCCTGTCACACCCCTGGACATCGACCCATCCCTGCTGAACACATCGCATTCACAGGAGTCAGTAAGCCCGATCTAGAAATTGAACTGGCCGACATAGCGGATAAAGATTTATGGGTGTCGAAGTTCAAATGCCTGACAGCAGATCTTGAAGAAGTCGCCCGTCAGAAGGCTACTCTCGCTGAAGAGCAACAAATGGAGTGGTATTGAAAACCTCCCCAAACCCGACAAACTTGTTTTCGACACATGGAGTGCCATTCCCGAAAAGTATATGAACATGAAAAAATATGCATTTGGAGTCCTGTCCATCTTTGGCTCAACATACTTATGTGAGCAAGTTTTCTCAAGCATGAACTTCATAAAGTCCAAATATCGCTCCCACCTCACACATGAGAGCCTGCAGTCCTGTGTGAAGGTCAAAGTCACATCGTACAGCCCTGACATAGAGATGATCTGCAGCGAACTTCAGAAACAGAAGACACATTAAACAGGTGAGAACAATAGCATTTAATAGGCTATTATTTTTCAGGAAAAAAAAACATATTCATTTCAGACCCGGAGGTGATGTAGGTTTTTTTGTATGTTCAGGTGCTTCAGTTGATTGCTGGCTGAGAGGGAAACCTGAAGAGGATGAGAGCACACTGAAATGGAATTTTATGTTTACTTTTTTAAAGCTGCTAAGCTACAGCTAAATGTTTTATTTATATTAAAGTGGGCTAGTTTTTATTTTAATTTTACACAGGTATAGAAAGGACTCAAATAGGCCTGCATAGTTCAGTTTAATTTATTTCAAAGTAGGCCTACACATGCAGACTGCCCTTCTGTTTGTTGTATTCCGTGGTTGTAACATGTAAAATCTAAAAAAAGATTAAAGCTTTTAAGTTTATAAGCTGTGTTATGTTTTGCGGCTCCAGACTATTTTTCTTTGGAGGAAGAGGGGGCAAAATGGCTCTTCTGATAGTGAAGGTTGCAGACCCCTGATCTAGATTATACAGTATTTGATTAGCCATGCCCAGCTGCTCCGGCCATGTAGAAGTGAAACATAACAGCGAGGAGGGCCCTGCCCGGCTCCCTACTTCTGATGTCACACTTCCCCCTCCCCTCGGCCCACAGCCTCTGTCTCGGATTAGCATGAATAAATCGCTCCTGCAAGCGAACTATGATTCTTAGCGTGATGAGAGAAGCCACAAAATCAACCAGAACGTTCAAACAAATTATAGAAAAAAAATGACCTAAACCCATTAAGTAGTTCTTTCGTTTGCTAGCCAAGCGGAAGTAAGGAACGCCATGAGGCTGGCGCGTGAGTGAGGAGGGCTCTGCCCCCTCCCCTCAGCCAGCTGCATGTCTCTCGGATTTGTGCAATAAAATTGGTACCGCTAGCGAACTATGATACATAGCACAATGAGAGAAGTTGCAAAATCAACCGGAATGTTCTTGAAAATTATAGAAAAAAAACCCAATCTAAATTCGTTAAGTAGTTTTGTGAAAAGCGGACAGACATACAGACAGAGAGACTTTGGATTTTATATATAGAGAGATTATCTAATGCATTCAAAGTAATTGCTTAGCCAAGTAATGTATCTAAATTGTTGTGCTAATGTGACTGCGAAGTCTTTCAGGGTAGCTGCTTGATCGTCTTGTCACAAATTTACAATACAGTAATCCCTCGCTATATCGCGCTTCGCCTTTCGCAGCTTCACTCTATCGCGGATTTTATATGTAAGCATATTTAAATATATATCGCGGATTTTTTGCTGGTTCGCGGATTTCTGCGGACATTGGGTCTTTTAATTTCTGGTACATGCTTCCTCAGTTGGTTTGCCCAGTTGATTTCATACAAGGGACGCTATTGGCAGATGGCTGAGAAGCTACCCAACTTACTTTTCTCTCTCTCTCTTGCGCTGACTTTCTCTATTCCTGATGTAGGGGGATTGAGCAGGGGGGCTGTTCGCACACCTAGACGATAGGGACGCTAGTCTAAAAATGCTAAAAGATTATCTTCACGTTGCTACCTTCTGTGCAGCTGCTTCCTGAAGCGACATGCTGCACGGTGCTTCGCATACTTAAAAGCTCGAAGGGCACGTATTGATTTTTGATGTTTGTTTTTCTCAGTCTCTCTCTCTCTCTCTCTCTCTTTGTCGGCTCCTGACGGACGGGGTGTGAGCTGCCGCCTTCAACAGCTTTGTGCCGCGGTGCTTCGCAAACTTAAAAGCCAAACAGCCCTATTGATTTGTTTGCTTTCCTCTCTATCTTTCTGACAGTCTCTGCTCCTGATGCGCACTCCTTTGAAGAGGAAGATATGTTTGCATTCTTTTAATTGTGAGACTGTCATCTCTGTCTTGTCATGGAGCACAGTTTAAACTTTTGAAAAAGAGACAAATGTTTGTTTGCAGTGTTTGAATAACGTTCTTGTCTCTCTACAACCTCCTGTGTTTCTGCGCAAATCTGTGACCCAAGCATGACAATATAAAAATAACCATATAAACATATGGTTTCTACTTCGCGGATTTTCTTATTTCGCGGGTGGCTCTGGAACGCAACCCCCGCGATGGAGGAGGGATTACTGTACGGTTGTACAGAACACTTACACCTATTTTGCTGTGTACAAAATACAGAATATCTGAAATTGCCACGTGGGCATGACCAGTGTGAGCGGCAGCTTCATTCTTAGAGTACCGTACTGTGCCCGCCTCTGCTGATCCCCTCCCATAGCCAACTCTTCATTTACACTTGGAAGATTATGCCAATTCACAATACACATCATTTCACTGATTAGATGCCTTAAATTATCCTGACTTAACCGTTAGAGATTCTACAGGCAGCTTGAAATATTCAGAAAACTAAACAGACAACAACAACAATAACTACTAGCCAACCCGCGGCATAGCATATGCCGCATAATTATGTATTGATGGGTGAACACTTCCTGATTTTAACTGCCTTCTCTGCCTTGTAGCGCAGTGGTAGTGTTGCTGCTTTGCAGTACAGAGACTGTGGAAGATTTTGGGTTCGCTTCCCGGTTCCTCCCTGTGTGGATAGCGCTTTGAATACTGAAAATACCGGTATATCAATGTAATGTAGTATTATTATTCTTATGTGTCCAGCGCTCTCTCTCTCGCACGCGCGCGCCTGTGTGTGTGTGTGTGTGTCACTCGCTGCACATGTTCCTGCAGGCATACCAGTAAGTGAATGAAAAGATGGAACTCTGGAGAGAGCAACATAGAACTGTCCGTGACTGTCTTCGTGTTAAAGTAAAAGGCAAATTGTCCGCGGCAAACATACTGTTTTACACGCTGCATAACAACCCGCGGCATAGTATACGCCGCATAATCACGTTGCTTTTTTAATGTTTTTTAAGCAGAGGGAAAAAAACATTTGCAAAATCCGTAACGCTGCTTTCAGTAAGTACAATGCACACGCATTTAATTTGTCGGCCACTGTTTGCCAGCCGTCTTTTCTGGTTTGGGCTGCTTTTGCAGTGTTACCGCTTGTGTATATTAAATCTTGAAATCCTTCGAGTAACTAATTAACTAACTAACACCCACACACACACACAGCTTGTGTGAAAAAAATGCGCCCGTTCTTTCATCATTTTGTTGCAGCCTATCAAAGACTTGCTAATCATGTTTTCTAGACTCAATATACATTGGCTTTTCACTCAGCGCGGGGGTGCGCATTCATCTCGGATTATTACATCCTGCTAGAATAATTTGCTACACAAATTACACAAATTGTCACATTAGTGTGGCGAGCAAGTGGGTGTGCACCCTGTGTGCACATACTGACAGCGTCAAAAGATGTCACCAGAAGGTTATCACGTGTGTATTTGAGAGGCATGAGAACCTCGTAATGCCCATGATCCAAAGGACCGCTAAAGAGCAGGGATATGGAGAGACGCTGGGCCGGATTGTAAACTCGAGGAGAGGCATGAGGACGTTCGTAGAAGTAAATGCTGATAGTAGCTGGAAGGATTTGGGACATTACCACAATTTCTGCCTCGCCACCATAGACTCCGGACATATTCATGTAGTCAGCGTATTGTTGAGCAGACTGTATAACAATGCCTCTGTGACTAACAACAACGGACACCACGTCGCCGAAGTTATCCCAATGTTGGCAAACAAAGCCAACAGCCATGTTGCGAAGTTTGAGAGCAACAGTTTCGTCAGTGACATTTTTCCAAAAAAACCCGACTGATAGAAACAAACAGTTACCTAATGCAGGAATTTCTATAACATTGAAAGAAGTGTTGTTTCCATGAAATACATTTGAAGCGGTAGCCATGGAGGGCAAAAGAACAGTCAACGTGGCTCACAGCTGGATTTGGACAGCAGCACAGACCAAAGCGAGTGAGTATGTGTTTGATGAGCTGTTCGAGTTGGCGGGCAGTGCTCTGAGGTGCGTTCCCGATCACGTGGGAGGAGGGGTAGAGTTTCTGGGCGGGGCTTTGTTGTTCCTTTCCCATGGTTTTCGATGGTGGACGCGGTCGAGTGTCGTAACCGAAAAGAATAATGAAAAGTCAACGTGGCTCAGAGGTGCATGTGGACTCCTAGCACAGACGAAAGGGACTAACTGGGTGGTCGGTGAATTTTTGCGTCCGGGCACATGAGCAGGCAGTGTGAATTCCTAGAGAGCGAGGGTAGACGCGGGCTGTAGAGTGTTGGTGGGCGGGGAAACATCTAAGAAGACGCATGTTTGTCACGGATGCAAATTGCTGTATGTAGCGTGTAAAACAGTTTGCTATGGTGCACACGGTCGTGCGTCGTAACCGAAAAGTCAACGTGGCTCAGAGGTGCATGTGTACTGTAGCACAGACGAACATAAATGACGGCGTTTTTTCACAGTCGTCGCGTCTGAGTTGGTGGGTGTGGCTCTGTGAGTTGTCGTCGTATCCAATGGTCTTAGAGTTGGTGGGCGTGGCTCCTTCCTGCGTGCGCCATGGGCGTCTTACTTGTCAGCGACTTAGTGAATCCACGCCCCTTCCAGCGTGCTTTCCATGGGTGGCTACTTGTCAGCAGCTTAGTGAATTATATATATAGATAATATTCATAATATAATAATAATAATGATAATACTGGGTAACAATTTTCAGCCCAGCCACTCTGGAGGCTGCATATTCTCTATTTGCCTCTTTTAGGTTTACATTTATGAAACATTGCATGGATTCAAGTGTGAAAATATGTTTACTCCAAAAAACAGAAAAAATGCATCCACCAGAAAAAGATCTGATTTATAAAACCTGGCATACCCACATTTCTGCACAATTTACCCATTATAAATCACAATTATCTTGAAAATATGCTTACGTGAGTGCACCTCCAACTCCATTTGCTCGCCACCCAGAAATAACCACCTATAGACCATGCAAATCAACCTCTTACAAACGTAATGAACAGATTTATCTGTGAGTTAAGACAAAAGCAACAAGAGAAGAGAGGCAAAAACAACAACTTTGAAGATTGCGAGATAGAAGTTGTCATCTCTGAAGTAGAGGCACACAAAAAAATTTTATTTGGTGACCTGAGCTTGGCACAAAATATGTTGAATGGCAACATTTTACTGCTGCCATGAATGTGGTGACCTCTATCTGCTGCACTATGCCTGGTATAATGAAAAAATGGTCCAACCTCAAGGTAGAGGCGAAAAAGTAGATCACTCATTACTGGTACAGTGTAACCAGAGGTGGATAAAGCACATCTACACTCTCTGATTTTGAAGTGTGAGGGGTATTCGTAATTGGAGATGCCTTATTATGTGGCATTATGGTAGAGCATTCAGATGTGGCAGATGAGACAGTTGCAGAGGAATCAGGTAAAAGACTTATGTCTTTGATTAAAATCATCACACTAGTGCATTATGTACAATTGTCAGCATGTGGAGGGTCATGTGGCTCCATATCAACGAAGTCAGGGGGTGGAACATTATGATGCTGTGTCACTTTGTGTAGCACAGCACATTCAGTCACAATGCTGCAGAGCCTCATTGGCTGATAGAGCCACCTGACGCATCCAGTCACCGCCTCCTGCATTTAAGGGGTTCTATGGTGTGCTCCACAAACGACTGCACTAGTGCATGTGCTGCATTGCAGCACCTCTTCTCTGTGTTCTGGGGTTTGGGCAAAGAAACAAGGTGTCAGCATCTGAGCAGGCAGCCGCTATCTCCTGGAACACGTAATGACATGATTGCTGTTACAACATGAACCACCCAGGGTTCAGCCAGTTATCTTAACAACAAGTTAGCTACCACATACAGCATCTTTAGAAAGTTGTCTGCCAGTGATACTTTGCCTCAAAATAAATGAATCCTGGGTTGACCCAGGCCATCTAGCCACAATGTCAGTGTCATGTTGCCATCACTGATGACATGTGCGTTAATGGAATGTCACTATTTATGGTTAATAAAAACAGTGTAATTTCAATATGAGTGCTGTCTATTGCCCTGATTATGTTAGGAAAACCAGACACTGTTGCAAATTTTTTATTTTGGCCTGTACACCCACACCATTCGGAAACTGAATGCAGCACCTCGTCAGTCAGTTTATGGCTTCTAGCACAGTGAACATGACGGAGCTGAAGCTTGGCTGAGATATTCCAGTACCCTCTGATAAGTGCCTGTTGCCAAAAAACCTGCATATGAACAGGTCCAGCCTGATTTCAGGCAGTCTGTCTTTATAATGTTGGGGCCAATTCAGCACACAGTTCCAAGAAAATGGTAGTTGAAAGTCTAATTTGGCTTATAAACCAGTCATCATCATGAGCAAAAAAATATGATTGGTTCCAAAAGGCTTGTTCCCTTTGTGTGTGACCACTTCCATAGATTTCAAGCAGTGCCAAATAAGCCATGTTGTGTCAAACATCCATCCATTTTCCAACCCGCTGAATCCGAACACAGGGTCACGGGGGTCTGCTGGAGCCAATCCCAGCCAACACTGGGCACAAGACAGGAACCAATCCCAGGCAGGGTGCCAACCCACCGCAGGACACACACAAACACACCCACACACCAAGCATACACTAGGGCCAATTTAGAATCGCCAATCCACCTAACCTGCATGTCTTTGGACTGTGGGAGGAAACCGGAACGCCCGGAGGAAACCCACGCAGACACAAGGAAAACATGCAAACTCCACGCAGAGAGGATCCGGGAAGCGAACCCAGGTCCCCAGGTCTCCCAACTGCGAGGCAGCAGCGCTACCCACTGCGCCACCGTGCCACCCTTGTGTCAAACAATTAGGGTATAAATAGGCTGTAGGACATGAGATTCAGAGCTTTCTGTACACATGGAGTGAATTATGCCTGTGTTTATTATTTCATGCACTTATTGGCAATAAGGGATTGCATTGGTTTCTAATTCTCAGTAATCAGTAATCCTCAAAGGCAACTACAATAAAGTCAGTAGAATTGTGAGGATGTTAACATGCACACCCATCTGAAGACAGTGATTTGTTTATTTTATTACAGGGACCCTAGGAATGTACCCAGCCTTGACCCAGCAAGCACATTCACACAGAGACACTGACAAGTGGCGCAATGACTCAATCAATAATAAATATAATAAAGTATGTATTAATCACATGAAGAGAAAAAAACAATATTAACTGAAAATGTGTACGCAAAAGTTGTCCATGTAATTATTTACATACACTACATCCATCAGACCGAATGAAACAACAGACGCACTACTGAATAAACAATAAACACTAACAATAAAGTTCAACACAGTCCAGTACAACAGGTGTAGATGATAATGTGTGGAATGACAAATCCTGTGAACTGCCCACTGAATGAAATGTAAACTTTTGTCTTACAAGGTCATAGTTGTTGCATGAAGATTTGGTGTGACTGGGATCATTCCCCAGATCAAAAATAACTCGGAATAATTTACGTCAAATTTATATTTCACATGTGAGAATTATGACTTCTCAAAATTATGCTTGCTTCTAAAAATTACGCTGGCGCTTCTGAATTACAAGTACAATTCTCAAGCATGAACCAACTGTCCTCATGAAGGTCCTCACTGCTGGTCGCGGGATAGGGTGGAGATGGAGCTCTGGGTGGCGGGGTTCAGAGCTCATTTGCATGCAGAGACATGGACAGGGTTAGGATTTCAGACCTGACCATTAAACGTTATCTGCATTTGAATAGTTAGATGTGGTTGGCTAAGAGTTTGTCACCCCAACGCATCCTGTTTGCCTCTGCGGGGAGTTTAACTCAATCTTTTCTTCACGAGAAGATCTGTTCAAAAAATACTGCGTAAGTTCCAATATATTAAGTTACTGTACATTTTATCACAGTACAATGGGAAAAAGAATTACTGTAAAGCACAGATATGATGGAGAAGAGGGGTGATTTAATTTAGGTGGAGGTTGCAGATAAAGCAGATGATCGATGACCAAATGGCTCTAACATGAGAGTAAATAGTTTCACTAAACAATGATGCTTTATTTGATGACAAGAGGAAGCTAACGGTGGCTTTATACTAGAATAGAGAAAATAGTGGCTTTACAATTAATATGTATGAGATATACTTGAACATATTAAATAAATAGGTAAAATACATAAAAGAGCCCTAAAGATAGTGTGTATGGACATATTTCCCCTCAGAGATCAATTATTATTAAGTATCAATTATTATTATTATTAAAGAGTCAACCAGTTCAAACAGTGCAGGCAATTTACTGTGTTTAAGCGGTAAATTAATTACCACATTATTTTAACAAGATCAACCCAAGATCATAAAACACATATTAATTCACTACCTGTACATTAGTTGCAACAAAACACATACTTTTTCTTTTAGCCTTTGGCCACAGCCACATTAATACAAAATAATGTTGAAATGCATCCTAAAAACAGTCATTTAGAAACTTGTCTTAAATACAGTTAATGCATTACAATGCAATCTTCACACTCTAAAAACTGTGCATCAAAGTACCATAACTTAATGTGAAATAAACTAATAATTTTTAGATGTTGCCCTGGTTCAAAGCCCACAAACTGTAATGATGTAACAACATGTTAACAGTTCACTTAAACACAAGACAGCAGAAAGAAACTAATTCTAAAATGTTTAACAACTTAATATTTTGGAGCTTAGGCAGCATTTTATGAACTGATCATTGCGGGAATAAAATGAAGAAGTGCTTTGGTAGATCAAGTAAATCTCCCCACAGTGGCAAACAGAATGGGATGGGGCAACAAACTCCAAGCCGCACACATCTAACTCTGCAAACGCAGATACCGTTACATGGCCAGGTCTGAAATCCTAACCCTGCCATGTATGTGCACCCTGCCCTTCTGAGATCCGTCTCTGCCCCATCCTGTGACAGTTTGTTAACACTTGTGAATTGTACTTGGAATTTTCAAAAATAAATGTAATTTTCAGAAGCGCAAGCATAATTCACATGTGTGAAATGTAAATTTGTCATAAATTATTAAGAGTAATTTCTGAGAGCTGTGACCTTCAGGTGGCGCTCAGCTCCCCAAAACCACCACAGACAGATACAGGACACAAGTTCAGCAACAAATGTTTTTGATCCTGAATTTTTGCATAGAAAGCTGCATATGCACATTTGAGGTCTCCTTTTGTGCATATCCAAGTTATATAAATGTGACTGCTGGTCACTACAGGACTCTCCAACATTAAAAACAAACGTTTGTTATGATAACTGCATTGACTCAGCGTAAATTAATTTGTTAGTGGACGTGGGCTGTGTGTTTGTTGCAATTGCCATTTTTATTTAACTTTTCTTAGGATTCCTGTAAGTCTTTAAAGTACAGTGGAACCTCGGTTCATGAACGTCTCTGAACACGTACATATCGGTTTACGACCAAAAAGTTCGCCAAACTTTTGCATCTGTTCACGACCACACACTCGGTATATGAACAAGCAAGTTTCCCTTTCGGTTTGTGTGTGCAGATGATTTCCATACGTGTTCAGTCTCTCCCTGTGCATTCCCTGTGCAGCGAGAGAGAGAGAGAGCAAGAGAGCGCGACACACACACACACAGGCGCATGAGAGACACACACACACAGGTGCACAAGAGAAACACACACACACAGGCGCGCGAGAGAGACACACACACACACACAGGTGCGCGAGAGAGACATACACGCCGTGCGAGCGAGCGAGAGAGGGGGCTGGACGCATAAGGCAGAGAAGGCAGTTAAAGAATGCACTGGGCTTGTTTTTGTTTTCACTTCTGTTTACAGCGATCAGTTTGTAGCATGCATTGTTGAAATGTTACTTTTCTTGGTGGTTTATTAAATTACAGATTTTTCAAATGTTCATTTTTTTCCCTGTGCTTAAAACTCATTAAAAAAGTGTTTTTAGCGAGATGTTCATAGCTCGTATCTCTTGCAGTGTTAGTTTTCTCTGTTTTTCAAGGTTTTCTCAGTGTTATTCAATGTTTTCACATTTAGTTTACTATTACGCTGTGCATTCTATGGTATAATTAACTATATTTGTGCTTAAAAACTTAAAAAAAAATATATTTACATATAGTTTGTATGGTCTGGAACGTATTAATTGTATTTATACAATCCAATGGGGGAAATTGCTTCGGTTCACGACCAAATCGGGTTATGACCAGAGTTTTGGAATGAATTATGGTCGTGAACCGAGGTTCCACTGTATATAACTGTTTTTTTTTAAGCCCAGTAGTCCATTTTTGATGATTGTCTCTCTATTATAATAAAAAAATCTTGGGATGAGACGTGACTTTTGGAAGAGACTTTTTGGTAGGAAGTCCCGCTAGACAGAGACTTTTGCCATGAGATTCTTTCAAGTCACGCCATACTTACAACTCTTTTCAAGCAAGACCACGGTCATCAGGTGCATTCTGGCACTTAACCTGGACAGACACCAATCCATTAAAGGGCTTACTTATGAACACACACACACACTTACGAAGATCCAGTTTAGAATCACCCATTCATCTAAATATGTCAGTGAGAAACGATGAAGTCAAATGAATTAATGTGAAAATTGTCGATCAGTTACACAGCAAATTGATTAAATACATATCAATAGACTATGCTGAAGCAGTTGGTGGTAATCTTGAGGAAGATGAAAACATCAACTAACAATATCCCAAAGAATAACTGCAACCATTAACACCGTCCAGTCTTCCTCCACACAAATTACTGTTGAAAGAAGGATGTATCGTAATGTTATTGCGTAATTTATGTATGAGTGATGGACTATGCAATGGAACAAGATTAGCTGTATTAAAAATTCGTTGAACAATTCTAACATGTAAAATTTTAATAGGCAACAAGAAAGGTAATGTAGTACATATTCCGCAAATAACATTAGACACAAAAGGAGATTTTGATATGCCATTACAACGTTCACAGTTTCCCGTGAGAATAGCTGTTGCTATGACAATGAACAAATCACAGGGACAAACATTTGAAAAAGTCGATTTATTTATTAGAGAGGAAGAAACAATATTTACTCACGGGCAGTTATGCGTTGCATTGTCACCATGTAAATCCAAAAACAGAATCAAAATTCAATGCACTCTTGAAGAAAAGTTAATTCCAAGTATTGTTTTAACTTAAGTTTTAAAGTAAAAGTGAAAATAATGCATATGTAACTATTCCCATGAAAATAACAATCTCTTTAAATTGTATATCCGGTTAACCAAACCCGGGGGTTGACGAGCGAAGCCCTCTAGTTTTTAAAGAAAACTTTCTTCAGAAGTTTGTCATTTTTTGTGATATTTTTTGATGCCATTTTGTTTGATGTAGGATGCCACCATTTTGTAGCAATTGCTATATGTGACACCTGGGGTCACGCTGCTTATGCCATTAGTGGTTAAGGGTATAAAGGTCAGCAAAACCAACATCCTTGGATCCAATATTGCATAACTTTAATTCAGGTGTGTTGATCTTTTGCCCTGGTATGTAGACTTCTCTGTTTTCCTTTTTTGACTTCACTATTTGCTTTCTGTATTAGGTGGATATATAAAAATGACAAAAACAGTTTTTCTGAGTGAAATCGAGTCTTACCAGACTGGCTGTTTTTTGTATCATTTTAGTTTGCCATACTGATGACTAGAAAGAATTGTGTAGCTGGCTTGCATGGCACTAATTAGCCTGAGATGATCCCCAACAAGCATCCTGGGTATTTCAATAGAGCTAATCAATTAGTCAGATGTCTATAGCAGCATCATCAATTTAAATCAGTATTTCTCAAACTAAGTTACGCATCTCCCAGAAACATGTGTGTGCCGTCTGTCAAGGAGTACTTGTAGAGATAGTCGGTAATGGTGGATTTAACAGTGTATTCATGAATGTCTTTGTTTATTAGCCAGGTGCATTTATACAGTAAGATACCAGGAAAAGTGATCTCAGAAAATGAGATGAGATGATGATGATGATGATGATGATGAGCCATTTACAGGATATGTTTAGTGCTTTAGAAGCTGAATTTTCACAATAATGGCTTACATCTTTTTCCCCCTCAAACCTGTGCTGTTAAGTGAAGTGTTATTTATAAATTAAAAAGAGCAAGGTCTATGGGACATCAGAGAAAAATGAAGCAAAAGCCTTTGGACTTGCTAAATACAGTACATCTAGTAATGTTCCTGCACATGCATTGTCCTACAAAGCTGCCATTGGTGTTTATTGATGGAAATGATTTTCCAAACCTCATCAATGAATACATTTCAGAGACATTTTCTACTTTCAGAAATTAAACCAGAAGAACCACGAATAACCAAACAGGCTGCTTTTGTTAAAGTGCGTATATTGATTGTGATAGCTGCAGCAGCACATCTCATAGCACTGATGCGTGAAAGCTCCAGTCGGCTGTAATCATTGTATTGCACGTTGATGTTTCAGCATTCCAAAAGTCTTCATTTGAAATGCTAGAGTGTGGGGGTCAATGTAAGCTGCGCACACTTGATTTTTACATTTAATTTTGACATTCCAGGTAAGCTTTTTTAAACCATTTCTGTTGAAAGCTGTCAGCAACTAGTTAGATGTTGCCCTTTTGTGTAATTATTGCTTTTCTTGTAATTATGTAGTTTTTATTGCATAATTTTGTTTGGTCTTTTCTGTGCTGCATTTATAAATTGCTGTCATATTCTTAGTCTCCAGACATTGTTGTATATAAAATAAATGTTTGTTTTTTTTTTCTAACAAATACTTCTCAAAAAACAAAAACTTGTAGGATTTATTTTGGATTCTGATTAAAGACTTCTATTTCAATTCACATTTTGGTGTAGTTTCTTTCAGTGCAATAATCTTTGTATGAATCTTTACCTGTCTTTTGATAATTCTTCTGGTTAGTCCCTTAAAACGAAACATTTTTTTATTGCCATAAAATAAGTTTTTCAGAAGAAGGAAAAAAAAACATTACAAAGGTGATATTACACCTGAAAAGTTGCAGGTACATTGTTTACTTTGTCACCAGTAACAGCGCACTGCACAATAACGTGTAGTGAATACACTTGACTTGAGCATTCATAGTTTTCATACTCTTTCTGGTTGATGTGCTTGCTGCTTCCTGAGCAGCTCTTCTTTTCTCCAACCTAGCAGCCGCTTCTTCTCATCTTTCGTCGGCATCTTTTTGCGTTAAAACTGATTAAGTCAGTGTTTGTGTTGCAATTACTCAGTACGTTTTCCATGATTTTTCTCTTAAGCTGGCACTTGACGAAGATTGAAGACTTAGGGCTCATTTATACTTCACGCTCAGAACGTGTACGCGCCCGCATTATGGCTGCCACGTGTTCCCAACGTTCATTTGATGCGTCCTCTGAGCAGGTCCTCAGAAATTAACGCGATGCGTGCGCAAGTTGCAGTACCAGCAAAAAGTCGGGGGGCACAGTGTGCCAAAAGTTGGACTGTGACATCAGAGTCTCTGGTTACTATCTACATGTGACAGAAAGCCGCTTTGCGGATCCTACGAAATCGATGGGCGCGCTTCGATGTTTGATGAATGGTTCGAAGTGGTGAAGCAAAATGCCGACATACAAATGCATTCGTGGTGCTTTTATATTCACGCGTTGCATATTCCCAATCATAATGACACGATACATTTTGAAAGTCTCACATACCGTCTTCTGTGCCGTCTTTTTTTCTAGGGCTTCCTCCGGTACTGACAGCAGTGGCAAACAGCAATAGATCGCCACACTGAGCACATTAAATGTATGATATTCCAACTCTCTGCAACTCTCTCTAGAATCCTTAGATTTACACTTCATATCACTTTCATGATGAAATGCATTGAAGTATGTATGTTACGTTTTACAGATAAATCGGTAATTTTGTTTAAATAATGAATACTGTTAATAGTGACACGGTGGCGGAGCGTTAGCGCTGCTGTCTTGCAGGGAATCATGTCACTGATATTCCCTGCCTGGAGTTTACATGTTTTCCTGCTGAGTTTCCACAGTGTGCTCCGGTTTCCTTCCAAAAATATGCAGATTTGGCTACACTAAAATGACACCAGCGTGAATGTGTGCGCTTGTATTCACCTTGCGATGAGCTGATGCCTCGTCTAGGGATTGTTTCAGCCTCATGCCCAATACTAGCTGAAATGGACAAATCCCTGGACTGATGGATTTAATCATTAAACATCCTTTTCAGAGATATTGCGGTAAGGTGTCATCGGAGTTTAATGGGTGTTCCAGGCAATTCACAACACAGCGAAGCCGAACTTGTTCTCACCGTGATAATATCTCGCACTGCCACCTGGTGGATTCCTACAGATTTACGTAAAGTACGCGCTTAAGTATAAAAAGTACAACGCTTGTGTAGCAGGAACATCCTCTGCAGCATGTGTCGCGTCGCGTGAAGTATAAATCCGGCCTTAGGAATGATTTAAGATATGAAGAGGTAGAGGAAGTGACGGCGAGGGTGGTAGGGATAAGAACGGCACCCGTACGCATGCGCCGCATGGCTACCCTGCTGGCTGCTGCCGAGAGTTGATTCTACAATGAAATAAAAGAAAAAGAAAAAGAGGAATAACCTTGGAGGTCAATCATCACCCCGAAAGCATACAGTAGAGGTCACGTAGTGACCAAATTTCAGGTCAATAGGTCAAACGGTTTGCGAACTATAGGTGATTTAAAATCCTGGACAGACAAACAGACAGCCATGGTAGCATATTATATAAAAATATATTCTACTTCAGCACTTCCTATTTGAGCTAAGGCTGCTACTATTGGTGATTTTCCAAAAAAACAAAGAATATATTAATCATTTTTAGAATGTATGTTCTAAAGAGAAACATTCTTTATAAATTGAAAAAAAATACTGCTCTTGCCTTTTATAATAGCGGTGAAGGATACCAGGGTCCCAACATGTAGACAAAAGCATTAACATTTACAGAATACATCCACCTTGAAGCACCAAAGGGTTTGATTTAAGAAAGCGTGCCTTTTTCATCTCTGAAGCATGCTTGTGACAACAAAAATAAAGGGAAGGAATACATTTTATAACAGATTCTTTGTACTATTTTCTTGAGGTAAGTGCATGTTTCCTGTTTGCTTTTCTACTTGCAATAAGCATTGTGGATGGAGTTTGACTGCCTCCCCCAACTCGCCAATTTCCAAAGCCGCCTAAGCTTTGCCTCAGCATTTCTATTTCTTTGGTGATTATGTTCTACTAGGGCTTGTAACAACAGAAAGATGCCTGATCAAATCATAGGAGTATTTTTTCCAAAACAATGCTTACTTTTCGGCCTTTGAAATCTGTGTTGTGATTTTACCAAATTTACGGAGCAATATGCATGTCAAATGGGAGCATAGTGAAAAAATCACATAAGAGCTTCACTGTGCTTTATACAACTAACAATAAATCTGAACTGAACTGATTACCCTGCCTTGCAATTTTTTTATATAAAAGCCTTATATTTCTAAAAGAGGCAAATCACCTGCATGTCAATAGTAAGGCTAGTCTTACTTCCTACATTTTTATTTAAAAATGGCATTTAAACTGAAAATCTCTGTCCACATTAGCTGTTTTACAGAAGCATCTATGTTTACATCTAAAATTACCAAAAACATATGACATAGACAGTTGCATACACTGGGTATGCCCGCATTGATAAAAAAAATTCTTGAAAGGATGGTAATGTAGTGTATTCAGTAAGTTGAAAGTGCATTTTAAAGTGTTTGTATCACATTTAGTCTGGTCCTCACAGACCACCATTGTAAGTGACTGGAGGAGACGCAGGTTTTTTTAAATTTATAATTAATGCTTGGCTTAGCAGCACAAGATTCTAAAGCAAATTAATATTTGCTACAGTCATGAAAAAATAACTGACTTCAAAAAAATACCACATGTATCCTTTAAACTCAGTAGAATTGTGCACAATTTGGTTCATTTCCAATTTATCAAAGAGAATTCTTCATGCTAAAGATATGCACCATTTACTTCCAATTATATTACTACACATAATTTTTATTTAAAGCATGTCAATTATAAAATAATGTTTGTTATTTATACAGTCTTATATTAAAGAAAAAATACATACTTAGGAAAACACATGGAGCTTTAAAAATGTATACACCAAACATAAGAATGCCTGACTCATCATTAGAGTTTACTGTATATGTAACACAACGTTCGGAAAAACATACATAAGTATTTACATAAAAATATACATATAGCAAAAGTAATTGATCTAGAATTCATTTAGGCTGGTGCTTGATGATTTTTCTAAGCTTAAGCACATTATTTGGTTCAGTGCCTTCAAATAAAGGCCTAAAGAAACACAAGGATGTGAAACAATAGCTATGCAAATAGAAAACATCACCATCAAGTGCTGTGTTGTATCTCAAAGTCACACAGGCTTGTTACAAAACTGAATTTGTTAGAGTAGCCCCATAAAATAGAAGTGGAATTTTTGCTCACATTGGAGAAAGGACTTGGTGACACCCTGCTTAAATATTGGATCAGAAAAGCAATTAACATGTTTCCGTTATCAACATTATATCATGATGCATTGATGAAATTGTTAATGGAGTTCTGAATGAATTTACGTACTGTATCTGGACAAGATTATGGACAGTATAAACATGACAGCATTTCTTGCAAATGTTGCAGGTTAATTGGAAAGTCTGTGTCATTACGTTTAGACAAGGGATTTTGCAATATGCCAGGCTAGTAATATTTTTTAAATAGTCAGAGTTACACTGGCTTATTGCAAGGAGACTTCAGCTAAACAACTGGACTAACTACAATGAGAAAAACATATACATGTCATACATTTAAGAAAGAAGACAACTTTTTAATTAAGCTTCAGAAGATATACAGTATAATGTGTTAAAATCCAGTAGATTGGTCTTATTCATTACCTTTTTTTCTCCACTAAAAATAAAAAAAGAATAAAGTAAAGGGCAGCATTGTAACAAATGTGTATTCAAAGTCTACTAAACCAGAAAAGTGTTAAGCTATTATGTTCAGCACTTAGTTTAAGAAGTACAACTTGAAAGCGGTGTTAATAAAAGGAACTGGATACTTTTTGTGTAGTTCTCTACAGAGCTTTTTCTTTTTAATTTTACGAAGTACCGGCAATCTCTTTCCCATTGTGAAATGTTGGACGTTAGGATTCTTCTAGTTAAACACAATGAGGTGGTCATAGTACTAGTAGTATTAATGTTATCATGTCAAAACACTCAAAGTATAATGAAGTTCCTTCTGTTTTTAGTCCAAAGAGAATTACTAGAAGATATTATATGTATCCGTGATAACCCCAAAGGTGATAGATAAGGGCAACCACTGTGTGTATGTCAGAGATGACAACAAATGAGCATTCACACAGAAGTACAATGCATACTGTATAATTCTGCAATGAGAAATATGGAACAAGGGTGTTCTGGACCTGACAAACACAAGAGAAGCTTGTTTGTCTGATGTTGCATGTGCCACAACAGATTGCAAAAAAGGAAAACTCATTGCACATGAAAAGAAATTCAGGGGAATTTATCGAGTGTTGTAAAAGCAATGTAGAAGCAATGAAGAAACATGAAAAAAAACTATTTGTAGAAACTCCTGTCCAAGTAAATTGGCTGGACAGAAATGCTGAAAAAATGGCTGGCAAACCGTGTGGTTCATTGTGTGGTGGGTGCAGCAATGTGCTGTAATCAGGACATGCTCCCAACCAAAAACAACAACAGCAAACCAGTAAAGCCTCTGCATGTCCACTTGTTCCATCAGGCAGCACATTATTGGCTGCCAGGAAAAGGGTCAAGCTTGCACCACTTTGGAAACCATGCTGGAAAGTCATAGCGTAGGCACCTAATCTGACATACCCTCCAATAACTAGTCGTGTAATCTGACAAACTACAGCAACAAGATCAGTAACTGTAGTAATCAAGTTTAACATTCCCTCTGACTAGAAGTCATGTAGCATGATATCGGCTTAAGTCGTGTGATATGGTAAGATATACAATTCTAAATAGAGCTTGCCTGGCAATTTGCCTAGCACAAAGGCACAAATGGAATAACAACTTGTTTTTAATCTCTAAAGTAATCAAAGACTTGTTAGGGATATTTCTCACTAACTTTTACCATGATAAAGGAATTTTGTTGCATTGGAATTTGCACTAAATTCACATATATACAGAAACACAACAAGATAACCCCTTGCAACATAACTGAAGCACTGTGCTAGGCTACATTTCTATGAAGTTTCTAAAAGCATATCATTTGAACCATTTTAAATTTTAGAGTTGCCTTTACAAAAAGAGAAAGTAAACAACAGCCAGATCAACTAAGTGTATCGGGTTTCAAGGAAACTGAAGATCACGATTTCTAGATTGCTTCTGCTAAATACAATAAGGTCTCAGTTTTGGACTGTATGAAGTTCTGAAATGTGATAAATTTCAGGGCAAAAACTCACACTCTCACCAAGAAAGATAAACATAACATGAACCTACTCAAACTGCTGTTGTGTTTTCTTACTTTTATTTTTCATAGCTTAGACTTATGACTTGGATGTGGGTGTTTATGTGAGTAACCGTACCCTGTGATGGACTGATATTTGGCCTTGTACTTGATAAAGAAGATCCGGAAAATGGGTAGAGACCATCATAGTGGTATAGCAGTCAACATCACCACTAATAGCTGCAGAAACTTGAGCAGCCAATGCTTACGTGTAATCTGAATATTCTTCTTGTGCCTGCCAATGTTTTTCTCCCACATCCCAAAGGCTTGGTGAAAGAGTGCAGGGGGTGCCTATGTAAGTGTGTTCTACTATTTGCTGGTGCCTCATGAAGGGATGGGTCTTATCTTGTGCTGAATCCGGCTGGAATAGGCACCGGCCCTCTGCAATCCCACTCCTCTCCACCTCATACCGCCACATGTAGAGGGGTGGTGGCTGTTAATTTATGAAGGCTGGTTGTGTGAGGACATCAGACTGGCAAAGCAGACCTCATTAGATCAAAGAAATGTTAAAAAAATGTAAGTGTAGTAAATAAAAAAAAACAGTATTGGTAGTTCTTTTTTTAGTTTCTTTTTTCCTTTTAACTTTGTACTTGTTTTACTGTTAGAACTTTCTTCCTGACTTTTCTGATTTTGATCTTTGCCTATACCTTGACTATGAGATATGATTTGCCTTTTACACTCTATTATTCAGGATTATTTTTTCATGTCCTTCAACATAAGAGGGGCTCTGACCCCTAACTGTATCCATGAGGGTATTACAGTATATTACATAGCAGGGAGTTTTCTCCCTATCTCAGCCTTACTGCCCTTTGCTACACTCGCTCCACACCTCTCTCTTTGTCATCCTCACATAGACAGGCCGGCCATGAACTCAGAAAGCACAAGTATACTGAGCTGAGCTAATGGCAAGATCCCTCAAGTGAGCAAATGGGCTTCTGACCACTACCTGCACCTGCAGGGTTGTTATATTATACAGTTGGTCTGCATGCGTCTTACTCTCCCCCTCTTTTTGCCCCTTACTACAAATCCTGGCCTGCATAAACAGGTTAGAAAATGCACAAATGTAGTGAAATCTACTGTATCAATGAGCTGACAGACAATTGACAACAGGAAAGAACATGGTAGAAACAATGACCATGCTGTATCATGAAGTATAATTCAAGAAAATATCTTGCCTGTACATCATGTTACTCAAGAGTTGATTATTTCTCAAGAGTTAGTATTATTTTTGTTTAAGTATCTGGTGATAACCATCACAAGAAAATGTAAAGATCTTTGTCAATACAATTTTAGAAGTACTATGAATAAAATCAAACACAATGTTAACAGATGATCCACCCTCCATCTCACTTCAGCAAAAAGAACACTGTCATAATGAACATCTTCCCTAAGCTGCTATATCCATTTCAAAGTATTCCTATATACATCAACAAATCATTCTTTAAGAAATTAGACTTAATTATAACATCATTCATTTGGAATTAAAAACAGCCATGTATCGAAAAGACAACTCTACGGAGATATAAAGCAGAAAGTGGGGCATGGCAATTCCTAACTTTCAGTTTTACTACTGAGAAGCAAATATACACATAATAAAATCTCGGAAACTGGCAGAAATTCATAAATTCACACAGGCCTGGACTGCAATGGAAAACAAATCTTCCTTGCATATTTGGCTCTGTGCCCCAATCAATATTAACTATCGCCAATGTACCAGCAATCTACTCGTCCACCAGTTGCTTAAAATATATAACCAACACAGGGCACATTTTAAGATAGAAAAGCACTTTATCTGTTGCTCCTATATATGATAATAATCTTTTTCCACCTCCTCAGACCAACTCAATGTATAGCCTATGGAAAACAATAGGGATTAAGACCCTTCAATATTTTTATATTGACAAAGTAGCTGCATCTTATGAACAGTTACACTTAAAATAAAATTTTCCAGCTAAACACTTTTTTCCTATATACAAATTAGAAATTTGGTTAAAAAAACCTACCTAACTCTCCACATTTCACACCTGTATCTAAACTGGTTAGGCTTGATGAAGACTCGGAAAGCATCTCAACAATATATAAAAATATTTTAAAGAATCTACATTTCTAAGAGTGGAACTCAGCCATGAATCAAATACATTCTAGTTCTATTGTGCCAAGCATTCCATTATTTAATTAAAGGTCTTTTATCGATCACCTTTATCTCATTTATAATTGTCCAAAATGTACCCAGGGCAAGACCCAACCTGCAAGCATATGGTTTGGGAATGCATCAAATGAACACAATTTTGGACAAAAATCATACTTGTCAGACAGCCTTGATATTGCTAATCCATTACCAGTGGTGTTTGGTGTAATCCCATAGGGCATTGAAATGTATAGCCGGAAATTGATTATAAAAACCTACAGCACACTACTAACATGAAGATTTATTTTGCTCAACTGCAATAACCCCAGCCGACCTACTACAACTCAAGGGGTAACAAACATTCTATATTATCTCAAATTAGAAAACATCAAATTATCTTTTAGAAGATATGGCCAAAACATTTTTAAAACATGGCAAGAATTAATATTATTTTAGTATAAGCATGCTGGGCATGTGATTGACTCTGTTATGTTATTAATTGTTCTATTACATTTAAAAAGTTGGTTTTATTTTTTTTGTGTCTTTCTTTTTCTCCTTCCCCTGAGTGGGGGTTAATTTTTTTTCCTTTGTATTTCTATATTTCCTTTGTTTTCTCTGTATTGATTTTGAAATAAATGGATGCATCTGTTAGTGTATGTTGTTATTATTTGTTTGATGGAGTAGCACACCATTGTAATGTTTCCATTTTCAAAAATACAATAAAATATTGATTAAAAAATACAATATAATTCAAATCAACTTTTAAGACCTGATGTGTTAACAGTTGAGCCTCATAGTAAAGCAGAAACCACCTGTATATCGCAGTATTTGAACGTTAAGACTGAAAAGGCTGCACTGTGGCAAGTTTATTTACGATTAGAAGAGTGAGTGAAATTAAGTGCACATGATTTGTCAGTGCCAGGCTAAGAACTATGTTCTTTAGATGATTAATGGCTGCACAAAGGATGACATTCAGGAGGGACATGACTTCGTGAAGCACACCATTCACAAAAAAGTCATAGTAGAAACAAGAAAAAAGAATGCTATAGAAACAAAGTGTGACAAGTTTTTAATAAAACACTACCCTGACAATTGTATGTATTTTATCCATTTATATACCGTATATATAAATGCATTAATAAAAATGCAGGCTGTCCTCCATTCAAGCTCTTCATCTCAAATCACCTTTTCTTACAATATATAGTACATTCTTCAGTTCTGGCTTAAATTATGTTCACACATGTGTTACCCTTATATTGATGAAGCTTCATTTAAAATAATACCATAATTAGTTTAATGTGAACTGTCACAGATTAATGCAGTGCAAGATATGGGAGTAACGCCAAGAAAATATAAGCACAGGGCACAGTGACCAGCAACTGGTACTCACCCCAGATGTGAAAATGGCAGGGTTGTCACTTTCCAGCATACTTTCGAGTTCTTCATTTGTGGTGTTTCTTCCAGCTGAAAATGGATTGGAAATGTGTTAGTTTAGTGAGTTTGATCATTTTTATTTCAGATTTTGTACTTTTTGAGGTCCTGAGCAATAGACCGTGTACTCTACCATATGAATTTGAACTTGAACTTAAACTTGCTTGTTACATTCATCAAATGGCACAAGGTCCACTAGGAGCTTCATGTTGCACTCTCAATCAGATGATCAGTTTATTATTTAGTAAATACCATCCTTACATACAGTATATCATCATTAAGCATTAATAGAAGATAGCAAAATAACAATAAAAAAATTGCAAAATATAACTAGCAAAAATAGATTCTGCTCACATCATCAATCCATTCTTCATTTTTAACAGCACTGATGGTATATGTGTGTTCTCGTTTGCCAGAATTAGGTGTGCATCCTCAGTAACCACCTACATGTACAATGCCAAAAATAACTAGCTTCAAATTAAAGTTAGTATTTACAATTGTATAAACAGGAAAAAATAAATTATACAGAAATGGAAGGGACTGTTCTTCCTACATTCTTCCACACTGTCATTCCCCATCAATGACAGAACAGTGGCGCAAACACTTGATTTCTGAACATGTCATTGGAAGAGAACTTTGTTTGAGTGAGGATGGAGAAGCTTATATCTAAGTAATTTGAGGAACCCTACAAGAAATTAATCTTCTACTGCTACTTTATGTAACAATGAGGGCCAGAAAAATATTTTTGGATACTGCTAGGACAAGATTTCAAAGAGAGAGGAATGTTGAGAGAGGAAAGTGTTCTAAGTACTGTAAGTGAGAAAAGGAACAAGTAAGGAAACAAAAGAAAGGAAACACAACATAGAGTTAGCCTGGAATAAACATTTGTACTTGTTTCTTTGCAGCCAGCCCATACTGACGCAGCTACCCACTTCAACTCCTTACAGTGTGCTACATGGAGTTTACAATAAATGGATTTTTTGTGGAAGACTGGGTTCAACTTTTCCAGGTAAATTAATAGATATGCCAAATATGTGAATGATCTAGCAAAACATGGGTCAGGTACACATACTGCATATCTTACACATATTGAAATATTTTTGTTAAAATATATTATGGTATGTATGCATTACACTACATTAAAAAAAACAAAAATATATATTTGTACTAATGAAATTTTACATTGTGTACAGTATATGTCTACATATTTTTCTGTTATCTTGCAATAAATAATTAGGGTTATTTTTGAATTAAATATTTTGCCCCGCTTCTCATTAGTGTATCAAACAATCACTGACATACCTTTGAGTAAGGCTTAGTTTAAGTTCCATGGCCAACTCAACCCACACTTTTCCAATTGTGGCCTTCATTTAAATAATCACAGAAATTCAGGAATAGTTGCAGCGTATTTCCATGACCGCCAGTTTTATAGTGTGACATACCCAGAGACTTGGGCATGTGTATAAGACCTGAGAATCAATGAGCGCTCACCTAAAAGTACAATGAATACCATGAGAAAAACAGGACCACTCACACACAGAATTGAGGCGTGTCTGGCTTATGTCTTGTGTTTGTCATGCCATGACAGAATGGAAAAAAGGAAATGGAAAGGGCTGAGATTATGGCTGAAGTCACCATACCTGGAAAGCATTGGTACAGGCAATGTGCTGTTTGTTAGCTAGTACATTATTGGCTGTCGGAATTTGCCAAGCTCACAATACGTTAGAAATGTAAAGCTGTCATACCCAGCGATTCCTAGTTGTGGAAGGCAAAAAAAGATACAGCAACTGCAGCCATTGACATTTGTTTCAATTAGAAGTTGCATAATGTGCTGCTGGCTTTACAGAAGTATTTAGTTCTCCACCAGTGGTAGATAAGAACAAACTGTAGCTTTGTGATCAATCAATACTGAAGGCTGTTGCTACAGGTAGAAAGCAGCATACTTTAAAATATGAATTCCATATAATGTAGCTATAAGAGTTTCACATTAGTGGCACTGAGCAGGAAAAAACTGGAAAGGCAGGATCCAACTACCGATGAGTTGGTAGTCCATCTCAAGAAGGAAACAAAAGTGTTCAATTTTGTAAATCTTGAACCTTCAATAGCATCAGGTGATGGGTATTATATACTAAATCTGCTGATAAATAAATATTAACTTCTTTTAATCATTCTAATTTCTTCAATTACTTGTTCATCCAGCAGATGGCAAGCTGCTACAAGTTTTATTTTTATCTGTAGAATTACAATAGCAGTGGTAAACATTAAAATCCAGGGTTTGTAATCCAAGAGAATTTCAGAAATGTGATTTACAGAGTAATCATTGTTTAATAAATAATTGTTGTCTGCCCAAAGGTTATACAAATAAGAAGAGAAAGATGGCCTGTTTGTTAGACGTTTTTTTAAAAAGCAGATAAGATAAGATGATTTATGTTCTGCAGCTCACAAACTGAGATCAGAGTCTACTTCCATTTTACCTCCATGATCAATGGAGCATCAGAGCTGTGGACTGATTGTGACAACTAACAGCTCCTGCTATAGTGACTAAGCTTGCTTAAAATGATCACATGAGGGAGACATGTTGAAAAGGAACATGTTTGTGACATCAAATACATTATGAGGCCATTAAAAACTTGCTTATGTATTTGTTATACCTGACGAAAGCAATGAGTTTGAACTGTCACTAGAAGAGAACATGAACATAAACTCTGATATTCAGAGTACCCTGTATTACCATTCTGCTTGATTGTTCTTTTATCTACAAAACAGAAAGTGAGGTAAAGTGAGGTATGCACATTGGAACTTTCTTCAGATATTTAACACTTGCTTTATCATATAATTTTTAATAGTATTATTGAACTATTCATATTATTAATGATGCAAGCACAATGTGTCTCTTCCAATGTAAAGGGCACATGTTGGAAGAAACTGAGCTCTGCACAGCATCCTAACCTCTGATTACAGACATGAAGATATCGATCAGCTAGATGAGCCACATCATCTTTGCCCCAATAGTATTCAAGAAGATTGTACGACCACACCAGAATCATCCATGATGAGCCCAGGAGCAAACACAACATGTCCATTGACCAAGTACTACTGCTTACAGAACACCAACACCATTAAATAGGATTGCCCTAGATGTCCAGGGTCTTTTTTGACATCACTGACTACATGAATTACAATTTCAATTACAAATCTGCAATATTTTACAAGACACGCTTGAATATAGGCCTGCTGGCCCATGTGGTGCAAATTCAAGAACAAGAGTCAGTTCCTATGACTGTGGGTGACTTGACAGATGCAGTATTGAGCCCACACAAAATTAAAGAAAAGGCAGTTGCCTGAGAGAGAACTTTGCCTTTTAAACCTTAAGGGTAATTCCATCACAAATAATTTGCCTCCATATTGAAAGTCAACTTAACAGCGTATATACTGATAACAGAAAAAGTGTAAAACATACTAAACAAAGAACATAACAATTAAACAAAGACAAAAGTGATTACAGGTCAAGTTCAATAATGCTTCCATTATTTTCATCCTTGCACAGCTGAATTGAGAATCAAAAGGGGTGCTAAATCCAAACTAAATGGAGAGGTAATGGTATTTCCCAGCTTTTTTTGATCCATTCTAATACACAGACCTCTTCTCAAATTGAATATTAATTCCTCCTAACATGTTGCATCATTAATACTGTGCCAAATTAAAACACCCTTTTTATTGGACTCTGCTTTCTACTCTGCCTTTTCCTGAAGGACAGATATTGACCATCTCATCTCGTTTTTTCAGTGAGGTTGCCGTTACAAACCAGTATCTAACCACAGGCTTTGTGCATTGTTTTGTTGAAAGCCAAAACTCTGTGTCATAAAGTAATATTTTTCTACCCTCACATTCAGTAGCCATGTTTGGTATTTTTTGCTTATAGAAAATTGTTTTGAGAGTCAAAATTTTGGTTATTGGTTATCTATATATATAATTCACTAAGTCCATGGCAAGCAAGATGCACGCAAGACAGAGCCACGCCCGCCAACAATTCACTAAGTAGCCAACCATGGCACACAAGACAGAGCCCCGCCCACCAACTCTAAGACCATGGGATACGCACGACAGAGCCACGCCCACCAACTCTAACCCTCCTCCCGAGTCTACCCTCGCTCTCGAGGCACGCAGCACCTCACCAAACACCGCCTCAGTCGCTTTTGTCTCTGCTACAGCCCACATGCACCTCTGAGCCACGTTGACTTTTCATTGTTCTTTTCAGTTCCAGCTGCTTTTCTATATATAATCCACCAAGTCGCCCGACCATGGGATACGCACGCAAGACAGAGCCCCACCCTTTAACTCTAACCCTTCTCCCGCATCATGGGGTACGCACGACAGAGCCCCGCCCGCTAACTCTAAACCTCCTCTAGCGTAATGGGATATGCACGACTGAGCCTCATGTGCCAGCACGCAACACCTCACCAAACAACGCAAAAAGTTTGCCAAACTTTTGCATCTGTTCACGACCACACACTCGGTATACGAACAAGCCAGTTTCCCTTTCAGTTTGTGCGCGCCGATGATTTCCGCACGTGTTCAGTCTCTCCCTGTGCATTCCCTGTGTAGCCAGCGAGCGAGCCAGAGAGAGAGAGTGACAGTGAGTGCGATACACACAGGCTCACAAGAGAAATACACACACACAGGCGCGCGAGAGAGAGACACACACACACAGGCACGCGAGAGAGAGACACACACACACTCAGGCTGGACTCATAAGATAGAGAAGGCAGTTAAAGAATGCACCGGGCTTGATTTTGTTTTCACTTCTGTTTACAGCGATCGGTTTGTAGCGTGCATTGTTGCAATGTTACTTTTCTTGGTGGTTTATTAAATTACGGATTTTTCAAATGTTAATTTTTTTCCCTGTGCTTAAAAAAAGTTCGTAGCGCTATAGTGCAAACTCTTGCAGTGTTAAGTTTTCTCTGTTGTTCAAGGTTTTCTCAGTGTTATTCAATGTTTTTACATCTAGTTCTATGCATTCTATGGTATAACTAACTATATTTGTGCTTAAAAACTTAAAAAAAAAATATATTTACATTTACATGCAGACAATTTCCTGTTAGATTGGCCTTTGCAATGACAATTAATAAGGCGCAGGGACAAACTTTCAAAAAGATATGCCTGTATCTGCCAAAACCAGTTTTCAGTCACGGACAATTGTATGTTGCTCTCTCCGGAGTTCCATCTTTTCATTCACTCACAGTCGTATCCTCAAACCTGCCCCATTTGGACAACTGTGTCTTTCATGAAGTGTTCACCCATCAATAAATAATTATGTAGCGTATGCTACACCGCGGGTTGGCTAGTACTATATAATAAATAAAAAATACATTTACTAGGTATTCATTAAACAAATCAACCCAACCTAAAAAATGTACTTATTTAAAAAAATAATAGTAATACATTTTATCCTGCATAATATAAGGTGTTGTATCCAATTCAATAAGCAGTCATGGGTGAGCACTGCAATGTAATGAAAAGTTTTATTTACTGACATATTTCACTATACACAGAAGTATCCACTTACATGAATTGTACTATTTATTATCTGTGATTAGCAGATTGCATGTATCTCCTGTTACAATAGACACTATATAAAATTAAATCTGTCTGTTATCTGTCACATGTAGTGCATTCATTTAATTAGTTTAATTGTTATGTTCTACATTACGGCACACAGATTTGTGAGACGTGAGGCCGCACTGAAGAAGCAGTTATATGTGCAAATTTGTCATTTGTGGAATCATTTTAAGATTTATCATTTAATATATCTTAAATTAGGATTTGTAAATGTATGCTGGGGAGAATATCACATGAGAATTATGATTAATTCAGGTACCAGGAGCCAAAGTTCTTTCAAATTTGGGTTTAACTCCCTAAAGCACACCTAAAATATCTTCACGATTAATTCTTAACTCTAAATTTCTGACTGAGGAGTGTACAAAAAGCTGCCTACTGCAACAGACTGTACCCAGTGCTGCAGGAGCAAATACCAGCTGACTTACTTTTAGAAAAGTAGGACAATCTGGGCAAGAACAGGCCATTCAGACCAACAAAGCTCACCAGTCTTATCCACTTAATTCTTCCACAATAACATCAAGTTGAGTTTTGAAAGTCCATAAAGTCCTACTGCCTACCACACTACTTGGTAGCTTATTCCATGTGTCTGTGGTACGCTGCACTTAATGACTTTGTGAGAAATTTACCCTTAACAAGTTTCCAACTGTTTTCTTGTTGAACTAATTTTAAAGTAACTGTCTTGATCCACTGTACTGATTTCTTTCATAATTTTAAACACTTTAATCATGTCATCTCTTGATCGTCTTTTGTTTAAACTGAAAAGATAAAAGTTCCTTTAATCTTTCCTCAGTATATCAAATCTAAATCAAAATTATTCATCCCCTGTAGCCCTGGAATCAGCCTTGTCATTCTTCTCTGGACCTTTCTAGCAATGCTATTTCCTTTTTGTAGCATGGAGACCAAAACTCCTCACAGTACTCCAGATGAGGTCTCGCTGGTGTGTTATGAAGGTTGAGCATAACCTCTTTGCCCTTGTACTCCAAACACAGTGCTATATAACCTAACATTCTGTTAGACTTCTTAGTGGCTTCAGAATACTGTCTGGCAGTTGATAGTGTCGAGTCCAATATGACTCCTGAATCCTTCTCATACGGTGTACTTTCAATTTTCAGACATCCCGTTGTGTATTCAAACCTTTTCACTTCATATGTGTAATACTTTGCATTTACTTACATTAAATTTCACCTGCCAATACTGCTCTGAATAAACATTAACAACAATTTAGAGGACTACATGATGATAATATGTGCAGTTCCTTGAGTCCTGAGGTTTATATTCTCCCCATGTGTTTAGGTTTTGTTTGTTAGGTGCTCAGGTTTTCCTCAGGGTATGTACTGGCTCCCCACTCTGGGCTGGTTTCTGTATTATACCTATGCCTGAATTGAGAAGGTCAGTTAAAGATGGTGCTATAATGCAGGTTTTTGAAATCATGTCTACCTTATTCTGTATCACCTGCATATTTGTATTACTTATTCGCTGTCTGTATATTATTTTTGTAATGATGGTGACATGTTCTTTTATGCTTTCTTGCCACTTGTTTTGCCACTCGGGAAATTCTGTTGTGTGTTTGACTGCAAAATGCACATTGTTGGCAGTAATGGCGCCCTATTGCCAGCCACACACTCCTTTCATAAGATGGCAGTGTGGCTAAGCATGCATTCACATATTGGATCTCTTTCTTGATACTTTCTACCGATTCTATAACTGGTAGTGAAAGCTATAAGGCACTTCTGAGAAGATTACAATGCCAGAATCTTTTGCTTCCTTTTTTGACGTTGATTCTGGATGAAGGACCACCATTTACTGAGTACTGAGAAAAGCGCTATATAAATGTAATGAATTATTATTTTTATTATTATTATTATTATTATTATTATCTACAACTCAACCTGGCAATAACAGAGGTTCTTGTGATCCCATCCAGCCAGTCTGCTCATCTCTCCATCTCTGTACAGCTTAGCTCACAGTTGCTAACCCTGGCCAAGTCAGTATGCAACCTTGGGGTGGTAACTGATGAGCAGTTATCTTTTTCTGACCAAATTTCTACAGTTTCTGGTTTATGCAGATTCATGCTGTACAACATCCGCAAGATCAGACTTTAACTGAAAGAGTATGCAACACAACTTCTGGTTTACCTTTGGTCTTGTTGCATCTGGACTATTGCAACTAAACTATCAAACTGCTGCAGAATGCAGTGGCCCGTCTTGTATTCAACCACTTGAGACGGGCATGTCACTCCTCTCTTTAGGTCTCTACATTGGCTGCCTGTAGCAGCACACATTAAGTTCAAACCCCTGATGCTTCCCTACAGAGTAGTCAATGGGTCAGCACCTGAGTATATGGTGGCACTAGTGAAGTGCTGTGTTCCTTCTCGCCCACTCAGGTCTGCCAGGGAACAGCATCTGGTGATGCCACCTTAGTGTGGTATGAAGTCTCAATCCAGACTCTTTTCCTTTGTACATCCTAGTTGGTGGAAGGAGCTGCCCAACTCCATCCGAACTGCTGACTCCCTTGATGTATTTAATTAAGAAGCAATTGAAGACCCATCTGTTCTGTGAATATCTGCTTAATTGATGAAGGTAAAAAAAACTGCTCTGCGGTTTATTATATTCTTGGTTAATTTGTTTATTTTTAATTGCTTTAGTGATTGTAATCTATGATTGTAAAAGTATGAGTTATTACATCATTTCACTTGCAGCAAACTTTCATTACCCATTCTATTACACTTGCTGAAGAAACAGGTCCTAGACTAATGTTACTCGATTATGCTTACCTCTTTCGTAAGTTGCTTTGGATAAAACCATAAGCTAAGCAAATAAATGTAAATGTAAATGATTCTGTTTAATGTCTCTGGTTTATTTGTTTCACATCTGTATGTTTTTTTTCCCAGTTTCTGCAAAACCAGACCTTTAAAACATACAGTATGTCTGAAGACAACCATGAGTGAATTTTACTTAAAAGTGGGTGGCAATAGTTAAACAGCTGTTAATTCAGTCTGAAATTTCTAAACCAATCCAACGCCTCATGAAGACAGGCTCAAAGTAGGGACTGGGATTAAAAGAGCAAAGAGCAATGGTCTCTTAAAGAGAACAAGCCTGCTGTCAAGATGGACAAACAAACAATGGTCGAGAAGCCTCTGTAAATATAAACATAAGTGTCCTGTGTGCAGAGAATACTTTACATGTGTTAAAAATTAACTTAACCTGTTGCAAAGGAAAAACCTTTCTGTAAAACCAGCTTATGGCATTCAAAGACATCATTGCATTGGTGGTAAAAGTGAACGATGTAAGGCCATCAGCTCTATGTGCTGTCGGTCACTCTTAGTTACAACGATACTGTCACACTTAACATGATGCTGAAAGAAACAGCAGCTATATTCATGAAAAGATGAACTGTAAAATATGCATTCAGACTAAACGATGTGACTGGGGCCCTGTTTGGGTGTTGTTCCTGCCTTGCACCCAGTGATTGCTGGGATAGGCTCCAGCTGCCCTGTGACCCTGCCCTGCATATGTAAGTTAAGATAATGAATGGATGGATAGATGGACTAAATGGTGTGGTGCCACACCCAAGTAAAATGAAGTGAAAAGAACTGAGGTTAAATGATTTGTTAAAGAAGAGCTGCAGATGTCATTTTCAGTCCTCAGTACAGTATATACAGTATAGTGAGAAAGAAAGAAAAGACAACAGTGCTTCTCTAAACACTACAGTATTTGCTGCTGTTAAGCCATTTTAGTGAAGGAATAGTGAAAATGACAAGATACAGTATATAAATTAACCAGATACTTTAGTTATGGAGCCGTAGAACTGATAAGAACAAACTTACCTTTCTATTTTCTCTCTCTACTGTCTTTCCATGGTTATTTTACACGTATGTCTGGTACACGAGTAGAAATGGGACACTACAACCCGAAATATTTAAAGTATATGAGGAAATTGAGGATTAGTTTTTAGAAAGAAAGCTTTTTCAATGGTGTATTTTGCTGCTAGTCATGTTTTAGAGAGACATGTGCTGTTGTTCGAGATTCAAGTCTGGCCCCGTGAGACTCATCCAGGCCAGTTTTTTCCTACATCTTGATCTGATCCTTTCAATTTGTATCCTGGCTACTTTTCTGTGTATTGTCTCTGGGCAATCATGTTCGCTTTTTAACTGAAAGATTGATAATTAAATTATGAAGTCAAAAGGATTATTACTGCTGAGTAGGTTAGTGTGATGGACAAACAATCAGCTTAAGATGTAGTTACACACTACACAAGAAACATAAATTGGTCAATTTTACACTTCAGCATTTTGCTTTGATTTTGTTTATGGCAGGCATGAACAGCAACTCACAGCCTTTCAGAATGTTTAAAAACTGCTTCTCTTAAATGTCTTTGTTTGAGACTTCATCAATGTGCATAGGCATCAGCGAACATACTTTGCTACAACCCCAGTATTTTATTTCTGCCAGAAACTGTATTACAAAGGCTACGGAATAAAATACGCCTGCGCCTAGTTGATGGAGAATTCAGGCACCAGCTTGATCCATCCATCCATCCATTTTCCAACCCGCTGAATCCGAACACAGGACACGGGGGTCTGCTGGAGCCAATCCCAGCCAACACAGGGCACAAGGCAGGGAACCAATTTTTCATTGACTTTCTTGTAATTATGCTGATTGGGCAGTTTAAAGGTTGTTTTTGCCTGTATGTGGATTTATGTCAGTTAAAAAGAAGCATATACAGTAAGTGCATGTGATCAAGTATGATCTGCTATTGTACTGCTGGTCATCCAGTTGTAATTGGTGAATTCTGACTTTGAAACTGCCTTGACCTTTGGGTACATTTGGATTTATGTTCACATTTTAATAAATGAGGCCCAGAGATCCTATACTTACATGTCTTTTCTTAATACTATAATGTTTCCCACTAATGTTTCATTAGCCTGGGACTTTTATGTCATTAATCCTACATCACTTACTGCTTTCTCATTACATAATTTAAACCCTATCATGTTTTGCATGAGCTCACATATTTTTTGGTCTCTTCTCTATTGACCCATGACATTTTGCATATGTTTTTAGTATCTAATCGAAATGGAATGTGTTCTCATTTTCCATTTGTCCTGTCTTCCCTTGGTGCTTTGGAAACCATACAGAAGATTTCTAAAACAGCAAACTAAAATTATTTTTTTTATAAGTGTAAGCAGTTCATATTTCAGCTGAAAAAATGGAATGCACTGTAAGTAGACAACTATACAACAAAAAGCGAAACATTTTTTGTATTATTGTTTGCAAAGAAATAAAAATACTCATTACTAAAGGTAAAGATACTTTCAATAAAGGAATGTAACAGACTAACACTCTCACATATCCACACTGTAGTGCATGCGATATAAAGTATGTGCACCAAGGGTGTCACGCCTATTGTGTTTCAGACATAAGCTCTACTTGTTGTATTTAGCATTGCCAATAAAGTTTCCTTACTAGACACAGTAAAAATGTTTTTCATTGCAACTCTTTGTTGTTTTCCCTTTGTCTTTGCTTGTTTTTAGAATTTTATGTGCAGGTCACATGCCTTTTGTTAGATGGCAACCTGTTGCCACCATAATAGTGAGGAAGTGGAGCCTGGAGGCTGAAACAGCTCTGAACAACTGCTTCCAAAAGAAAGACTGGAAAATGATGTGCAAGTCACCTGGGGACAATATCAAGGGACTCAGCCACTGCATGACTGACTTTATTAACTTCTGTGTCGACACTATCGTACCCTCAATAACAGTGCACAGCTTTCCACACAACAAGCCCTGAACTGCTGTGTAGCTAAAATGTCCCCTGAATGATAAGAAGACAGCATTAAAATCTGATGATAAAGAGGCTCCAAAGTGCATACAGCAATTGTTTAAGAAAAAGCTGAAAGAAGGAATGAGAGCTTACAAAGTTAAAATAGAAAAAAAAATCAGTGTGATTAACATGAAGGATTTTTGGAATGGACTGGGCATAATGACTGAACTCAGAAGGGAAGGGAGTTATGTCAAGACTAATGCTCTGAGCATATGTAAAAAAAACTCACACTGTTCTATTCCATTTGAACTAGTGTGGTGCTGAGGTGTCACCCATTACACGGCCGTACTTGGGTCCTAATTTGGGATCCTGAGGTGGTTCGTTGAGTGGTGGGTGCAGCAACAATTTCCCCTTTCCACCATCACCACCTTCTTTCAATGACCAGTACCCCCACAAAGTCGCTCCTGCCACTTTAACTGTGATATGAATGAGTCCACCTCTGACTATCATTGTGGATTGCCCAGAATTGTTGACTAAATGAGGAGGCAATGGAGGAAGGCTTCACAGACGGAGTCAGTCTTACAGTACTTAAGGCCTGTGCTGACCAACTTTTTGGTGTCCTCTGTCACCTGTTCTGTCTGTCACTCAGGCTCCAGAAAGTGCCACTGCTGTGGAAAATGTACTGCATTGTTGTATTTTTAAAGAAGGCATGCACTTTTTTACATAATGATTACAAAGCAGTGGCACTTACATCTCTCATATTAAAACATTTGAGAGACTGGTCCAATAGAATAAGAGTCCTCAAGACCACTGCAGTTTGCCTGTCAATAGATGTAATTATCTATCTGCTCTACAAAACTTATTCCCATCTGGACAAAGCTAGCAACACTGTGATTTTTACGTACTTTAATATCTTCAGAGCTTTCTATACCATCCTTGTTAAGGGCTAATCTCAGAAATATGCAGGTGGATGAATCCATAGTGTCTTGGGTAATGGACAATTTGTCCAGCAGAACAGAGTTTATGAGACTCATTGATTGTGTCTCTGATGTAGATGTGAGCAACACTGGAGCACAACAAGGAACAAACCTGTCTCCTTTTCTCTTCACTTCATACACCTCAAACTATAAATAACCCAACAGGTCATGTCACTTGCAGAAATTCCCAGATGATTCTGCAGTTACGGGGTGTGTTGATAAGGGGATGAGACAGAGCAGAGGAGTCAGGTGGTAAAGTTTGTTTCTTGGTGCAAAAAAAATTGTCTTCATCTTAACTTCAGCCAAACAAAGGAACTGGTTATTGACTTTTGCCACACCGAAGAACCTCTGTGTCCATTCACCATCCAGGAACTGGGTATGGAAGTGGTGCACTACTACAAGTACTTGGGGGTCCACATAAATTACAAAACTCTAATAAAACAGAAGAACCATATAAGAAAGGGCAAAGCAGACTTTTTCTTAGGAGACTATGTTCCTTCAATGTGGGTAGTGACATCCATTACTTATTCTACAACTTGACAGCCAGTGGAATTTTTTGTGCTGTGGTTCGATGAGCTGGTAATATCACTTCAAGAGAGTCCCACCAAATTAACAAGCTGATGAAAAAAGGTGTCCCAATTATGGGGTGCACTCTCAGCCTGCTCAAGGTAGTAGAAGAGTACAGAATGAAGGCAAAACCCAAAGTATCCTTATGAATGATTCTACAAATCCTCTCTCTGACACACTAATACTGAGTACTGTCAACCAACAAATTATTCAGCAGAAGAACTACTGGGACTCATTTATACCAGCTGCAATATGCCTGCATAATGCCTCCCTGTGACTGCTCTCCTATTAGTAGTCAGGTCAGATGTTTTCTTGTTTTTAGTGATTTGTGTGTCCAATAAGGGGGGGGGGGGGGTGTTGAGTAATTTGTGTGTGTATTTGAGGAGGTTGTTATTGTTTGTTATAATATTTGTTAAGCTGCAGTAGTAAGCTAAACCTTAGTACAAATAAGCTCATTCTATCTATCTATCTATCTTTCTTACCTGTGGATAAATATACAGTGGTACCTCTGGTCATGACCGTAATTCGTTCCAAGACTCTGGACGCGACCCAATTTGTTCGCGACCCGAATGTAATTTCCCCATAAGATTGTATGTAAATACAATTAATCCGTTACAGACCGTACAAACTGTATGTAAATACATATAGATTTTTTAGCACAAAAATAGTTACTTATACCATAGAATGCACAGTGTAATAGTAAACTAAATGTAAAAACATTGAATAACACTGAGAAAACCTTGAACAACAGAGAAAACTAACATTGTAAGAGTTCGCACTAGACCCTTACGAACCGCTCACTGTAAACTTTGTTTATGAGTTTTAAGCACAGGGAAAAAAAATTAAATGCCACTTCTCTTTCGAAACTTTTCAAACCATTCTCTACTGGCTTTAAATTCCTCACCTTCGCCACTTGAAGAAGGATTTTTTTCAACAAATCACCATCAATCTTCCTGGCTTTCGCACATATGATCGGCTCGCTTATGCTATCCCCCCCTACAAGTTGCTTTTCGTTCAACCACATTAGCAACAGTTTTTCCACCTCTTCCAGCACTTGAGGCCTCTACTTGGTTAACATTACAACTCCTTTTGCAACATCAGCTGCTTTGTTAGGCCCTGTATACGCAAACAAAAGAAAATGGGAAATGGAGAATGGCAAATCATTGGCGCGTATGAACCGGAAGGGAAACTGGCTGCCAGTGTTTTTGTTCACCACCAGAGTGTGTGGTCGTGAACAGATGCAAAATTTTGGCAAACTTTTTGATCGTAACCCGATTTGTATGTTTTGAAACGTTCATGACCAGAGGTTCTACTGTATATGCTCTGCATTGCTTTTTCAATCATGCCTCATTTGTCACTAAATACTACATTTAATTATTCTTAGGTTAAATACTAGATTAAAATGTACATAGGAGATACTTTTATAAACACACACTAAAATATCTTTGAGTGTATCTTTATATATAATACGTTACCGTGGCTGTTCGTTTGTCTGTCTAGGATTTTAAATCACCTGTGGCTTGCAAACCATTTTTGACCTATTGACCTGAAATTTGGTACACATATTCTACATGATGCCTACTATCTGCTTTTGGTGAGATGATTGACCTCCAAGGTTATTCCTCTTACTATTTTTACTTTATTGTTGACTCAACTCTCGGTAGTGGCCAGTAGTGCGGCCGTGCAGCGTATGCGTACGGGCACTATTCTCATCCCTACCACCTTCGCCGTCACTTCTCCTACCTCTTCATATCTTAAATCATTCCTGAGGCAGATTGAAGACTTAAGTGCCAGCATAAGTGAAAAATTAAGGAAAATATACTTAGTAATTGCAACACAAACGCTGACTTAATCAGTTTTAATGCGAAAAGATGCCGACAAAAGAAGAGAAGAAGTGGGCTGCTTGGGTGGAGAAAAGAAGAGCTGCGCAGGAAGCAGCAAGTACATCAACCTCTGAGCAAATGAATGCTAAATGTACACAAACAGAGGATGAAAACTATGAATGCTCAAGTCAAGCGTATTAACTGCACGATTTTGTGAAGTGCTCCTTTACTGGTACACTATCTAATCTTTAACTGCACTACAGAGGAAATGAAAATCAAAAGTACAGAAAATGAAAATGGAAATGCTGGCATTTGCACTGTTGCCTTGCCATATTGTGGACTCAACCTGATCACTGTCAGTGTTGAGACAGCATTTTCTGTATGTGTGACTGTGGGCCATTCTAGGTATCCTGGTATCCTCTCACAATCCAAACATGTACAAGTTTGATTAACAAGTGACTCTTAAATTGAAGTGAAATTAGGTTTGTGAATGAATGCAACACATTAATGTCATTTCTTATGTTTATACCCTCTGCTATAGCAGTAAGTTCTAGTTGTCTGCAAACCTCTAATTTTCTGTTGACAAACCACTTAAATATCTTATAACAGGAGAGATACAGCCAGTAGCACAGGGCATAAATTGTGTGTTTATGGTCTTTGATAAAGAACTACTGAATACTGACAGAGAAAAAACAGACTGTGGTCATTAATTAATTACTAACCCCACTGTGCTCCTGAAGTACTTATTGGATCAGAGATGAAGATCTGGTGCTACACAATGTTACAGGATAAACCTGCTGACTCACAAATACAGCAAAGATATTCAAGCTCCCACCATGCATGATTTTAATTTTATTTCCTGTTCTCCTCTTTTCAGTTCAGTTAGCAGTCATTTTTATTTATCTCTTCCCAACCACCACATTATGGTCCATCCGCCTTCATAAATAAACCATTCTTCTCTCCAAGGACATGAGTAAAGAAGTGTGTACTAGCCTTGACAAATCTTTAAAAATCCAATAAGCTATTAGCCAAAACACATGCTCTACATCCTGTCCAGCAGTGTCCCCTCCACAAACGGGCGGCTTCCGGAATGAACATGCCACTCCCATATTGATCCGCCAGCTGAATCTTCTTTGTTTTTAAGAATGAAGTATGGAGCTTAAAACCATCTTAAACAGATGTGAGCATGTTGCCTGGTAATGTGATGGTAATTGCTTTGAGTTTTGTGATGAAAACTGGTGATTTATAGTAGCTGCTTTAAAGACTGATGGAGGTGGACCAGGCAAATCAAACTGCCTGCTCTCCAAGGATAAGGGGTTAGGGTTAATTTGTCCTCACATTCATTTAGCAGCCTCTAATTAAGGCACAAGAAGGGGAGGCAGATGGAGCAAGCACAGAGATGAGATAGAAAGTGACACACGGTGACTTGATGACGAGAAATCAAGATTAGTGTTGTGGAACCATTGAGCTCGTAATTAAATTCAGCTGATGGATGCCAATGCTGGCCGTCAGTGACATATGTGCAGACCCATTGTGATGTCTGTGTACATGTTTAAATTGTGCTCAAAAACAGCACATGAATCCTGAAATGCTGCAGTTCAGTGATGCATGCTGTGATTGCCAGGATAAACCTTACTTCCTGTTGCAAATCATATTTAGAAAGCAGGAGTGAGAATCTTGTCTAAAAGAGAGCAACAGCACAATGCCCTGTCCTAAAAATCATGTCATTTGGCAGAAAAAACATTTTGGTGGTGGGCTAAAACCACGACAGCTGTGATAGGAGCCAGTGGGGGCTAATTATCCTACACAATTGAGAAGCAAAAATAAAAATTGCAGTTAGGAAGATGCTTGTCTGGATTGACTGCAGCATATAATAAATGATGGCATCTCTCTGTCTCATAATTCACAATAGATAACAGTGGCTGTATGGAATAAGCATCCAAGCCCCAGAGGAAATAACACAGGGATAAAACACTAAGATATGTGGCACCCATAAACAGGGTAAGAAGGGATTTAATTTGTGCCTGTTGGTTGCTCAGTGTTATTGTATAATTTACTATACATCTCAGATGCCTTTATTAACATAAATGCCTGGACACAGTACTCTGATGTAAGGGGTATGTGGGCAGTAATTTCTTAGAGGGAATGTAGCTGCTAAATTACTTTTAAGTAGCTGTAAATAATATGTATGGGATGTGGTCTGTGGTTGCTTTAGCTGAGGGTAAGCTTGATGGATGCTTGTCAAAAGTTACAGGATGTAAACTAAAAATACTACAGAATTTATAGCATTTGCAGAGCTCTTGGCCACAGACCAATGATGGACATTTTCTGATCTTGCTTCCAAACCACACTATGCAGTGTTGGGTCCATTATAACTGGAAGTTCTTGCATTACTTTGGAGTGATGACCGTGCTAAACTTCAGACATAAGAACGCATGGTCTGGTGGTTAATTTCATGGGTACTCTACAATTCTGAATACTATATTGAATACTGGCTTGACCAGTGAAAACAGTTTCATATGTACATACAAGACCCCTTCCTGAATGTTCCATGAACTTTATATGGGCCTCCAGTGGATAGTAATGGCGCAAAGGCCAGGATTATGCTATGGCCATTATCAGACAGGGCATTCACACATCAGACTCTACAAATTGTGTTTTTGTAATTTTGCAGATCTCGTCTTTTGCCCCGTGTTGTTGAGATGGGCACCAGCTTGCCACAGCCCTGTGTTAGAATACGTAGGTTCAAAAATAGTTGGATGAATATGTCTCTTATTAATAATCTCACAAAAAAGCCTTCTGTTTGAAATTAAAAGTACATTTGCACATAAAACGTTCTGATGAGCATTTCAGAAGAAATTCAATGCTGTACGGTCAACATGTACTGCTGAATCTAAGAATCATCACCAATAAGAATCTTCATTCTAAAACTTTCTCAAGCAGAAAAAATTCCAACACTAGGTTCATTTTCTGGAGGGCTCAGTTTAATTTTGTATATAAATGATAAATGACACATAAATCTCTTCTATCTGTGGACCCAAGAATGTCAAATCCCTGTCAAGCATGATAGACTCTCTCAGCAAATCAATTCTGTTATCTCTCACACACCAAGCTCTCAAGAAGTGATGGCTAATGTCCTTTCTCATCACTTTAATTCCTAACCTTTACATAAATAAGGAACATGCTTTTCCTGTGGAACTACTCTTATCTTTACCACCTTTTTTTCTGAAAATTGTTATTGATGATGCATACTGAGATTAAGCTCCTTCTCCTTTTGTATGATTTTATATCTTTTGGGACATTATATTCCAATTGCTGGTCAACACCAGACACATTGGGATCGAGAATTTGCATACTATTATTTTTGGTGATCAAATACATCGAAAGGTGTATCTCATGATGTTTGATATTCTAATGCTTATAATTGGTTTAGAATATCAAAAAAATTTTCTGCATCTCCTCCTTGTTAACATAGGCCAGCACTTTACAGGATAATTTTACTAATTTACTACCTTTAAAAGAATTTTTTTTAGTTCATTGTCTTTTGGGGATAGTCTGTTGATGCACTATATCAACAAAAACATTAAGTAATATTAAAATAAATTAAAAAAAACAAAATAGATTCCCATGTATTCAAAATAGGAAAGGAATTCAAAGAAATAATAAAACGGTTACAGTTGTTCTTCTAAAGTATTTTATTTCCTTTTTGTATTTTCATATAAAAATCTACAGAAATATATTAGCTTTATAATGCACTGGTGAGGCCTCATCTGGAGTACTGTGTATAGTTTTGGTCTCCAGGCTACAAAAAGGGCATAGCAGTGCTAGAACAGGTGCAGAGAAGAGCTAAAAGGCTGATTCCAGGGCTACAGGGGATGAATTATGAGGAAAGATTAAAAGAGCTGAGCCTATACAGTTTAAGCAAAAGAAGATTAAGAGGAGACATGATTGAAGTGTTTAATATTATGAAGAGAATTAGTACAGTGGATTGAGACTGTTATTTTAAAATGAGTTCATCAAGAACACAGGGACACTGTTGGAAACTTGTTAAGGGTAAATTTCGCATAAACATTAGGATGTTTTTCTTTACACAAAGAATGATAGACACTTGGAATAAGTTACCAAGTAGTGTGGTGGACAGTAAGACTTTAGGTACTTTCAAAACACAACTTGATGTTTTTTTTGGAAGAAATAAGTGGATAGGACTTGCGAGCTTTGTTGGGCTGAATGGTCTGTTCTTGTCTAGATTGTTCTAATGTTCTAATCTACAATGTCTTTTTTAAAAACCAATCTGTGTAAATTTCTGCTCCTGGAGGAATATTCACATCATGCCTAAGTGAATTCTTCCATTACGTTTTTCTAAATCTCTTGACGTGGTTGTCTTCTAATGTTCATTGATTCCTTGGTTTGATGTCTGAAAGAAATTAGACCATGGTACATATTAACTTTCTGAATTATAGGTAAATAATGCAAGAAGCCATAACTTTAAATGTGTCAGAGTGTGATTGTCTGCTAAGAATCTGAACTTCAGGTTCACTTCTAGTAAGCTTTCTGCCTCTGTTTATTTGTCCTTAAGTAATTCCTAGTCACCTATTGCTTGGATTTCTAAAGATCATTTACAATTTATTCTTTCCAGAATTTCCTTTTTTAATATGTGGAATCCTATTCCCTGACTCTTCGTTGTTGTGCAATGTGAGAGGTCTATCATGGAATCATTGATTTGTGCAATGCTAAAAGCTGCATGCAGTACCCACTCCAGCAGCATGAATAGGATAGAAGGAAGAGTTCATGGATATTAGCTTGTTACCTGCATCCTTTACTTTTCAATAATAAAACCACTGTGACCAATGAAAAGTCTTTCATGAAAAGATTGCGTTGCAGTTTTTTTTATTTGTTTTTTCATGGGGAGCAAACATTTAAGCACAAACATTGATAACCATAAGGCAAGCACAGGTCAACCAATTGAGTGAAGTTTCATAATAGAGCAAAAATCATACCAATGGATTTAACTCACAAGCCTGTCATTCTTCTACGCAAAAAGTGTATTACTTTTTAAAGTAAAGGTCAAACACATAATTTATGCAACCTGTCATTCTTAAACAATATGGAATCTGATGCATCATTAATGATGCATGTGCCACAGAGCCATAACAACAGAAAAGTGTCAATGTGCTCAAAGGGTGTTACTAACTTAACAATGTCTTCAGAGTTGCAGAATAAAAGACCGTAAATGATAAGGAAAATTAAACAATAATAATAAATAAAAAATTAATAAACAATTCATTATTGTAAAGTGGTCCAAAGTGCCAAGAGACAATGAAATCTGAAGGTCATGTCAGGTTTCAGGCAATTTTGAGAAGTGGTATTATGTCAAAATGTTGTATTTCCGCTTGAAGCAAAATCAGATGTTCATTCATCTGCATAATATCTTGTCAAAGCTTCATTATATTCTATAATGAGCAAGTATACACTATTTTCTGGTTATAAAATGATACAAATGTATGCATGTATCATGATAATGTCACATCATCAACTACTGAGATAGCCACCTCCAATCATAGTTATTTATCTAATGGATTCATTGTTTCTACCTGTTCCCAGTCTAACCTTCCCCTTTCCTTTCAGTTATGCTTTGCCATTATTAAAATGGACACGCTTTAACTTTCATACTCAAGCCCCCATCCCCCCACCTCTTTATTATTCAATGCAAATCAAACTCCTTACTCATATATTTCCATTGAAACACATACTCATAGCAGGCTGGATGGAAGAATGTCTATCAGATTTGGAATTCTATCACTGGGCTTTCATCTTCCATTCACTTGTCTGGACTTGAACAGCCTCATCATCTCCGCATTGGTCACAAACTGAATCCACTCTCTCCTTGGCTCATTTCTTATTCAATTTGCCCCACTGAATTTCATATCAAACGTAACTCATTAGTACTGTGCACACCTATTTTTAAAAATAATTACCTCAATATGCTTGCCAGTCACATATTGTCCTCCTTGACAGCAAGTGGGTGTTGATGTACTTAGTGGCCTGTTTGATGATTTGGGCTTCTGATGTTCCAGTCCTTGTAGTCAAATTTACTTTACCTACTTCATTCTTTTCTTTTACCTTCATTTCTTATCACAGGTTAACAACCTGTGGGACTTCACGTTTTTTATACTTTTTATTCCTTCTCACATTTTCTCTGTGGTGCACTGCATAAGTCAGTATACACCCCTTTTCTGTAACTCCACTATGATTCAAGGACCTCTCTCCTTCCCACTTCCATTCTTGCTTGGGATACAGTTTTTAGTAATGGCAGGCTTAATTACCAACAAACCATGGTGCTGCGTTTAGTCTGGTGCCCCATCTATATAGTTATCTCCTAATCACTCACCACCATGTTCATTTTGTTTAGTCTGTTAATTGTTCAATAACAATTGATCACAAATTAAATAATGTTACACATTAACTTGAGGTTCAATTAGTCATGTCTTTTTATGGTGCATTTGTAATAGGAACATGTTTTTGAACACCTAGTTTTAGGATTACATTTTTGGCTTTTTATATTTTCCCTGAACATTATGTATACCTCATATGTAATAGACCCATTTCTTCTTCTGCCTTTCACTCAGTCCCTTGAACCTGTGAGACAGATGTTTTATTTAGATTTACGCAGTGTTTAAGTTTGCTTCCTACTTTTTAAGACTAAATGTTTACTTCTGTTTGCAGACAAGTGCAAGGAGTATGTAGCAGCTTACCATTATTGTTCCATGTAAGATTTACTGAGAACTTAATGAAGCTCATTGAACAGATTAAGAGTGAAAATACTTAGAAGAAAAAAGGAAGTGTGAGTATGAGAAGCATGGGAAGCAGAGGACTCACTCAAATATGACATAGACAGTGCTCGGTGCTCTGACTGATTAGATCCAGAGTGCTTAGTAGATTATTTGCTTCTTCAGTCTTATTTTATTCACATTACTGTGACTGGTTAATTACACTACTGAATGTTTAGATTAAAACAAAAGTTTAACCTTTAGCTTCCATTTTTGCCAGTAGCAAACCACACTTTTCCTTCATTTAATAAATTTGAGTTATTTAGTCTGATTTCTTTATATAAAAAGCAAAATAATGTTTTGAAATGGCCTCCTAGAATGCCCTGCGGGGTGCTGAAGGGTGGCCTGATTTTGAATGGAGCCAAAATTACCAAACAGAAGCATAAGGATGATGTATAACTTCATCTCTTGAGCTTTAGCAAAAAAAAAAAAAAATCCTGCAGCCATGGCATGCCTTTTACTCAAGATAATACACTTTAGTTACAAATAACCTGCTTCATGTATTGTATACAGAAGCATTTTGGTGCTTATTTTACAACTGTGATGATCTTTTGGGATCCTTTACTTATGAGACAAACTGCTCCAGGCCATCTCCTAATGAGAAACATACTTAAACAAAACTGCTAACTAAGCATAACTTTTGATTTATTAATCATTTAAGTAATTAAACAATGGTTGAATGATTCACATTCCATTTTTCCAGATATTCAGGTGTTCAGTATACAATAGTATGTTACAAACACATAACCCTGCTGATATATATCTACAGCAATCGACTCTTTCAAATTCTTTATTGAATACAGTTAGATAGTATTTATATCAGAGAACTTTAATTAGAAATATTCACAGGAGGTTTTTAAGAGAAAATAGCTGTTCTATAAGTCTATGAGTAATAAAGATAAAAAATCCTACAACCAAAAAGCCCAGATCTAACCACATCTGTCTTTTAAAGTACAGTACTGTCGCTCTGAATTGAGTTCAAATCAAATGATCTGGGACCAAACCTCTGCTGTAACATGGCTGTGAAACCAAGATATACCTCCTGGGAAAAAATACATTAATTATTGATACAAACGGATGGTTTTGAATTGACTGTTGTAATTGAGCATGTTTTATTAATAGAGTGGAGTGGTCTGATGTTTCAGTCTCTCTTCCTTGAGGCATTTTTTCGGGTTCATCAGTCCCTTTCACTTCCATTCTGCGATAATATTTACCTCCTTCCAGTACACAGGTCACTGATTGAATGCATTTCTACATTCAGAAGAAAGCATTGCGAACCCCATGCCTTTGGAAATGTGAAATAAACTGATAATGTATACTAATTTGAAAAAAAACACTTCACAGTTATTTTATAATGGCAGTAAGCCATAATGGTTCTTCAGTTTTATTTGACTAAAGAATTCTAATGTAACACAAAAAAGAGGGAAGAAGACATATTGGTGTTTAAGCAGCAAACAAAATTCAAGACATAATATGAGACTTGATGAGCACTGAGTAAATATGGCACTACCTGCTTCTGATTATCACTGCTTCAGAGAAAAAAAAACTTCTGCTTGTTGTAGCTAACAGTTTTGTACATATATATTAAAACATTATAGGGTACTGTATACCCACTGACAAGGAAAAGTATTACAAACCTGAGAAAGTAACAATAACAAGCAGCCAAAAAATAATACAATCAAAAATACCATTCTTAATATGGTAAAATACAAAATGATAAAGCACATACTTTAAATAATGGTTCAGTAAAAGTATTCAGATAATGACAGAGAATCGTCAAAAAACATAATATAACTGATCGTCCAGGGCCACTATAATCAGAAAATCGCAATAACATTTCAGTGACAATTTAATCATTGTGATACAGAGCCATTCTTGAAAAATCAAGAGCAAATCTACATATATCCATTTTTCAAGAATAAATTTTAAAAATTCACAGTTTAAAAATACTTGTTCTCACTCAAAGCTGGAAAGAAGCTTACACATAGCAACAGAGTAAATATAAAAAGTTCTTCTTTGATGTATTATATTTATGGCCGTTATGTACAGAAGTTTCTCAGATTGATACAAGATGCAGCTTATAGAGACCAAAAAGACTTTATTGCTGGTAAAAAAAGGATAGCACTGAGTTAAAAATCTGGGAACAGCGACATTTCCATATATATGGAGGAGCGTAAATATTTTTTTACTTTTATACTGGACGGACAGGATGGCTTTGAGTGCGGGTTGACCTGCTTGTTTCTTCTCTCCTGTTTTGTTCCATTAGATTCAAAACACAGCCCACTCCTTTTCTTTAAACACATGCTGTCAACATGAACAGAGCTACTTGATTTGATTTCTTCCTATTTCACTGATTATGCACATCCTCAGTGTCTTGCTTCCAGTACTGCTGGGATGGATGGATGGATGACTTTTTATTCATTTATATTTATGACTAAACGGAAATTGAAAATGCCAACTTTGCTGTTAGTCGGCTATTTCTTTGCTTTTGATGAGTTACATTTAAGACTTTCATGCTAGACATTAGAACAATCTAGACGAGAACAGGCCATTCAGCCCAACAAAGCTCACTGTTCCTATTCATTTTATTCTTCAAAAATAACATCTAGTTTTGAAAGTCCCTAAACTCCTACTGTCTACCATGCTACTTGGTAGCTTATTTCAAGTGTCTATGGTTCTCTGTATAAAGAAAAACTTCCTGATGTTTGTGTGAAATTTACTCTGAACAAGTTTCCAACTGTGTCCCCGTGTTCTTGATAAAATAATTTTAAAATAACAGTCTCAATCCAGGGGCAGCACGGTGGCGCAGTGGGTAGCGCTGTTGCCTAGCAGTTAGGAGACCCAGGTTCGCTTCCCAGGTCCTTCCTGTGTGGAGTTTGCATGTGCTCCCCATGTCTGTGTGGGTTTCCTCCCACAGTCCAAAGACATGCAGGTTAGGTGCATTGGCGATTCTAAATTGTCCCTAGTGTGTACTTGCGGATGTGTGTGTGTGCCCTGTGGTGGGCTGGCGCCCTGCCCGGGGTTTGTTTCCTGCCTTACACCCTGTGTTGGCTGGGATTGGCTCCGGCAGACCCCCATAATTGATGGATGGATGGGCCTCGATCCACTGTACTAATTCTCTTCATAATTTTAAACACTTCAATCATGTCACCTCTTAATCTTCTTTTGCTTAAACTGTATAGGCTCAGCTCTTTTAATCTTTCCTCATAATTCATCCCCTGTAGCCCTGGAATCAGCCTGGTCGCTCTTCTCTGGATTTCTTCCCACTCTGCTATGCCCTTTTTGTAGCCTGGAGACCAAAACTGTACACAGTACTCCAGATGAGGCCTCATAAAGCTTGCGCATAACCTCCTTGGACTTAAGACAGTCTCGTTGTGCCCAAAACACAGCTTTATAACAAAGGCAAACCATTTTAAATATTTTAACACTTAGTCGAACTCAGGAGTCTGTGGATGTATACAAAGAAACCAGAGACTTTATTTTCACTGTAAAGTATGACACCCACACTGTAAAGCACTAGAAGCAAACAGTGCCAGAGTAGGAGCAACATGACATCTCAGACTATCAACCATTCAAAATTATGAAAATGAGTATCTTCAAAATATTAATTTTATTTCTATCCTTTCAATTTTTTTTAAAACATCCTCCTACCAACATAGATGCTGTTTGTCTCCTGTGTTACATTGTATGCTGAGATCTTTATTTTTACCTCAGAATTTTCTACCAACATTACTGATTGCTTAAAATGTGAAAAATATTTAATTAATTTACCACGGTCGGAAAAGATAAACATAATTTAGAGCCATACAAACTACAGCCTACTATAGCCCATGGGTAACATCTGTCCTGTACACTCTCAGTTTGCTCTATGATCAGTTTATAGAAATACATATCTATATGCTTGTCGAACATCAGTGTATTTTCCAAAAAAAAAAAAAATAGGTACCATTTACAGCTGGGCCAATGTTAAGGAAAATCTTAACTTTTCACAAAAGACACTTTCTTAATAGGAGGTGATCAAAGCTCTGTCTCAAGTTATGATGTTAAAAGAAATGCCTGTCTTCATGTTTACAGTGCCATCTGAGCTGCAGCCTTGCAGTTGTAGTTGGCAGGCGGTATGCATTGCAGTATTACAGCCTGTAGGTGTTCTTTGGCACTAACTCAAAATCCCCATGTTCGGACATTCCAAAAATAAGTGTGCTTCTCTGGCTAAAAACTAAATATAAATTCAAACTGCAGCCAAACAATTGAGACTGTAAACAGAACTTGAATTTACATTACACTTTTGACCAATGAACATTGTATTCATAACAATGTTTTCTATCAAAAAATAATAATGGTACCTGAATTATATTAAAAAATATATCAACGTTTGTTGCTATATACAGTGAGAATTCTCTAGATTTTGCATTGTTGTGGTATGTCTGACTGAATGTGTCAGACTCCTGGTACGTCCTTTTAAATGGTTTTATATACACTCTACAAGCTATAAAAGAGATGACTGAACATTTAAGTGCTACATAACTCAATGAAACTGAGACATGTATTTATGGATTTCTTTATAAGAATGTGAAAATAGTTTGTAATGGTATTGTCAGCTTTTTGTTCTCTAGAAAACAGCAAGGTCCACACAAACTTAATAGAGCTGCACTACATTGATAATGCACAAAAAAGCATGGGGATGACAGACATTTTTGTGACTGTACATCCACCCACTTACAGCTCCTAATGAGCCACTCCTTGAACACCTTTGCTTTACTTTAGGCAGAGTACTGGGGAGAGATCTCTTAAAAAAACACTCTAGACAAACTTATGTCTGAATTCAGGTGGAATGAACCACTTTTCCATCCTTTAGCTTGAGCCTATATCAGCAAGGTCAAACAATATTCATTTATACTGCGCTTATTACAAAAAGAAAGAAAAGTGCATCAGTGTGAAACATGCCGGACTATCAAAAATGCTGGAGGTTCAGACAGCAGCAATATCAAAATTAATAATGAATTAAGAGGCTCTGCTTACACCCTAGAAGAGAAAGTCATTTAATTCATAATCAGTCATCCTATTTACATGAAAACCACTATGGGTATGGGCAAAAAGGTTTGTTAGGTATGCAAATGGCCAGACTACCCATCAAAGCACTACAAGTATGACTTGATTAGTTAGTTTTACATGCAAATGAATTTATTAGGGGCTGATGTCTCCTGGATCAGGAAGGCCATATGTATATAAACGTTGGATAATGTTGGTGGTAATGAGTGCAGAAAGGTAGTCATGTCCCTTGGGGAGGATATAGTAGGTGCACAGGAACATAAACACTGCCATGCCATCTACATTTGTGTTTCCTAGGGATGCTCTGATCAATTGTCACTAAAAAAACCTTGATCAGTGATCGGTAAAGAGCTCATTGCATTCACATACAGATTTTGACTGTATACATATTTCAGATCATATTTATTCTGCTATGGCCACTGCATATAAAAGTGCAGTGTGGCAATTAGACTGTGAACAAACATTCTAATATTCTGAGAACATCTTATTTTAGCTGTGAAATATGCCCTGATCAATTCATAAATGATACCAATGTGCTTGTAAAATATGCTTAAAATAAAATGAATGTTTAAACTAGGTATGTTAAATTAAAAGATAATCTTAATAGCTTGATAATACATCATGTTCTCTTAGTTTAGCATATGGAGAACTAGAGCACAAATGGAGACAACAATACTGCAGATAATATTCAGCTTCAGAAAAAGAGACTGTCTCAGTGTTCCTTCTGTCTATTGTTCTAAACCTGTTCATGACAACAAAAATAACCCTCACATTTTGTTCAGAACAATAATTAACCAGTATGTGTTCAAATCAATTACAGTACATCCTCATTCATTTTTAAAGGTGGATATGGAGTACTGAAAGATTAATTTTTCTTTATATATAATACTTATATATTATATATAATATAAAGATATATACCAAATCATCATTTTCATTCTTTTCTTCTACTTTTCTAAGAAACTTAATAGTAGTCTTTAGGTTAAATTCTAATAAACTGCTTCAGTGAGAGAAAAAAGTATATGGTTGGAAAGTATTTGCCTTTAAACTCAAAGAAAATACATATTCTGTGAGTGGATGGAAGTATTGTAGATATCCATGCAGATCTATGGGAGGTTCCTATAACCCCCATAAGTAGAATTGAATTGGTATATTCTGGCTATTTCTATCTGCTCTGACTAAACCTTATTCTCAGTTAGTGACCAGCCTTGCCATGTGTAAGGCGTAGAAAGCATATGGTTTTAAACCATGCCTGTGCACGTGCCAATGGGCCTTTTGAGTGTGTAAAGTAACTTGTAAAACTGCAGAACCGTACGCTTATAGTGTACAGAAGAAAAAGCTAAGAATCTTTAAGTATATAAGAAGTTAAGAACCTCTAAGTAAAGAAGAAGAAGTAAAGAACTTTTATGTACAGAAATAACTAAAGTTTCTCAAGAAACGCTAAGTTTAGAGAAGATACATTTTTCCCTTTTTTGCCTTTTATTCTACATGTGTAACTATTTTTTTCTTTTATTCTTGTGTGGATTATTTGCTTTTAACTTTCACTAAATATTTTTAAAACAAACTTTTGGACTGAGAGATTTCTTTCGACACGCGTTTTACCCGTGCTTGATCTCACCTTATACTTCGGTGGCTACAGTAGATAAGCCAGTGCGCATCTTTGTTCATTTTTTCTTTTGCAGCAAACTTCCTGCAGTGTAAACAAAGAGCAGCAAGTGGAAGCTTGTTTTATCAGTGAACGAGGATTGATTGGTATATTAGCCTTGATGTTAAAGAAAGTGGAGTAATGAACTAAAAAAAAATTAATCAGAGAAGTCATCCTGTGCAACTTGACAAACGGCAAGAAAAGGTACTTTAAGGAATTCTGACCTTTATTTTGTTTAGTAAACAATAGGCTTTATTTGAAGATTTGTACTGTGTTTATTATTTGTTGCTGTGAGTCATACAATTTAAGTTTTAGTAAGAAGCAAGTACCACATAATTAAAATGGTAATCCATATTTTATAATTACACCTCAAGAATTACAAATGTCTAGCTGAAACACTGAAGAAAAAAAATACACCTGTATAAATGTGGTAAATGCATATTTTAACAACAAAAAGCTGTAGTGCAATTAATGATTTAAAATTATTAAAATCTATATGTGCATGTATGTTTACATTTAAGCAGTGTTTAATTGCCTATATCAATATATATATATATATATATCAATATATATATATATGTTTGTTGTTAGAGAAATGGTGAAAACTACTGTTTTTAATTAAGCCTTGTTTCAGATAGTTACATCACAGTAAAAAACAATATGACAGCTTGTAATTATGAGAAGCAATTTATTTTCTTTTATGCCATATTATGTATATTATGAATAAATATTTTTATACATATTTCATTAGTTAAAGTATGTACATGTATTTTAAGGAAATTTTATTTATTTTAGTATTTTATTATCACTGACCAATAAGCCTACAGAATTTCATTTAGTTAAAAAAAACAGTTAACTCCAGTGGTCTATAGTTTAATTATAAAAATACACTTTAATACAGGACATAAAATTCCAAAATTTCAATTTGTCTGGTTATACAGGAGATAAGTGCAAAACGTTTTTCAACAGGATAGAGAAAAAAAAATGGAAATAGGCTGATCAAATAACATGAAATCAGTCATTGCAATGTATAAGCCTTAAAAAACTTTTTAATTGGAGCACCCCTAGTGTTTTCCACAAGCCCCGAGTAACACTTCAAACTATGGGCAGTTAACAGGCAGAGGAGGGCCTCCATTCACAGCATCCAGGAAAATGTATCCCACTGTGGAAAAACAGAAAGTGCATTGGTGTGGGGTATGATTGCCTACATAGGTTGGTAGCCTTAACTAAAAGGCTAGGGTCATTCTAATATGTAACAATATGTTAAGAAGATTATGACACCCAATGAAGAACCTTCTCTAATGAAAATTTTCCAACAGAATAATGACAATGTAATTTTAGCAGCCTTTCCTGGCCAGCTGTATGTCAAAGATGTTTCTAATACAACATGCATGGGATATCCTTGGACTCCAATACAGTCCATTCCACATTCTCTACCAATTTTTTTGTCCCTGGAGCGGTAGTGGCAAACTGCTTTAGTGGATGTGCTACAAAGCATCAAACTTTGCAAGAGATTTGAAAGTTTTTTAGGTGATTTCTGTATACATCTTGTTCTATACTGAAAAGGTGTGTCCTGAAAATGAATTCAGTTTGGATTAACATGTGAAATCAGACACTCTTACGAAGAAATCTGTTTTGTGCTTATACTTGTGGGGTTTTTCTAAATTGTCAGTGGTTTGATTAATTTTTTCTGTCATAAGCTCAATCTAATTACACAGTAGCTCATTGCATTCACATACAGATTTTGACTGTATACATATTTCAGATCATATTTATTCTGCTATGGCCACTGCATATAAAAGTGCAGTGTGGCAATTAGACTGTGAACAAACATTCTAATATTCTGAGAACATCTTATTTTAGCTGTGAAATATGCCCTGATCAATTCATAAATGATACCAATGTGCTTGTAAAATATGCTTAAAATAAAATGAATGTTTAAACTAGGTATGTTAAATTAAAAGATAATCTTAATAGCTTGATAATACATCATGTTCTCTTAGTTTAGCATATGGAGAACTAGAGCACAAATGGAGACAACAATACTGCAGATAATATTCAGCTTCAGAAAAAGAGACTGTCTCAGTGTTCCTTCTGTCTATTGTTCTAAACCTGTTCATGACAACAAAAATAACCCTCACATTTTGTTCAGAACAATAATTAACCAGTATGTGTTCAAATCAATTACAGTACATCCTCATTCATTTTTAAAGGTGGATATGGAGTACTGAAAGATTAATTTTTCTTTATATATAATACTTATATATTATATATAATATAAAGATATATACCAAATCATCATTTTCATTCTTTTCTTCTACTTTTCTAAGAAACTTAATAGTAGTCTTTAGGTTAAATTCTAATAAACTGCTTCAGTGAGAGAAAAAAGTATATGGTTGGAAAGTATTTGCCTTTAAACTCAAAGAAAATACATATTCTGTGAGTGGATGGAAGTATTGTAGATATCCATGCAGCTCTTCAGTTTAGAAACATCACATCACATACAGAGCACATGTGATTACTGTATTCATTTACATCACACTCTTTAATCTAAAATTCAAACTCATCACAAAAAAATACTTCTTTTCAGGTTAAAAACGTAAAAATAGAGTAGCTCTTCTTCACACAGATAAATAATTTACATGAGAATGTAATTTGAGATAAATGGCGGTGTGGGTTGGCTCCACGCTACCAGGTCCTTCTGGAAGCCTCTTGAACCTCTAACGATAATGTACCTGAAGGATCAGCCTGGCAAATGAGGACACTCACACAAAGCAAAGGGTAGGTGCATAAGTGTATCAGTGCTTTTATTAAAAACAAACTCAAAACAAAACGGTGTCCAAATAAATAGTACAGTGCCCCATTGTAAATAAATAAATAAATAATCCATAAAAAGAAACCAGTGTCCAGCAGAGGTTAAAACAGTCAATAAATAATCCTTTTAAAAATTAGGTTAAAATCTCACAGGCAAGAAAACTCTAAAATCAAGTCCCCGGTGCTTCCCTTTGAAAACAACAGAGATACCCTTCCAACTGACACAGTCATCTAACTCCTACTGCTGCTCTGGGTCCCTGCTGTCCACGGCTCCCAGCAGGGCTCCCAATCTGGACCTCAACTTGTGAAGGCTCAGGTCTCTGTGGCCATCCGCGGCACTGGCAGGGCTCCCTGTCCGAGCCTCCCTGACTCCTGCTGACTTCCTGGACTTATGTGGTGAAACCCACCAGCAAGTTACTCCAGCTCCCAAGTCACTCAGCTGGAGCACCCTCCTCCAGTCCCTGAGCATCGGCCACCCGCTCTCCAATGGACTCTCCTTCCAGCTGCCTGCCTGCCTCCTCTCTCTCTCTCTCTCTCTCCCTATCTCTTGATCACTCATGCACCAGCGTTCTCCGCCTCCTGCCTTCTCTCTCCTTCTGTCAACTTCCTTGTGTTTTCTCATTTCTTTTGTCTTTCTTTCTCCCAATTGTTTCCCCTTTTGTCCCATGCTGACTCCTTTATACTGCCTGTTCAAATTGGATGCAGGTGAAAGTAGCCATTCCCTCCACAGTATCATTGAGGTGCCTGACCGCACGTATATGCGGCATAGCCAGCCAGTTCCACAATTAACCATGGAGGGAAACAGAAATAACAGAGTTAGAGTTGAAAATAATTAAGAAGGTACCACTGCTGCAGCTTGCACTTCATCAGACAACAGCTTTGAACAGCAACTTGAAATTGCAATGCGTCAGTCTGTTGCATCCGCATTATCTGTGCCAAGAAACTTGCCATCACAGAATGATGACAAGAAACTGGATGCATCAGTAAAAGCTGAAATGGCGGTGTTTCAGTGCAACGGCAAGCATGGGCGTTGTTTAGAACAAGTGTATCAGTATCTGATGACTGCGTCACCTACTTCAGTGGAGGCAGAGCATGCTTTCTCAGCAGCTGGCGTACTTCTGCACGAAGGTGCGTTCTCGCATGGACAACTGCACGCTGGACACAATAATAATAATAATAATTCATTACATTTATATAGTTTTCTTAGCACTCAAAGTGCTATCCACACAGGGAGGAACCGGGAACAGACCCACAATCTTCCACAGTCTCCTTACTGCAAAGCAGCAGCACTACCACTGCGCCACCTGTGAGGACGTTGTGCTTTCCATGCTCTTATTACCACAACTAAAGATACATGTACTTCTATGACAGCAGGAACTGCTTGTAGATAAGGTTAGTCTTTTATTTGTGTCAACATATTGCAGTAGTTTTATTAAAAATAAGTGTCAGTCGTTCTAAAACCATTCACATGTGAGATGCCCGGGAGCCCGGGATTCCCGGGAATGAAATGCGGAATTCCCGGGAATGGATAAACCCGTCTGGGAATGGATTCCCTAGCACACACTGCCTCAGCCATGCTGTCTATTGAACTGCTCTCATACGGCAAACGCTTCAGAACTTTTCCTGTACTGACCTCGCGGTTCAGAAAGAGTTTCATCCCAAGAACTATAAATGCCCTCAATCAGTCCATCAAGTGCTCCTTGTAGAACTCTTTGTACCTATAAGTACAATTACCTCACTGTAAACTTGCGATACAGATATAATATTGCACAACCTGAGCCACTTTATAAAGCACGTATTTACATATGATGACGATACCATTTTTAAGATGAAATGTAGCAAAATATGTTTATTATATTATACAGATAAAACTTTAACTTCATTTAAATAATCTATATTGCTAATAATTAAACATCCAAGGACACGGTGCCGCAGCGCTAGCTAGGTGCTGACGCTCTGTTCACGGTTTGTTCCTGCCTCGCGCTGTATTCTTGCTGCTGCTGGAAGGATAGATGGATAGAATAATTAAACACATACTACGAAGATATTTCAATGTTCCTTAAAAGTTCTGAAGAATCGGCGTTCTAAGGTTACAGATGGCTTAACGTCTATTACAGAGCTGATTGTGTAGCGATTGGGTATTTGGAGAAAGAAAAGTAAGGACAGGAATTGAAGGTTAGTACGTTTGAAAGAGACAGCACTGCTACAATAAAGTATTTCATTGAAGGTCGCACATGGCGCAGCAAGCATCTTACGTGAGACATGAACAATCACTGTGCCACCGTGTTCCCAAGTTTAATAACATGCTTTAACTCCTATCATCATGAAAATGATATCATGTATACATCTCAGTATTTTAATTATTCAGAGAGCTGTAATATTACGAATGTAAGGGATTCTGTGTCCTGTCGAAGGAAGAGAAAGCTCAGAAGCATGTAGTGATTCACACACATAGAGCACATAGAAGATCAAATACAAAACAAAGCATTTAATGTGCTACTTTAGTTATGATGGGATTTGAGAAACTAAACATTAAACAATTTTAAGATGAAGTTTATGATGTTCTACTTTAATGACAAAATAAACTACGTGATTAAAGTGGAAATTTCGAGATTAAAGTTGACATTTCGTGCTTTTTTCCCCACTGTGTGCCTATTTTTTTCCCTCTGTACCGTAATAAGCTTTCCTATGACACTCAGATGGTGGACTACGACTCACCTTTTCACAGCGACTTTGATATGTGACAACTTCTTTTTTACTTCAGGCACTGTGTGACTTTGTGAACTTGAGCTTTTGAGTTTCCCTGACAAGCTATGTCACTCGATCAACTTCCTTTTGTTGTTTATACCACTGTTTAACCCAACAAATAGTACATTTTTCCTTGCCTCCACTTGGTATTCGTTGAAATCCTTCTATTTTCCCTCGTGCTTTTGCCATTGTCTTTTAACAGAAGGCTGATCTTAAGGGCTATTTATATTGATTTGCATATTCAAAGAGGCTCAATTCTGGGAGGAGTTGGGGCAGGACAGCAGGTGCTTGCACGTGCATTACTTTTCACGCTGACCGGGATTTATGGAGCAGAAGAACGTGGAAGTTGGTGTTCACACAGATTTATGCATCTGAATTTTTTGTGCGTAAGCACATTTCCGCTTACGTCATGTTATAGTGCGAATTCTACGCATGGCGTTATGCATGAGGCCCCAGGTAAGCAGCAGTAGAGCGGGAGGCCTTGGTGATTAAATGGGCGATTACTCAGCTGAGGTACTACCTCTTGGGGTGTGAATTCACCCTGGTGATGGACCATGCACCCTTACAGTGGATGGCCATGCACAGGGACTCGGAGTCACAGGGTGGTTCTTAGACCTACAGCCCTACAAGTTTTCAGTCATTTATTGTCGAGATATAATGCAATCTAATGCCAATGCTCTTTCCTGCAGTCACGACCTCACGGACATGTACGCCCGACCTGACGGGTCTGGGCTGAGGGAGGGGCTGTGTCACACACGGGCAAATAGGAGGGGGCTGTATGGACCAAGTGTAGGTAATTCCACACCAGGCCAGGGGGTGGTAGGGTGAACTAACCTTTCATCTGACAAAAAATGGGGAAACCTGTCTGATCCAACTCTGAAGACGTCACTTCCGGCACCCAGAAGCACATCATTTCTGGTGGCAACCCCAGAAGCACATCACTTCTGGGTTCATTACGCCACTTCCTTTCTGGACATTTAAAACCGCCATCTTTTCCAACCATCCTTAGTTCAGTTACAGACTCCAATTCATGCACATCAGTACTACTTTTTTACTTCCCTTTTTGCAGCCAGGGAAATTATACGGGTCGCTGCCCCAAACCTTTTTGACTGTGTCAAGTCTAATTCTTTCACAATATGCAGATACATAACTTGAAACCATTACAAATGATGCAAATCATAAAGCATATAAGGCAGATAACATGTTTAACACAATAAATATAATGGAAACTCAAAAATATGTAGAGGAGATCTAAAACAAAAATGATTTCTTTGAGGCACAGCTAATCATGAAATTGTTACATTTTGAAAAAAACTGTTGCTTTGCTAATATTTAACATTATTTTTGAGAGAAACTATATCTGGATTTGGACACATTTGGAAAATGTGCCAATATGGTGCTGATCTTCAATCTTTAAGGTGTTTTGTGAATATTTCAAGATCTATCAAATGTCATATTTGGGGTAAAAATTATTGCAATATCAATTTAGGTCTATATCTCAAAGAATCTCCAATGGATTATGGTGCTTAACCTTTCAAGGATCCCAAAATCATTCCGTTAGTCAGTCATTTTCTTAGTCTTGAACAGGGTCAAAAGGTGTGCAGCAGCCTATCCCAGCTACCACAGGGCACAAGGCAGGAACAAACCCTGGACAGGGAGCCAGTCCATTGCAGGGTGAAAACACAACCACAAACACACACACACACACACACACACACACAAACACACACACCAGGGCCAATTTGGGATCGCCAGTTCACCTAACCTGCATGTGTTCGGACTTTGGGAGGGGAAACCGGAGCACCTGGAGGAAACCCACACAAACACGGGGAGAACATGCAAACTCCACACAGGGAGGACCCTGGATACAAACCCTGGTCTTCTTATTGCAAGGCACCAGTGCTACCACTGTGCCACCATGCTGCCCAGTATCATTTAATCCATTATAATTTAATATAGCATACACAAAGTGCTTTACATAGCAAATAAGGGTACATTTTAAAAATTACATGCAATACACATACAATATTCAAAAAGTGATGTACAACAATCAAGTCACATTAGTCAGTCAGTCATTTCCTAATCCACTTAGTCCTGAACAGGTTTGTGGGGGTCTACTGGAGCTTATCCCATTCTAGCATAGGGTGCAAGGCCATCACAAGGCAGGCAAATACACATACACACACAGACAGACACCAACCACACACTGGGGCTAATTTAGGATCAAGTCACATGCAATTTGTAAAAAAATAAATCAATAAATAACATAAACACTCAGTGTGAAGCTCTCCTTAGCCAACAGGCAGTAAATCAATATATCAAATCAAAATTCTTCCTGGAAAATTTATGAATGGGCATTTGAAAAATAAAGTCTTCATGTTGATATAGCAGATATGTCAATGGCAAGAGCAAGCAAAAAACCCATAACTTTCAAAATTAATAGCTGCCAGAAAGATAAAGACACATGGTCTGCCTTTAGCGCAATGAGGTTTATGGTGGGTGCCAAGTGCATTTCAAAATAAATCCACCGTTAAATGGGGAATGCAAATGCAATGCATTCAGATGACATTGTATTCAGGTGATGTTCAGCTTTCTATGAACATTTTGAAGCTGTCATCATTTGCTAATTATCAATAATTACAGCCATCTTCAGATGACACTCTAAGCCTTAAATTCTGTGTTAGAAAGTTGTACACCACTGACCCTATATGAATATTCATTTGATTTTCTTGGCTTTCCAAAATTTTCAAAAATTCTAATCCACACCATTTTCCAGTCTCTCACAAGGACATTTACTGATTTAAAAGAACTGATAGCTCAGTTCTGTACATACAGTGACCAAGGCTTAAACCTACAAAAGGAACTTGGCAAAGGAGTATACTGGGTAAGAAGATTTCTGTTTTCTATTAAAGTGCAGACGTGTTGCATGCTGGTCAGACTTGTTGGTAAGAATTTTACTGTATTCTGTACACATACTACTATTACATACATTCTCTAACCTGCTTAATTAAATTCAAGGTTGCTGGAGCCAATACTGACAGCATTAAATGTGAATCAGAAATCAGCCTAGGGTGGGACAGCAGTCCATCACTGGGGTCACTCAAACACACACTGAAACTCACATTGGGCTCATTTGGGATGTAGGAGAAAAACTGTAGGCAGCAGGAAAAAGTCCATGTAGATATGGGGAGAATTTTTAAAAATGAAACAAGCAGTGACTAATGATTTTTAAACCCAGGATGCTGGACCTGTGAGGCTGTACAACTAACCATTGTGTGCCTGTGCTGCCTCTAAAATAAAAACACTGATACTCCACCACATAACAAAACACTTTACTTATTCTAAGATAAACTGAGCATACAAAAAACTAAATTTAATGGTGGACAGTGTTCAGCTTAATGGAGTGGCCAGAAGGGCATCTGATTTTTTTTTTTATACATTATACAATAGGTCATTAGTGATGATTAGTGAGCAGCAGTATGGTTTAATGTCAGAAACGAGCACCACAGATGCAATATTTGCTCTGAGAGTGTTGATGAAGAAGTATAGAGAAGCCCAGAAGGAGCTGCATTGCGTCTTTGTGGACCTGCAGAGAGCATATGACAGGGTGCCTCGAGAGTAGTTGTGGTATTGTATGAGAAAGTCAGGAGTGGCGGAGAAGTATGTAAGAGTTGTACAGGATATGTACGAGGGAAGTGTGACAGTGGTGAGAACTGCAATAGGAGTGATGGATGCATTTAACGTGGAGGTGGGGTTACATCAGGGATCGGCTCTGAGTCCTTTCTTATTTACAATGGTGATGGACAGGTTGACAAAGAAGATTAGACAGGAGTCCCCTTGGACTATGAAGTTTGCTGATGACATTGTGATCTGTAGCAAGAGTAATGAGCAGGTTGAGGAGACCCTGGAGAGGTGGAGATATGCTCTGGAGAGGAGAGGAGCGAAGGTCAGTAAGAACAAGACAGAATACATGTGTGTGAATAAGAGGGAGGTTAGAGGAATGGTGAGGATGCAGGAAGTAGAGTTAGTGAAGGTGGATGAGTTTAAATACTTGGGATCAACAGTTCAGAGTAATGGGGATTGTGGAAGAGAGGTGAAAAAGAGAGTGCAGGCAGGGTGGAATGGGTGGAGAAGAGTGTCAGGAGTGATTTGTGACAGACGGGTATCAGAAAGAGTGAAAGGGAAGGTCTACAGGACAGTAGTGAGACTAGCTGTGTTATATGGGTTGGAGACGGTGGGACTGACCAAAAAGCAGGACACAGAGTTGGAGGTAGCAGACTTAAAGATGCTAAGATTTGCATTGGTTGTGACAAGGAAGCATATGATTAGAAATGAGTACATTAGAGGGTCAGCTCAAGTTGGATGGTTGAGAGACAAAGTCAAAGAGGCGAGATTGCGTTGGTTTGGACATGTGCAGAGGAGAGATGCTGGGTATATTGGGAAAAGGATGTTAACGATAGAGCTGACAGGCAAGAGGAAAAGAGGAAGGCCTAAGAGAAGGTTTATGGATGTGGTGAGAGAGGACATGCAGGTGGTGGGTAACAGAGCAAGATGCAGAAGACAGGACGATATGGAAGAAGATAATCCACTGTGGCAACCCCTAACAGGAGCAGCCGAAAGAAGAAAAATACAGTAGGTCTCTTTCTACAGAAATATTAAACAGCACTTGGCATTGAGATAACATACATGAGAAAAAATTAAATACTAAAATGATTTTTGCCACATTGTATATCTTACATTGTGTCTATGCATTCTCTTTCAAATAAGCAATAGGAAGTATGTACTGACAGTGTCTAGTTTAGAATGTCCATGCCTGTCTTTAAGGTGAGAACACACAAATTCCAACTGACAGGAAAATGTTTTGGTTTTGAACCCAGCATCCCAGAGTTGTGAGAAGCTGAAATTAAATCAGTGCACCACCATGCCATTCCATCCTTTTAAATCATTATTATCTTGTATTGAAAATATATACTGTAAACGGTATTAGAAATTACCTTGTGAAAGGCATGAATGAAATGAAATGAAATGATATGAAGTGTGACATACGCTCAAGGCAGGCTAGTAGGATATTCTCCCTACTCATACTGTACATGTATGTTTAGCTGTTCTCCTTAAGCAAAGTGACAGTACAAAATTACAGATTCATTAACAGAAAATCAGGTGCCATGGAGACGAGTTGCAATTTCTTAGAAGTAACGATGCGCAGACAACTAGAGGATTTGCATCCAGAAAAGAGCTGTAATTTCTTCTCTATGATTCTGGAATTTGGTCACAAAGCACTCTATGCTATTTATAAAAAAGTTAAAGAAATCATTCTCAACATTTTCAAGGCATGTTCATGTAGGCATGTTCATGTTACACTTATTATACCTAAACTTATCCTGATACACTATTTTGAAACATAATAACAAAACACAATTTCATATAATTAACTCAAAAGCAACAGCAACCATTAAAATCTGCTAGCCAAAACTCTGATGTTAGGTTGTTCAAGTTTATCTATGACAACCTTGCCCTCCAGAAACCCTGCTGACCACTGTTTTTACCTAATCAACTTCTCAATCATTTACAGAGTCACTGGATTAAAAATAACAATTTTCTGAGTTTTGGCTGTCAAAGCAATCTAATCAACATCAATCCCTTTCACAAGTCTGAGCTAATCTGGTTTGTAGGTTTAAATATAATTCAGGTTAGGTGCATTGGTAATCCTAAATTGTCCCTAGTGTGTGCTTGGTGTGTAGGTGTGTGTGTGTGTGTCCTACGGTGGGCTGGTGCCCTGCCCAGGATTTGTTCCTGCCTTGCACCCTGTGCTGGTTGGGATTGGCTCCAGCAGACCCTGATGACCCTGTGTTAGGATATAGCGGGTTGGACAATGACTGACTGACTGAATATAATTCTGTGAAAAATATGTCCCCTGTTTGATTTGTGTAATGATTGTGGACAGGATGTATGTTTTCTCTTGGGTTGTAGTAGTATATAGAAGGGAATCTTTGAGACAAAAACACTTAAGGGTTGTAGTTTTTTTCACTTTTTGATGTACATGATAATCAAATCTGCAATCCTTGTAAATGACAATTTGACCCTAGTGAACTAGTCAAATGTAAGGCAGTGACACGATACATTGGTTAACATAACTCCCAATTTAGTTTTGCCCTCCCTAACATCAACTACTGTATGTACTGTCAGATATAAATGATACAATAAAACAACACAGCAAGAACCTCATACCAAGGGCCAACTATGGTGGTAATAGTGTAATGATTTCGAAAGCTTTGCTGCACCAAGACCTGGATAACTTCCCATCATTAAAACAAACATGAATTCTGTTCATCAAAGAATTGTTGTGAAGATTGCAAGGTCACCCATCCAAAAAAAGAAGCTAAAAAGCAATTGAATCATGCAGCAAGACAACTGTCTTGTCTGAAACACACAAACAAATCCAACCATAATTTAAAGTTATAGAATGGTCAATCAAAGTTCAGACCTAAATTCCAATAAGATGTTGAGGCAGCATCTGAAACTAGCAGTTAACTGCAGAAATCCCATCAGTTTAACTGAGTTGAGAGAGAGGAGTGGGTCTGTGTATGGTACAGTTCAGTGCTGTGTGAGGCCCATCAATTGTTACAGAAATCAGCTGGTTGTGGTTCTTGACCAGTTAGGAAGCACTTTTCCAGATATGTCATTGGACATTACCTAATTTCCTTTGATAAATAGATGGAAGCACTAACACACTGTATTATTTGTTTACTTTGGCTCTTTTAATCTAATATTAGTTTATTGATAATCAAATAACCATAGCAATGAAAAATGTAATAATTCAGAAGATAATACTGAATAAATGCTATTTCCAAACACTAGTTCTGATAACTATGAATGATTTTGAAAAGATATGAGTACAAATGAGAACATTTTCAAGTATGAAGCAGCTACTTTTTTAGCACTTACATGACAGAGCTTAATGCGTATTATTCACTTTTATTTATTAAAATGATTTACTAAGGAATGAGGGGAATTGTGAATTTAAACAGTATTACTGTGTTTATATAGCTTAAAACTAACAATAATAACATACCTATCTGCTAAATCACATACTACAGAATCAATTTACAGAATTAGTGCACAAGCATGAAAACAAGAAACTTAATTAAAGAAAGAATTCACTTAGCTGTAGGAAATGTTTTGTGAATAAAAGGCTGTCTGTGATGGAAAAATGTAGCACTGCTCTGTAAAACTGCTGTGATCATCCATGATCTAAGAACACTAACCTCCCACACAAGGGGCACTATTTCTCTTTGCATTGTTTCTTGAGAAGTAATTTATGAAACAACAATGCAGAGACTTAAATGTTTGCATAAATACATAAGAAGAGGGTCAATAGCAGGATGCCTAAGGCACATAAAACTATACGGTTACTGCAATGGTAAAAAAAATTAGCTTTGACTGAGCACAACTGGAGGGGTATCTCTGCTGTTTTGTGTCAGCTTTGTAATAAGGGATGCTTTTTTACAAGACAAGTTGAGTGCAGCCCCCTGTGACGATGGACCGAAGGTGGGTGCAACTTCATCAAATCCTCTCATATGAAGCTTGGAAAAAAAGATGACTGATTTAAGAACATTTATGTTAGGCAGAATGCCCAGTGGGGTCTGGGTGGTCTTTTGGCCTTGGAGATTTTGTTTTTTCTCCAGCCTAAATGGAGTTTTTTTTTCTGTCCTACCCATCTGACCTTACCTTTTTCTCTTTTTTTTACTTATTCTTTAATATTATTTCCTATTATGTCACTTTGACATCTTGTAAAGCACTTTAAGCTACATTGCTTGTATGAAAATATGCTATATAAATAAATGTTGTTGTTGGAGCACACTGGGTGCAACACAGCACTACTGAACAACAAACCAGGACTTCTTAAAGTGTGGATTCATCAAGACTGATTAAGTGTAGATGAATTAAGAAATATTAAATGGCATTTTTACACATTAATTTCTACATAAAAAAACAAACACAGGTAATTTGTTAAGTTAAAATTATTTACTTTCTTTTTCCTTATGATAGGTTAGAGAATAATGCCTATGGAAAAAAAAATAGTTTAAAACAAAAGCTGCTGCACAGAACAGTAGAAGCAGAGCCAGGTTCATTTTAGGGGATTCATTCACAAAAGAAAGGTTTAGAAAGGTCTGAATTAAATATTATATAGAGGAGGAGAGGTTAGGAGCATGCGCTGATACGGCGCATTGCTGCACCCACCACATGACAAATCAATTCAGGATCCCAGATTAGGGCCCAAGATTCAGCCATGCAACAGGTAACACCTTAGCATCACACTAGTTCAGATGGAAAGGAACCAATGTGAGGTTTTTTATGGTGGCTGGAGTGCCAAGTCTGCCACCAACCTCCAGGTTTTTCCCTGCGGGTTGGAGGGCCTACATGCAGGACTGGATGCAGATTAACATCATACCCAGGACGGAGAAATTGCAGGTTACCTTCCGATTGCCAGCGCAGATCCCTAGCCTCAGAGCCAACACTCTGCCCTAAATATTATATAGGATGGAACCTAAATAACTAAATTAAATTAACTTTCAGCAAGAGGTGTGCAGGAAGGATTAATTGTCTAATGGATTTACATGGTGCAAACAATGAAGATGAGCATTGTGGGGTGTGTTTGTTGATATCTTCTAAGATATTTCAGTGATTCTATAGCTGATAAGAGTTGCATCAGCTAAACTATAATATGATCTCTCATGTAGCCAGCCAGCATTTCTTTGGAAGTAATTTGAATTTGACAATCTGTTGATACTTTGTGAAGGTAGTCTGTTGAAGAGACAAACTATTATCCTGAGGTGAGATGATGAATTGCTGACAAATGGCTTTTGGACCTGAGAATGACAGGTAAGAAAAGACATTGGTGATGTTATATAATAATATAATGAAGAAAACAATGCTATTAAAAATGTGAAACCATTTCCAAAAGAATTAAGTGTGATCCACCCTTTGAGAGCAGTCGCCTACACAGCATTCACTCTCACAAAAAATACCATCTACAGAAGGAGAGTCTAGGAAGAAGAACATTTAGGGAAGTCTGCTACTCAGGTTCCAGTTAACACTGCAGTACAGCAGTGGAGGGGAAAGCTTGGATTCCAGTTAACACTGCAATACAGCAGTGGAGGGGAAAGCTTATACAAAATATGCTATAGTAAACACTAAAAATAATGAATAATCAGCATTCAGTAATTCATTATGATTTGTCTTTTAAATTACTTTATAGACATATATTCTATACGTTTTACGTTTACACATTAACATATAGATTTAGGTAGCATTTATACACACTTAAAAGTGATTATCCAAAAAGAAGGATATACTGTACTTAATGACAGGCACCACATGAAATGAGTAGGTATAATTTTTCAGATGTAAGGCAAGATACTCTTGAAGTGTAATCATCAGAACAGAGAAAGACTACATGAAAAGAAAAAGTAATTAAATTCAGGTTCAAAATGTTCTATATACCAAGAACTTCCTGGAATTTTTCTAGATATAGAATAAGAAAGGTATGTATTATAGCACCCGTGACCCTGTGTTAAGATATAGCAGGTTGAATAATGGATGGATGTATTGTAGCAGACTTTTTTTATTAGTACCCAACAGTAAAAAAAAAAAATTACCTGTCTGCTGCTGTCTGTAAGTAATGGTTCATAACTGAACGTAAACCTGATGCAATCCACCAAGCCAGCTTACTTTTGGACCTTTTCATCTGAGCCATTACAAACTGTGAAAAACTAATAGACAGACAGGAGTATGCCTTGTTTTTCCTGGGAATAGAGACACTCGTTCTGCTGATGATTTTGATGTGTTGTCCTTGTAAACTAGCAGTAAATAAGGTATTTTTCCATAATGGTTGAGTATTTTTTCTCCCTCCATTACCTTTTCTGAGGCATGTGTTTGATTGTAGGAGCATCTGGATGCTAGTTGAGCCTGAGAATAAACCGCATTTTCTTTGCAGGTTAATTTACTCTACACGGGTTGATAGTAAGTCTTAACAACAGAGTATTTAATATGATTGCCCCCTAAGCTCAAGCTTACACATTTTTTGTTTCATAAAATGATCAATAGACTAAAAGACTTAAGTACATTTGAAATAGGTGAGAGGTACACTTTAATTTTGAAAATGGTTCACACTAAATTTCCATATTATTTTTCCTTTTAACCTGTCCCATAAAGAATTTCTACTAGCTTTACTAAACTGCATGCCAAACTTTGTGCAGAAGCTGTCGCCAGAGGTGAATTAAACATGCCTGTCAGTGTATGGCTTGACCCTGTAGTTTATAGACGACTTGAAATCTGTATTTACAGTCCAATTTATTCCTGATATATTGCCCTCAGAGTATATAACGAACCACTTCAATTTTAATGTAATGAGATGATTATTTTCCTGATGCAGGTATCAGTAGTTTTAGGTTTATAGGCTATCTGTCACATGTACAGAGTACAGTGAAATTCTTACTTGCATGTGCTTATCAATGTCCAACACATCAGCACTCTCTAAAGAAATAATTAATAACTATCTTACCTCTAACCTTCTGTCTTCCTTACTTGAAAAATAACAGAACATTAAAATGTTTTGATTTCATTAATTCTTCAAAAACTGCTCTAACATGGTAGGTGTGAAATACCTAATTCTACCTGCATGTTGCTATCACTTCACAAGTTAGACTGCTAATTCAAAACTGTCTTAAATTATCTAGATTATTTTAGCTTGAATTCATAGTCTCAGGCATGTAGCAGTGGTTTGCCATTAACAAACCACTTACAAACACGTGGTTATTATTCACCCATTTAAGATATATTTATTTGGAAAAATTCTGGTGGATTAGCTTTACCAAAGCCTTTGACATGTTTCAAAATCTGGATTAGATCTATCATTGTCTCTATTGAAGATTTTCAGTTCCCTTAGATTCAAAGTAAATGTCATATTCATTAGTCCCAGGATATATTTGCTTGGTTTACTATTTGCCTTCCTACTCCTTCTGCGTTGTGCCTTAATATGTCAGTAGTTATGAATACAGTTCCACTGAGAAACTGTGATTTTAATCTAAACACTCAAAAGCAATATGAGCGTCTTTCAATTACAGCATCAGCTGTTATGACAATTTGATCTTTTCAGGGATCTCTTGGATTTACAAGTGCCTTACATTGGAGAGAATAAATGTGTCATGACATTCACTGATAACATTTAAAGTGAGAAAAAAAATTAAACAAAGGCAATTTTATGCAATTTGTTTCCATAAAAAATTTGGTGGGGCCACAAGGACCTGGGAGAGATGTAATCAGAAGGAGCGCAGCCATCCCAAGAAGCTGCACAGATGATGTGTATGTGTGTGCCTGAGTGTGAGTGAGTGAGCTAATGAGTCATTGACACTTACAAGATCTGTTCAAGACTTGACTCATGGAGTTGGGGAAAATGAATGAAGATCATGTTGCCTCAGACCCCAAGTAAGTGGAGTGAGGCAGAGCTGGTGGCATGAATGCGCAGGCAGGTGACATTGCAGTAAAAGATTATTAGAGCCTTACAGAAGGACCTGTGCAAGACTAAAGCAGCATCATCAACACTGGAAAGTAGCCGAGGAAGGAGACAGTTCTCCAGTAAGCTTCTTGTGAATTAGTAAGAAAGACAGACACTGTGTTTCACAATGTATTAGGCTACCAGCACCAAGGATTCTACGATATCAGCCAAACAGTACCATACAGACAAATCATACAAAATGAAAATCTACCAGCTACAGTACAACCCCCAAAGAACAGTATTTGATATCAATATCAAATACAGTAGATCCCCGTGAAGTCGCGGTTCAGGGTTCGCAGACTCAGTCTTTCGCGGATTTTTTCTTAGAACCTAACTATTAATTGTTAGCAGAAAGCGCAAATATCCTCTGCAATTTTTTATGGCTTTTTTCGTGGCAATACTGTGCTGTAGAGAGAACAGGAAGCAACCGCTGAGGGAAACGCGGTTTGGGATGGTGAAAGTAGCCAATCCAAGAGCGTTATTCATTTCTCCTTGCTGCTGATTGACTGCTGCCATGTGATGCGTCTCCAGGTGAGTGGGTTTACCACCGCGGTTTGGGATGGTGAAAGTAGCCAATCCGAGAGCGTTATTCATTTCTCCTTGCTGATGATTGACTGCTGCTTTGTGACGCCTCTCCAGGTGAGTGGGTTTACCACCGCAGTTTGGGATGGTGAAAGTAGCCAATCTGAGAGCGTTATTCATTTCTCCTTGCTGATGATTGACCGCTGCTTTGTGACGCGTCTCCAGCCGAGTGTCCTCATGTTTTCCATTTTGTTATTGTTTTGTTATTCGTAAACGCACACGATGTCTTCAAATCACCCTGCACCTTCTAAGGCTTCTGGAACTGAGCCTAAGCACAATCCGAGAGCGTTATTCATTTCTCCTTGCTGATGATTGACTGCTGCTTTGTGACGCATCTCCAGCCGAGTGTCCTCATGTTTTCCATTTTGTTATTGTTTTGTTATTCTTAAACGCACACGATGTCTTCAAATCACCCTGCACCTTCTAAGGCTTCTGGAACTGAGCCTAAGCACCAGAAGAAGTTTAAAACACTCCAGGAGAAGGTTGAACTACTGGATTTGCTCCGGGAACTAAAAAGTTATGCTGCAGTAGCACACCACTATGGCATTAATGAAAGCACCGTACGCTACATAAAGAAGAACGAAGCAGCGATCTGGAGTACCATATTTGTCAGTTTCTGTGATAGTGCCGAAAAGGTAACGACCGTAAGGAATAAAAATATCATCAGGATGGAATCTGCCTTGGCACTGTGGATAACCGACTGCAGGAAGAACATCCCCTTGGACGGTAATATCATCCGTGAGAAAGCACGGAAATTATACCAGCAGTTCGCTACAGGAGACAGTTTAGCAACTTCCCATCACAATGTTCCTGAAACCTATAAAGAAAAGCCAGCACGAAACCCCACCAGCAGAAGACCCCTACAAAGATACGACTCCTCCTGAAGCGCCTGAAGAAGAGGCGCCACCCGAGGAGTGTTAAATCCTCTGCATCGTACTGCACAGCTACTTCATCATCAATATCATTCATCATTGGTGAGTACCTGTACATTTTACTGTATTTTAATTAAATTAAATTATTATGTATTTACTCTACTTATAACAAAGAAAACTACAGCACATACCAAAGAAAACGCATTTGCATGAATTACAGTACATATAGCGGTAACATTGGTATTTTACATTCTAGGATCGTGGGAGACATAACAGTACTCTACAGTATACGGGTTTACCTTTACATTCTGTTCTTAGGTAATGTATTAAAGTAATTTTTTAGGTAATGTATTAATGTATTAAGCTGAGTTTGCAACGAAATTAAAGTGCTTTGGGGGCATACTGTATTTAGGGTTGAAACTATAAAAATAGGCGTTTAAAAAGCATTTTTAACCACATCCAAAAGTCACGGTTTTTCACAATTCGAGGGTGCTCTAGGAACGTAACCCCCGCGAATTTTGGGGATGTACTGTATACAAAAAGCAGAACTGCAAATGCATATTGTCACGTGCAAGTTCTTGGTTGATGGTTTAAGGGCTCGGATAATAAAAATTCTGGTGCTGTGTGATAACACTCTCTCTTTTTCTCCCTCTGCAGAGAGAAGATTGATGGTGCTCCACCAATAATGTCACTTCCAGTGTCCATCCATCTGGAGTGGTAGTTATTAATGGGCATAAAATCAAAGCACTTACAGATTCCGGCAGCAACATCTCTATTGTTACCCATCGTTACATACTTCCACGACAGTGGGAAACCGCATCGACCAGTCTAACCTGTATCCACGGGGAAACTTAATTGTACAGGTCCGACTTATTTATTATAACTTATCAAGTTTTAACTTGTAAAATCAGGGTGGGTGTCATGTGCAGCCCCCCTTTCCCCATTATCACAGGGTGGGACTGGTCACAAAGCAAAAGAGCAGAGTCACATGGCTACTCTCATGACATCATGGTCAGCCATCTCTATGGAGGCGAGGTTGTCACTGATCCCCTCTCACAATTACATTTTCAATTTAAGCAAATGCCGGCATCATTTAAAAGAGAACAATAGAACTACGATTCCCTCAAGTTTACAAAGAATGAGTTTGTTCTGATTGATGGACAATGTACAAATCCTACCTTGCCACAGGGGCTGCACTTTCCTATTATACTGTGTAGCTGAACATGAGGGAGAGGTTAGGTCATTGTTATTAGTTCCGCAACCTTACCGGTGGCAGGTTTGCAAACTGGTATATACCCATCTCCTAGGTGCCCAACTGGAAACCAAAAAAATATTAGAATGGATCAGAATTTTATTTTTTTGGCTGGGAATTAATGAGGAGGTCTGTCACTTTTGCATTTCCTGCTCAGAGTGTCAACTGAAACAAAATTCCTAGTTCCTTTCAACCAAGGGGTCACAAAAATAGGGCTATTACCTTCAAGACACACGACGGAACTGAATGTATTAGCTTCTCAGAGTATAAAAGAAATTTTCACATATATGATATGTAAGGTGTCTTTACTTTTTTACATCACTGTAAACACATAAGCAAGTTAGCCAACGAATTTACCTAGTGTACCTACATTTTAGCTAAGAAATTATCACCTGCAATTTAATGTAGCAGACCATTTTAGTTAAAAACTTGATAAGACAGCCACAATTCAGTTTAGCTCTGTAATGCTGTACCTTTTAAATATTGCAGTTCGTTTTGTGCAGTGCAATGGATGACACTGTGTGCCAGGTATGCCAGTGGATATGAATCAGATATTCAAGTTTGGCTAGGCAAAAATCATCTCATTTTAACAATGGCATATCTCTTGTTGGAAAACAGTGACAATTAAAGTGACCCGATTAGATTTAACTCTTCACAGCGCATGTTAAATCCCACAGTCCATTGGCATAGATAAGCAAGTGCACCAAGTTTACCAGATAATTAAATTAATGTAATTACATTGGACTGGTCAAACTTCACATGCAATCAAAATATGAAATATGAATTGCTTACATAACTTGTGCAAATAAGAAGCCAGCTCAAATAAGAAGCCAACTATGAGCTAGTAAGCAGTAGTTAGCTAAATAATGTCATTTCCTTTATGCAGTGATGCAGTGCTTAGCGCTGCTCTTTATGGATCCAACTGGGCTTGAATGTATGGCCTGCTTTTATAAATTTGCCAATATCCATTTCAGTGAAGTGTAACTGTTTAAATAACATCAAACTGTTAAGTGATATGTCCTGTTCACAGAAAATGATGTACAGTAGCACATAATGGCATTTGGTGCTCATCGGATTGTATGTGGCACACACCATAATAGCTGGCGCAACCTTAAAGTACCTGGTGCATAGGCTATAGTAAGTGGTGACTGCCAGACAGTAAGTGGTGCACATGAGATTGTAAGTGGTAAGTACGAGTTAGTAAGTGGCGAGTATGAGTTAGTAAGTGGTGAGCATGAGATACTACATGGTGAGCACAGGATGAGAAGTGTGCACAAGATAGTTTCCCAAAAACAAATGTACACCATATCCCCTCAGGGGCTCCACAGTTTGCTATAAACATTTTAAGAATATATTAAATTACTAGGGTGAATTTCTACTTATTTATTCTGCTGTTTTCCAAGTTTTCAAGGTATAATTAGCTCCAATCAGCATATCTAAGATGCATGTTCAAAAAGAGTCTAGCATACATCACCTGTAGCACAAAACTCTCACAGTGTAAACACCCATTTGCCTTGAGCAGGCCTGTCCAAAAAACTTTGGGAATCTTACTTAGCAAAGAACCACTTAAGCTCCCCTCTAACTCATGTGATCCATTTTTTTAAAAATTTTATATCCTAAAGGTGAACAGTAAAACATAAGGCTGTATCCTGCTTATAGTCAACATAAAGGACAGCCAAAAATGATAAGATGAACTTACACTTTTTGTTGTTGCTGTTTTTTTATCACTGGCAAAAATGTTTTCAAAATGTATTGCTGTCACTGGATAAAGTGTTGACAGCAATTACATTTTTAGTGTGTTTTTGTTTGATTTCCTTATGACCATTTTAGAGAAAAAAATATACGTTATTAAAATATCCAACAAATCCAAAAATGAATTGGGTTGTCATTAAAAGCCTTGGTAATTGCTTTAAAGAGGTAATTTAATTATATCTGTTGATGTATACATCTGAGCTTGGATAGGGTTATTCAGTGAGTAAGTCAGAGTGACACCATTTCACCTCCTCAGCTACTAGGCTTTGTAGTAAACAGCTTCAACAACGTCTGTCATGTTGATTCATTTTGCTTACCCAACTATTTATTGAACAGTTCAGTCGTTATTTTCTGTCAAATTCTAGCCAACTGACCTTATCATCAAACTGTCATTTAAAGAATAAATAACCAATTCTATATCTAAGGACTCTATTTTTCTTAATTATACAGCTATCTTATGTAAGTGTGCATTATTTATTTTTATATACTATGTATGCATTATTATTTTTATCAAATTTTAAATTGTTATTGTCTTTGCATGTAATTACTTCTATGACATCTTGTAAAGCACTTTGAGCTGCATCCTTTGAATGAAAACGCGCTATAGAAATATTGTTGTTCAACATTTTTATTACTGAATATAGTTGTTAATATAATATGTAGAATTCAACTTGTTAAATGTAGACATTTCTGTAACATACCTCTGAGCCAAATACGTATCTCTACATGGACACTTCAGTTACTTTTTGCTATATGTCTACACAAGTGACCATTGTACTTCATTTGCTTGTGCACACCTACTACCCAGCTGTGTCATATTTGTACATATCTGTCAACCCAAGGTCTTCATCTGCTTAACATATTGTCTACAAATATTGCAATACATTCAATGTCACTGCTTTTAAGCAGAAAATATATTTCTAGTTTACAGCATATAGGTAGTTTTGGTTGTTTGTTTTACTGGAAGCCTAAGAAGCAAACACAATGCTGACATCCTACTGTTTAACAGGATTAGTTGTACTTTGTCAGCCTGTTAATCCTGCAGGTTAATGATGCCCAGTCAATAATTATTCTCAGACATTAAGACCCAAGTTATTGTGGTTTTACATAAACATAAAATAGTATTTGTGGATGTTGGCTTGTGATTATTCTTCACCAAATGAATACATACTGATATATTCTTCCACCTAAAAAACATAGCTTTAGAAACATTAAACCTCTTACCTATTTACTTAATTCACGATGTTAAGATGCTCAGCAGTTTGTTGGCTGCAAGAGATTCAGAATTTAGCATCACTGCTTATCTGTCAATGGATTATTATCCTTTCATTATGCTTTCTTTAAAAATTTTCCCTAGTGAAATTGATTTGGCATGACTTTTCATGCTTCGTTCCTTGCTGTGAGGGTTGGCCCACAACTAAACCCAGTGATTTTCCAAAACATAATACTCCACCACTCATCATAATTACCCGTCTTTAAATACTGTACAGTCTACTTTTATTTACTGTTTAAATTTTGCAAAGTGTCATGGATATAGATACAAAGGAGTCATATATAATTATTCATATAACATACTGTATGTTACAAACCATCCACTCTTAAATAATTTCTTTTGATTTAGATCTTAAGAGAATCTTATAGAATCCCAAACCCTAGCATCTTTGAAATTCCATGATTTTCAAAGACTACCATTATTGATGACTCCCGGTAATGCACAAACCAAACCAAACTGTGGACCCAATGACTAACAGTTAATCTTGAGCAGGCAGCAAGCAAGCCGTTATGAAACTGTGGAGTATCCTATGAATGTGAAGAGACTTAGAAAAAACCTAAACACTCATTTCAAAATACATTCTTTACAGCAAACTCTCACAGAGACTTTGAAAGTAACATTCAAGTATTACTCCATGTATATTTACCTTGCTCCAAGAGATTCATAGTGATGGCCAGGAGAAATGTATTCATGGAGAAATGTCGAAGACAAAAATCTCATATTACTCATGTCACATATTCCACATATCAAGTCATCCAGGTTAATGTTCACAACGGGCCATATACCAGCATTTGTTTATTAAAATATTGTTAAAGAAATGCAGGAAATCAGAGCAGCTCACACTGAGGAAACACATTTACAGTGAACAAGCTTTTGAGTTAAAGACAAGCATATCCCCTTCATTCATTGGTCAAGAGTCCTGTCTTCAATTCAAAAGCTCATCCTGTGTGAACAAGTTTCCTCCACATGTGTTGTTCTAATTCTATCAAAAAATTTGTTGCTTTCTTTCTACATAAAAACATACGATAAATTTTTTTTTGTCCATCGCTACAAACCACATGGAATAAGAAACATTAAAAAAATATTTTTGGGGCGGAGTAACCCTTTGCATAATTATACATTAATTGTTTATTATCCTAATATAAATCCTCTTGAACATTCCCACCTGAAAGGCACAAATATTTGCAAACATTACATTAATACCTTTAATTTGTTTAAACATTGATGGCTCATATACATAAAAATTTGACTTCAAAGTACAAAACTTAATTTTCTTAACTTCAGATATCAGAACATACATCACAGCAAACTTAATTAATATTGATATGGGATTATATCAAACCTTTTTATTCCATGGATATTTTATTGCATACTAAGCAACCTAATTTAACATTTCAACTTAAACTGTTGAGTCAAGATACCTACTGATTTCCAGCTGTCGCTGAATCCTTCCCTTGCAGCGCTCCCTGTAGTCTGACTGAGTAGCATTGTACTCGGACATCACTTCTACAAACTTGCGTGATAGAGTGGAATGCTGTCAAAAAAGAAAGGAGGGAATATTGCTGACAGTTTCAAAACGTGAGAGAGGAACTCTCAATTCCCTAGACACGTTTCCGTGGGATTACAATTTTTATTGTCTTCCCCAGACAGGATCATAGAAGTTGAAGTTGTATTGGAATGATTAAATAAGATAGACATAACCTACCTACAAGCAATATGTTGAAAAACATATTTTTATATTGTGAACACGAATGCTAAATACCTATAGCTCATCAAATTCCATTCATGTCAATGTGGAAAGAAAACATGCATTTGGAGTGGTGGCTCTGACGTTAGGGATCCATGCCAGTAATCAGAAGGTTGCCATTTTGAATCCCGTAAATGCCAGAAGTGACTCTACTCCATTGGGCCCTTGAGCAAAGCCCTTAACCTGCAATTGCTTCATCCTGGGCATGACGTTAATCTGCATCCAGCCCTGTAAGCAGATCCTCTAATTTAGGGAAAATATGGGGGTTGATGGTAGGACTGGCACTCCAACCACCGTAAAAAAAAAAACCTCACACTGTTCCAGTGTGGTGCTGAGGCGTCACCTGCTACAGTCGGGTTCTAATCCAGGTGGTTCGTCATGTAGTGGGTGTAGCAACCTCTCTCACTCTCTTTTCACAAGGAAATTTAATCTGATAGCATGTATCATTCTGTATACAGCTTACTCTACCATATACCTTCACAATAATAGGTACACAGTCTATATATTATATTGTACTGTATGTACAGTATATATATTTAATATGGACTCACTGTCTTGGCAACATAGACCACTGTCAGGCAGGTATGAAGTCCACACCCTGCCTTAATTACTGACTACCAGCATAGCAAACAAAAAAGCATTCTGTTAATCCACGTATACAGCACGTGGCAGGCCTTCTGCTAGGTTTTTAGAGTGCCTTGCCTTCAACCTGCTATCCTCAATGCTCTTTATAGGAAGAGTATACATCTGATCCCATTTGTAGTGTACCACAATTCTCAGTATTGATCTCCTTTGAATTTGTAGCATAAATGCTCAGATTCAATCCATACACAGAGAATTCCTGACCACTGTCAGTAGTTTAAAAAAGTAAGCAAATCGGAGGTACTTGCATGTGTTATATTTTTACACAGACTTCATCAAAGTAGGACATCTTGAGGTACACAAAGGGCAACACTGTCTGGTGGGCAGAGATTTTCCCCTGCTTTACCCATCTGTGCAGCCGCAATCTGTATATGTTGTACTGACATAATATCAAAAGAAAAAAATCAAGACATTTTCTTCAGCAGGTAATCTGAATAGAATTCAAGAAGCAGAACACTTAAATTAAGGCAGCAAATTAAGCTTGACCTACTACAATAGTTTACATTTTCCAACAGTGTAACACAGCTTGAGTTCCCTGAAATTCATATTGCCAGACGGGGCTGAAAAAATACACCAGAAGACCTTTTGGGAGGGATTTAAAGTTGTCCACCTTCTCCATAGCTTTTCTGCTATATTGACCCTGTATGGCCTGATTAAGCTTGTGTTTTTGTTTACTTCTTATTTAGAAAACAAAATTCTCTTCTTGTGTTTTAGTCATTTACTTGAAGGCCAGCCCACACTCCCAAAAGAGATACATAATTATTGATTTTCCTGGCTTTTAAAAACATTACTACAAAGCTGCTCATCATAAGAGCAAGTGGAGGAAAATCTTCCTTGAACATTCTGCATACCAAGAAGTGACAAAAATTGTGATCACTCATCTTTGTGGCACCCACTCTTCTGAACTCTCCACAAGCATGTGTGTGTAGCTCCATTAGTCACAGGACCAAGGCCATTACACCCTTTGCCTTCAATCACACACAGTCTCAAAAGAAATCTGTTATTTCTGTCTGTTAACTTCTTTTACTCTCGAGTGCGTTACTACAGTAAATTATAGTTGTTTTGGCAGAGTGTTCATCTTGTATGTTTATTAATGTTTCCATATTTTGGAAATGTTCCAGTTCTGATGTTGTTTATTTCGTCTTTGTAAACAACTCCTTTATTTAAGTGACCACTTTTCAGATATTCCTATATACAAATGCTACATAACTAGCTACTAATAAACAGAAAATATTAGGCGGAACATCTGATGTTGTTTATTTCGTCTGTGTAAACAACTCCTTTATTTAAGTGACCACTTTTCAGATATTCCTATATACAAATGCTACATAACTAGCTACGAAGAAACAGAAAATATTAGGCGGAACTGGACAGTTACAGTTCTTTTAATAATGTTTGCAAAGTTCAAATCAGAAGTACAAAAAGCAAGCTCAATACCGGGAACTCAAATAAGGGGAAACCAGTATGTGTTCAAATTCAGACAATCAACCTTTAAAATAGCAAGTTTCTAAAGAGTGGCTCAATATTCTTAACAGCAAGTGACATATCATCTTGTTCTCAGATAAGAACTAGAATAGGTAACTAATTAACAATCATCCTTTTTCATTTTATTGTCTGAGAATTTGTTCTGACAAAATAATTCTATACTAAAAAGATCCTGCTTAGGGGTATTTGTAGCAAATATATTAAAAAGACAAAGTTGGTCTTCCTGTTCAGAAGAATTCTTACCCCATATAAAAGATGTTTAATTGGATAAAACCATTTAAAAAATATCATCCACAAGATACGTGAACTTGCCCCACTTCCATAGTCTTCCTATTGTGACAATACTAAGTCTGCTGCAGTAAAACATTTTGCTATTACATGAGCCATTAGTAATGTTTCAATTCACACTTAAAATGAACGCATCTTATTTTCAACATACACAAAAAACTCGGCAAAAAGTGATTTAGTAAATTTATCATACACCCTCTGATCACTAAACTGTGGTTATGATTGTGAAGCACCGAGGCCAAGTTGGCAGCACAACACATAAAACACTACCTGGAAAAGTCCTGCTACTTGTTTATTTAATGTTTCTTTCTATGTCAAATGTGGCCAAATTATCCTCATTTATTTCAGTTTACAGCTATAGCAAATTAGCCCACCAATCTCCATACGTTACATGTACTAAGACAATAGATTGAATTCTTATTTGTGTTTAAATTCTGAGCTGAAATGCCAATGGCTAATCAGCCTCTTAACCCATTTCCTGCCCATCTACAGCAGTTTTTCCAGAGGTCATAGGTTTAAATATATTGATTTTCTTGTAACATGCCTCATCAAGTCTCAGAGTTTTTAATCAGAGCCAAGTTTCAGTGTGAACATACAGAATATCAAGCCTTTGGGATATTTTCTGAGTGAGCACATATATTTAAGTTTCATACTTTTGAGAGCTAATTCACTGCAGAATATGTAGGCTGCATATCCCACTCACACCAAAAGTTAGAGATTTATACAGTAATAGAATAAATGTAAATGTCGATTTTTCTCAAGTGTGTCAACCTCTCTTGTTCAGCACTTCCTGTCTCAATTGTGCTTCACTGAGCAAAAGAAGTGAAACTGATCAAACATTGTTCTATTCAGGAAAACATTCGAATCCAAAGTTACATATACCCTGTTGTTTTTTCTAAGACTCTGTGAAGCGCCTTGAGCATGGGAAAGGCGCTATATAAATAAAATGTATTATTATTATTATTAAACAGACCAAAACAATACTGACCAATCAGATTGTTTGAGAGACTGGACACACACACAAAGAACATATTGTGTTATTATATACAGTGGCATGCAAAAGTATTCAATCCCCTAAAAAGCCATCATAACTTTCTGCATGACAAAAGATTTATACAGATATTTATCTACTCTTAATGTGAATTCTTGTGCTCTAACAATACATTTCTAAAGACTAAAAAAACTCAAAAGTTGGTGTTTGTGTAAGTGTTTAAACCTCTGTGCTGTAGAAGCTCCAGGTTTACACAAATGACAAAGTAATCACAAACAACACAAAGTGACAGTCATTTGGCCATAATTAAACAAAATTAGGTTGTACTTGTGAGACCTGTCTATCTCTCTGGATACAAAAAAACCCTTTGTCAAGACCGTAGTCTTTGTTGGACAATCATTGCAAGAATGAAGACAAAGGAGCATTTTGCTGATGTGAGAAAACAATGTCATAGAAATGCACAAGGCAGAAAATGGCTACAAAAATATCAAAGAGTTTGAATGTCCTGTTAAGCACTGTTGGATCCATCATCAGGAAGCAGAAGGTTCATCACAGCACCCAGACTCATGCTAGAACAGGATGTCCCTCAAAACTAAACATTAGAGCACAACGTTGACTGGTGAGAGAAACTACTAAAAATACAACCATCACACTCAGAAGTCTGCAATGCTCTTTGGCTTGAACTGAGTGAAGGTGCAGGGGTCCACAATTTCAGGAGCTCTCCATAAAACAGGCCTCTACTAGAGGGTAGCAAGAAAGAAGCCACTCCTTAAGAAGGTCCACATAAAAGCACATATGGGATCTGCTACAATGCATGAGAAAGACCCCGTTAAGATGTGGAAGAAGGTTTTATGGTCAGATGAGACCAAAATAGTATTTTTTGCTCAGACTTCAAAGAGGTATATGTGGTGTAAAACTAGTGGTGCAACGGATCACTGTTGATCCGTGATCCGAACCGATTCCTGCCCACGGTTCGGTACGCACGTGATCCGAATATCCGAGAAAAAAAAAAGTTCCACTGTATTGTGCGCGTGTCTCTCGTGCACTCTCTCAACCTCTCTTGCGCACTAACTCAATAGCTCTCGTGCAATGAACTGCAATTAAACTTCTCTCACGCACTATCTCGCTCGCGCACTAACTCGGTAGCTCTCGCGCACTAACTTTCTCTCTCGCGCACTAACTCTGTGTCTCTCGTGCACTAATTCAACCTCTCGTGCACTAACTCAACCTCTCTTGTGCATTTTCACTCGACTTTTGTCCGGTTTGCCTGCTTCATATGCGTGGTCATGGCCAACGGTAGCAGTTCAAGCAGAGAAGCAGAGGAGCTCGACAATCCTCCAGCATCATTTAAGTCTCATGTGTGGGAGCATTTTGGCTTCCCTGTTAAATATGTTGATGGGAAATGGGTAGTGGATAAAACCACCACAGTTTGTCGACTGTGTGGCACGAGGAAGCCCTATGAGTCTGGCAACACGTCGGGCATGGCCACTCATTTAAAACGACACCACCCTGATGTGACAGGACCCAAGACGATGGCTGCGCAACAACCAAAGATATCCGCGGCATTTAAGCAGCCCTTTGCTGCCCAATCAGACCGGCTAAAGCTATTACAAAAGCTATTGGGGTGTTTATTGCTGCAGACATGAGGCCATATTCCGTTGTGCAAAACAAGGGGTTTAAACATATGACACACGTGCTTGAGCCACGCTATGATATTCCGTCGTGCACTCACTTAAGTGACAATATCCCAAGTATGTATGAGCAGGAAAAGTCAAAAGTTATGGCTGAACTGTCCCAGGCATCTTCTGTGGCCCTAACTACAGACGGGTGGACCTCCAGGGCAACAGAAAGCTATGTGACCGTGACCGCTCATTACATCACAGCTGTGTGGGAGATATGAAGCCCTGTACTGCAGACATGCCCCCTCTATGAGAGTCACACTGGCACAAACCTGGCACACGTATTGACGGAAGCAGTGGCAGAGTGGAGGATAGAGAGGCCCAATACTAATATCCCAGTCACAACAGATAATGCCAAAAACCAAATAAATGCAGTGAATGAAGCAGGACTGGGCTCACAGATAGGGTGCTTTGCACATGCAATTAATTTAGCATCCCAAAAGGGAATGAAAGTGTGTAAGATGGACCGCCTCCTTGGGAGGATCAGGAAGGTGGTTTCCTACTTCCACTGAAGCTCAACAGCTGCTCATGTGCTTAAGACCAAGCAAGAAATGCTACGGCTGCCTACTCATAAGCTCATACATGATGTCACAACAAGGTGGAACTCCACTTATGATATGTTGCAGTGTTATCTTGAGCAGCAGGCAGCTATATACTCTGCACTAACACACAAAACCCTGAAGAAAAATGCCAGAGACATCGTCACCTTGTCTGATGATGATGTTAAAGTGGCAGAGGAGGTCCTCCAGCTGCTCAAACCACTCAAAATGGTTACAACTCTGTTGAGCACTGAAACCTCACCATCTGTGTCCATGATCCTGCCTCTGAAAACAAGGATCCTACAATCCATGGCCCCAAGTGAGGAAGACAGCACCATCGCAAGAGATGTCAAGACTGCATTAGAGAGGACCTGAAGCCCAGATACACTTCACCACCAACCCTACAGGACTACCTTCACAGATCTACTGCACTTGATCCAAGGTTCAAGTCGCTGTCTCACCTAGACCTTGCCCTACGCCTGAGGACATACAGTGATCTCACTACTGAGATTGTGAGCAGTCTTGGCACTGAAGACTGTGAAGAGGTAAAGAAAATAAATATTTTGAAATTATATATTTTTTATTTTTTATGATAATGTTTTTAGTTAAGTTTATTAAGTTATTTATTAAGTTATTGCCACATTTTAATGTCTATGGGAAAAAAAAAGTTTTAATCAATAATGTAACTTTCCCTGCAGCGTCAATATGCAGCACCAACAGGAGCAGACACATCATCTCCTCAAAAGAAGTCGGCAATGGCGGAGCTTTTTGGCGAGACCTTTACACAGAAGGGTATGGTCAGCAAGGAGGTGGTATCCTATGAGGCAGCAAGTGGCATTCCAGTCGATGGTGATCCACTGACTTGGTGGAAAAGCAACGGATGTAAATACCCTCACCTTGCCACAATGGCAAGACACCATCTTGCTGTGCCTGGCACTTTAGTGCCTAGCGAGAGGGTGTTCTCAACAGCAGGGGACATAGTTACAGCAAAGAGATCTACACTTTCCCCAGAAAATGTAGACATCCTCATGTTTTTGAAAAAAAATTTGAAATTATAAGCTCAGGTCTGCTTTGCTTTCTTTCTTCTTTTTTGATGATGTGGACATAAGCTAGCTTTTATTTCTCTCTCCATGTTCAAAGTAAGAAGCAATAATGCCTTAAATTGCATTTAAAGTTGTTTTTATTGTGTCCACATTATTGGAAATAGTTATCATGCCCTATATTGCACCTTAATTTGTATTTATATAATTGAGCGGAATGAATCTTGAGTTGAATGTTTTTTGATGGGCAAAAAATACTTAACTAAATAAATGGAGAGTTAAATTTGTCTTGTCTTTTTTTTTTTTTTTTTGCTGATCCGAAAATTGATCCGATCCATGACTTAAAACCGTGATCCGATCCGAACCATGAGTTTTTTGATCCGTTGCACCACTATGTAAAACTAATACTGCCCATGCCTGAGGAATCACCTACCTAGAGTGTTATTATATATATGGCAGCATCATGCTACAGAGATGCTTTTCACGTGCTGGAACTGGCAACCTTGTCAGAGTTGAAGGGACAATGGATGGACACAAATACCACACAGTGTTATAGGAGAACTAGTTCCAGCCTGCTGTGAACCTACGGCTCAGGAGAAGATTCATCTTTCAACATGACAATGACCCTAAGCATAAGGCCAAAGCAACACTGGAATGGCTCAGAAACAGAAAGGTGAATGTTTCTGAATGGCCAACAACAACAACATTTATTTATATAGCACATTTTCATACAAATAATGTAGCTCAAAGTGCTTTACATGATTAAGAAAGAGGAAAAAAAAAAGACAAAATAAGAATTAAAATAAGAGAACACTAATTAACATAAAATAAAAGTAAGGTCCGATGGCCAGGGAGGACAGAAAAACCAAAAAAAAACTCCAGACGGCTGGAGAAAAAATAAACTCTGCAGGGGTTCCAGGCCATGAGACTGTCCAGTCCCCTCTAGGCATTCTACCTAACATAAATGACCTCAATCAGTCCTCATTGCATTCAGGGTTCTCATGGAAGGATTTGATGATGACGGTCACGTGGACTTCTGGTCTTTAATCCATCAATGGAGGGACATCACGGTGCTTTGATCAGGTGGTGGTGGCACAGATTGCTAAGTCAAAGCCCTGATCTTAACCCTATTAAGAATCTGTAGCACTATTTGAAAAGTGCTGTCAAGAGGTTCTATCCCACCAACGTAGAGGATCTCTATAAATTCTGCCAAGAAGAATAGGGAAGAACCACTCCTGAACAATCTGCAAAACTGGGACCTACTTTCCTTGAAAGAATCAAGGCTGTTATTGCAGTAAAAGGGTTCTTGACAAAGTATTAATGTGCTGGGCTTCAATACTTATGCAAACACTAACTTCTGAGTGTTTCTTCTTCAGTCAAATATCTGCAGAAATTGGTTTATTTTGAATTTGGAAATGTATTGTTACAGCATAAGAGTTCATTTTAAATATACTAAATGGATAAATATGTGTACAAGTCTTTTGTCATGCATAAAATTATGATGACTTTCAAGGGGATCTAATACTTTTGCACACCACTGTAGTAGATTAAGCAGAACTAAAGAAACAAAGTAAATATTATTTTTATGGAACCTGACAGGTTAATTTTTAGCTAACTTACTGTACAGCTTTCATGCTAGTATAGTATTACTGTGCTTGTCTATTATTCAAAACACAAGGCATCATATTTCAAGTAATCTGTATTAGAAAAGGTGTATATAAAACAAAGTTTGAACATTACATATCAGTAATGTGCATGATTTAGTTTATTGGCTTTTTAATGACAGTGTTCATGAACTGTTTTGTCTACCATGTTTATTTGGGACTTAACTAAGAATAATTAAAAAGTATATAGAAATAATAGGAGAATCTAGTACCAAATCCATTGTTTTATTTCTACCTGCAATCAAACTGAAACAGAAATCAGATCAAATTTGATTCCTGCTCTGCAAGTCATTGATTGGGATTTTAAATGGCATCTTATTCTGTTGGGATTTACCTTTCCTTCTCACTGTCACTCACAGGAAAATGATCACTCTGATAAGGCAGACAAAAATGTTGCCTGCCATCAAGTTCAAGTTAATATCCCATGACATTCACTTGCTTCATAAATGTATGATTTGCTTGTTCTTATGATCTGACTCTCTCATGTCCATTCTTACTTTTTCAAACATGCTCTAAGGACTAGAAAGTTAAGGATTTGTTTAAACCCTGCTATGTAGTCATAATGTAACTCACACACTTACTCTTTCCCTGGATTTGAAGTTAACAAGTTTCTACCATTTGCATTTTTTATATGAAGTACCAGTACAGGTCTGTGGTAGCAGGAGAATAACTTATTTTTACTTTGGAACAAGAGTTTACAATATACATATTTTTCTTTTCTTTACTACATTCCCAAAGTTGTGGATTTCTGTATAGTATTTATTGTTGTACTTTGCTTTTTATAATTTTATGTCATCTATCCATCTATTTAATGCCAATAATCTACTTCAGGGACCTCAGGTGCATGACAGGAACATGCTGCTTTTCATCTCCAAGCTGGTAGAATCTGCCCATAGATAATACATAAAGAACCTGTTTCATCATATTTGCTTATTTTTTTTCTTAATGATTTGATTTGGCTTTTTTATTATTAGGTATAATTATACTCCTCATACTTTGGCCAAGTATTTATTGTTCTTTTTAAACCTCATTTAATAATGTAGCACATCTTTTGCCTGTTTTTGCTTGGGTACAGCAGTACTGTGCTTTGGACCTAACCATTATAATGCAATACATCCCATTTTTAAATGCTATATTTTGCTTTGAAATTCTTTTCCCTCCAATTTCTCTAGCCTTTTGATTTCTTAAATGCATAATTATATGTAGCTTGTGACAGAACAAATATAATTTATGAAAATAAATTTAGATGTTAATGCAGAGCTGGCTGTACATAATTGTAAAAGACTAATTCCAAGTCTGTCCTCTGCTTTCTCCTGCAATCTAACTGCATCTTCACTGCAGAGCACTCAATGTGCTTGTGATTTTTTGATTTAAAGCTGCTGAATTGAACTTCATCTACATCTCTTGACAATCAGGTGCCTCTTGAAGATTTAATAATAATAGTAATAATTCTTTACATTTATTTAGCACTCTTCTCACTACTCAAAGCACTTTTCATAGTAAACAGGGCAGGATCATAGATTGTTAGAGTGCCATCTAGTCAAGGCAGTAACTGCAGAAAGAAATTTGTTGATTAAAATAGTCTAATATTTATTAAAGTATAATTAAAAATTGATTAAAATATTCTAATTTTTGTAAATACTATGAAAAACTTTGGAAACCACTGATCAACTATTCAAGAATAAGGACATTAAAAAATGCATGCTCGTTTAAATAAAATTATAGCATTTTTTCGTTGGAGCACTGGTAACCATCATGCTAACGTGGTCAGAAGGGACAACATCAGGGAAAAATCTGTAGCAGACATCTGAAATACTGAATGCAGGTAATGAGACTTCAGTTAAAACAGAGCCATTGCAACTAACCCAAGCGAAACGTTCAATTTCACTTTCAGTCCCAATATACAATGAAGTAACATCAAGCAATTTCTATTACAATTTGGCATTACAGAATCACATTTTTAACTATCTTAATAATAACCTCTCTTCAAAAAAACATATTGCCACATATTTGACTTCCTCCTGCATATTACTGCCTTAACAGATTCAAAATCACCCCATATTTATAAAAGTTAAAGCAAGAACAAGTAAGTGTGGAACATCACTCACTAAACCAACAATACAGACTCCAAACAAAAATTGAATGGCCAGTAAATTAATTTTACCCCATAACTGAAATGTGAACATTGAGAGATTACCACAAATAATGATATAATGTAATACAAAAAAAGAAAACTCTTTGTAAGATAATTTTGTGTATTTTGGCAGAAAACTCCCAGTTTTCTCAAAGATACAATTCCTATACAGTCAAATCACAAGTTCAGACTTTACGATGTACAGTAATCCCTCGCTACTTCGCGGTTCACTTTTCGCGGATTCACGACTTCGCGGATTTTATATGTAAGCATATCTAAATACATAACGCGGATTTTTCGCTGCTTCGCGGGTTTCTGCGGACAATGGGTCTGTTTACTTGCTTCCTCACTTGGTTTGCCCAGTTGATTTCATACAAGAAATGCTATTGGCGGATTGCTGAGAAGCTACCCAATCAGAGCACGCAGTTAAGTTCCTGTGTGCTGCTGATTGGCTCAGCGACGAGTGTTGCATTAACCAGGAAGTCTCATCTCACTCATTTATCATTAACGTGCTAATGCTTCAGGGGCCGTGTCCAAGCACCAACAGAAGATGCAAATGATTGCAGAAAAGGTAAAAGTTTTGGATATGTTGAAGGAAGGGAACAGCTACACCGCTGCAGGACATCGATTCTCTTTATTTAAAAAGGAGGAAAAGCATATAAGATCTACAGCCGCAGTGTCCTTTAACCAGGGTGCAAAACGAGTTGCAAGTGGACGTGATAAGGCAGTAGTCTGGATGGAATCTGCTTTAGGAATCTTTGCAACAAGGTCGACGACGTCATGACCTCCTACAAGCTGCTACGTGTACTTCGCTATACAGTAAGTGTAAACTTATCTACCGATTTCATATTGCTTAGCAGTTGTTCCTGTTTTTAATAGAGTAAATGGTGGGTTGTAAACAATACAGGGAGGGTTTAAAAACGTCCAAATACACGTTAAATAATTAAAAAATATAGTGTCCCTACTTCGCGGAAATTCAGTTATCGCGGTCGGCGATAAGTGAGGGATTACTGTACACTAAATGTAAAGTACATAAGTTATCAATTATTTATTTATTTTGAATGTATTATTATTATCTATTTACAAACAGAATGTTAATGATGATTTGGGTACAAATTTGGGTAGAAAACTCCTCAGTTTTAAATTACTTTTTCTGTTTTCATTGATGTATCCAGTCATGTGGTCATGATATTTTTGTATGTTTTATGATTTTAGCAGGCTGTTTTTCTAAAAACAATACGCTCAAAGTACAAGCATTTTCTTCAGTATTGGTATTAAAAGAACACAGATTCAATGCTAGGCGGTGTGGGGATGTTACTGTTTCAACATAGAAGTGCAAGGTTGTGAGTCTCCCATAAAAGCACTATGTCTGACAACTACAAAGCAAAATATTTTATTACATAAGATAAACTCCTGGATTATTGAGTTAAACGTTTTTTTTCTCTTTTCAGCTTCTTCTTGTGTTTATACTTGAAAGCTCTTGTATTAGAGTTTGTGTAAAAACATCAATTTGTAGTAATTTGTTTAATTCACCCTATTTGAAATGGCCAGATGATGAGGCATGGTAATACCTAGAGTTTTTTAAATTATTAATAACGTGACATTGTTTCTTGAAAGCCATACTGACTGAAGTTGTTTGTGACAGTAAACACTTGGATTGACAATTGTTACACATAATTTACAGTTATTTTCATCTTCTATAAACCGCATAGAAAAATACATAGTGGCAGTTTTGAAAAAAGATGAATTCAAATGGATAACTCTTACCTGTGTCTTTCGTATTCGAAGATCTGCGGAAGACCTGTTTAGCCCTTCTTCTTGTTCAATGCTCTGTTCAATACCTGAAGATCACAAAAAAAAAACAAATAAGTGGCGCCAGGGACCTAAGCCAAAAAACACAAACCCATTGACAGTCTCTTCAATGTTTGTACATTCATCTTGTGAGGGTTTTCCCAAGGTATTCCAGTTTCTTCCCATGTGCCAAACAAATACATGTTAGTGTATTGACCAATGACTCCAAACTAACATTGAAAAATCTGTGTGCCAAGATAAGCATAATGAAATGAATGCCCTTTCCATTCAGGTTCAGTTCTTGCCTTTCATCTAATGCTGCTGTGATAAACCACAAACATGTAAAAATGTGAAAACATAATGATGTCTTTTTCTTCATATAATGCTGTATGACTGTGTTCTTTGGTTAAATCTGTTTGACCAAAGCCATACCAGGCCAGGACTCAGGTGGACAGTATGTTTTATGTAGCATGGCCAGTATTTATATGATAGCCTCTGTAATACATCAACCCAACTCAGCTTGTTTAACAAACAAGTATATTACTGACCTTTTTTGTTTTGGCATAATGGGGGTCTTCGCTGAAATTCAAACAGTTGTTCAGGACATTTGTCAGGTCCTGCTTATCTTCTTGGCCTACTCTTTACTGATTTTCAGTATTTGCGCCAGACCAGTACTACTTCTAAAGCCAGTGAGAAGCTCTTTATATTCCCACAAATCTAGTGCTATTTTATACTCCTGACACCTAACCTTTTAACTTTAACCACTTGTAGACGATTGTTGTGAATGGTTTCAATAAGTATAGCCTTATTTTAAAAAGACAGACAGACAGACAGACAGACAGACAGACAGACAGACAGACAGACAGACAGACAGACAGACAGATAGATAGATAGATAGATAGATAGATAGATAGATAGATAGATAGATAGATAGATAGATAGATAGATAGGATACTTTATTAATCCCAAGGGGAAATTCACATACTCCACCAGCAGCATACTGATTAAAGACTGATAAAACTGTAGGTATAACAGACAATAACTTTGCATAATGTTAACGTTTACCCCCCCGGGTGTAATTGAAGAGTCGCATAGTGTGGGGAAGGAACGATCTCCTCAGTCTGTCAGTGGAGCAGGACACTGACAGCAGTCTGTCGCTGAAGCTGCTCCTCTGTCTGGAGATGATACTGTTTAGTGGATGCAGTGCTTTCTCCATGATTGACAGGAGCTTGCTCAGCGCTGGTCGCTCTGCCGCAGATGTCAAACTGTCCAGCTCCATGCCTACAATACAGCCTGCCTTCCTCACCAGTTTGTCCAGGCGTGAGGCGTCCTTCTTCTTTATGCTGCCTCCCCAGCACACCACTGCATAGAAGTGGGCACTCGCCACAACCGTCTGATAGAACATCTGCAGCGAATGGTTTCCAATAAGTATAGTCTTACTTAAAAAGTATACACAGTGAATAAAATAATTAAAATGACGACATGTTAACCATGTTACTTGTTAACCTTTAAAAGTAAAGTCTTGCTAGAAGGAGATGAAACCTTTGTTAGTTTTAAAGGATGAACAGATATGTATAAAGTAAAGACAGAATATTAAAGAATATTTATATGTGTCACAAACAAATTATTAAATGGCAATTCCAGGGGAATTAAAGTTTAACCTTAGAACAGAAGAGTAAAGGTTTTCTTTAACCTGTAGGAGTAGTTACAAAAAATACTAAAAATCATAACTAAACTAAACTAAAAAAACACTACAAATACAAAAAAAAGAATTTAATTAAGGCAAGAATGAATTTAGAAAGGAGAAATATACAAAAGGTTATTATAATTTTGCTATAATTAATAATCACCAATATATTTATGTTTGTTAAAAGCCGGGTGGTTTTTCAGCCAAGGCCCCTCTAGAGATTTATTTTCACCTGTAGTTTCACCAGCTGGAGTTTTTGTTTTCCTTTCATCCCTACCCATCTGACATAGCATTTGTTTATTAAACTAGATATTTACATTTCACTCTTGTAGTCTTAAATAACCTTTTATAAATAAAAGCTTTTTATTTTCATTTTTGTAAAAAAAATTACTTATTCTTTTTCAAAATTGATTATTGTTGTCTGGATGGTTGAGACGTTACACAGCAATAGTGTAATGAGGGGACCATTCAGTGTCAGAGAATTCAAAAAGTAAATACCAGGTAAACTGAAAGTCATCCATTAATGTCAGACATCTGTGGATTGCAGGTTTAAAGCAAAATTGTTTTAAGAAATGCCACAAACTTAGCTATGCTAAGAATTTAGCTTAAAGGCCCAAATGTACAGCTGCAGCATTACTCCCCAACATATCACTGAATCACCTTATTGAATAAAATTATAATGTATGTGTTGTGAATAATTATGGGTAACTTGAAAACATGCGGTTCCTCAAATGACGGTGGTACATCCAGAGCAAGCAGAACATTTCAATTTTGGGTACATGGGGTTTTGTATTAAGGAGAAAAAATAACGCACAACAGTGAGCCCCATTGTTGATCAAACATTCGAAAGTAGTGCTCTTCAACTAAACATCGATGTAAAGAAGTAAAAGCAATGTTTGCACTTGGGCGGAGGTTGTGAGTATTTGATCTCCCCATTTGTCAGCATACATTTCTCTTTCATTGTCGTTACTGCATTCTATAGCACGGAGTATGTGTGGCATGCCAATGAGGCACAGTATTAGCCAGCTGCTCAATGGCTCTACATTCAGACTTACCACTCAGTATGCTTTGCCTTAAATTATTAAACCACAACCCAAAGTGTGAATCCATATTCTTAACTTGTATATATCATTCAAATATCAATATGAGCATTGAATATTCATGAAACATGTTAATTTGTCTTACAAAATAAACTGCAACAAGGGCATTCCTGAACAACAGTAAGCAAATCAAACCCAGTGACTTAAAATTTTATTCATCCCCCCAATGCCTGATGTCAGCTCCTAACAAGCGGCATGGTACTATTTTAAAAACAAAAATAAATCATAGCTAATCATTCAGTAATTAAGTCACCCCAGAGGAGCCTGTGTCAGTTCCAGGTTGTTGCCATGGGAGATTTAAAATGAAGCAAATCAAATTCAGCAATTCAATAATTAAGTTACACTTGACTGTCCACTGCCAGTCCCCAGTGACTGATTCAGGCTTCATGCAAATAAACTCGCTCAAGACTGTGATCCATTTCTAAGGGCACTTGTCTTTGAACTTTGACCACATCTAATAACTGACCCAGGAGTGTTTCAAATGTTCATTTTATTAATCAGACCAATTATTTAATCATTAAGCTACCACAATTTTTTTTTCACCAGTGATAATAAATAATTTAGATCCTTTTAACATAACTTGTACTTACCATTAGTGAATGATAAGGGTAAGGAGCAGAAGTAAGTGAAGTAAAACAGCAAACTACTGAAACAGCTTTCTAACTGTATGCTGCAAACAAGCTCAGCTGCACACAAATGACAAAAGGTTTGAGACCTTAAAAATAAAACCATAAAGGAGGCCAGAATCCTAGCCATCAGAGAATGTAACACTTCAAGATATCCTGAGTTCCTACTCAACAGGCGGGCTTCAGCCCACATCGGGCCAAATGGGGCTTTGGCTTCAAAAATTCAACAATTTAAGCAGTGTCCTAAAATAATCCAATTGCTCCACAAGGATGGGGTAAATGTCAATCCCTGGCTTTTCCAAAAAATAGCAACTAAAGGAATCTGCATAAAATATTGACTTAATAACAAAATATGGAGAAATAATCCAAAATTCAAAGACAGAGCACAATTAATGAAAACCAAGGAAATCAATAGAAGGCAATACTCACAAAAAACTCACAATTCCACTAGACTGCATTCAGTGTGACCACAAGGAATTAATTTCCCAAGTCTGCTTTTATAGGCTGGGGGAGGTCCCTTAGCGGTAAAGTAAGGATGGCCCCACCTCTTAGGCGTCCACCCACATAACACAAGGAACATAACAAAACACGATTACACACATAGAAACCAAATAATAGATAGACACAATTAACAGAAAATATATAATTTGAGAAAAAGAACAATATTAACAGAAAAGATTGTAAAGAGTAAATAAAAAAATTAACAAAACAATAGATAAAAGAAATTTAAACATAAGCCAGGGGAGGAAATCTGGCTGAAACATAACACTCATGTAACATTTTGTGCTAACAGTTAGCAGCTTACCACTTTATTTTAACATTTGGTTGGGTTTTAAGAGGCCATGTACAAAGTGTTAGCACCCATTTGTTTTTGTAATACATTTTTTATTCTTCAAACCATGGGAACATTTATTTTTAAATTCTGAAGAAAATTCAAATGTTTGTTTAAAATAACTTTATAACTTAAAATAACTTATAATGTATTCCTTCTTTACCACTTTCACTTTTTATGCCATCTTGTGTATTTGTAGGTCCTACTGTATCAGTTCCTAAACTTTGTATGTGGAAAAGAAGGGAGTAACAAAGACTCTGAATGTGATTTTTTAATTTGTGTGAATAAGGGTCATGAAATGGAATGCTGAGAAAATGGAAGCCAAAGACTTCATCCAGCTTTTGTCATACCTACAGGTCTAAAAATATCCAGTTTTACATTGTGCAAATGATGTCCCAGAAGTCTCAATTTTATTTGGGATTCCTGTGTAGTCCTAAAAATCATACACACAAATGGCAATTGCTTTAAAGGCCACTGAACATCAAGGCTGCATATAAAATGTGAAAATATATAAGATGATATGAGGCTGTATTAAACAGAGGGGCTAATGTTTGCCTTCTTATCTCACACACTCACTTGCTAAGGCTTCATGCCAGCCCCAACTGCCTGTTTTTCAAAAAGAAGTAATCATTAAATTCAGTCAGCTGCATAAGATATTGCTTATTAACAGGTGAAGTCAGGACCTTGATGCTCCAAACTTTAAAATGGAGGGAAACCTGCTTTTTTAGAGCTTTTAAAAAGTTCTTTACTTAAGTAAATGTAAGGCCCTAGTGAAGGATCTAAGTGGAAGGTTGGGATTCGGTTTATTAGGCATGTGAAAGGATTTTCCTTCATTTGGATGGGTTAGGATTATTCAAAAATGATTCATTATTAATTACAATATAAAGCAAAATAATGGCAAAATGTGTTTAGTGGTCTGTAACTTGCAAAGTAATATATCTTATGTATTAGGAGAATGCCATTGGCCTCTGAAAATGCAGACATTGCACTGCATACACATCTTTTGCTGAAAACAATTTGAGCATAAATACATTTAAATAGCAAGATCAAGCAGCACATGTTGTCATGATAGGTTGTCACATCCCCACCTTCAGAGAATGTGCAGATCTTGTGGCTTTGGCTTAGAGAGCTTCTTAGTTGCTCATAAAGCTAAGAAGCTCATTAGCTACATGCCTCCTTTCCTCGCTTTGGGTGACATTTGCTGGGTGAAGACAAATTTGTTTCATTAAATGCAAGTAACTTTACTATATTTGCAAGAGTACAAGGGGACTTATTACTAGAATAAATGGAGAGTGCCTGCATCTTAACAAAAATGTCATAGTGGAATATTGTTACATTTTTTATAAAAATGTATCTCTTTCATATGTAGGTTTATATAAAAGGGATGCTAGATTATTATTATTGTACTTTGCTACAAAATACTAAATGTCCAAATTTAAAAATTTGAAAAAGTAAACACTTTTGTTTGCTTTTTTTATACTGTCCTCCTCAGCACAGAAGACATCTGAAGGATCACGCTGAGAAAGCCACCACCTCTGAAGGCACTTTCAGACATGGGCTATGTGCCTGATCACTGCCACTGCATGATTAGTTTTTAACACTCACTGTAAATCTCAAGGTGAGTAAGGAGTAGCGGACATAATTATGTGTAAATCAATGAATGGTGTTAATCAGTAACCATCTGAAAAACAGTGTGGTCTGCAGACCATTGAGCTGCTCTCTGATACTCTTAGACTGCTCTGCATTTTATATTTGCATAAATTAGGAGAACAGTGAAGATGATTTTTAATATGGCACAAAGTCTGCAGTCATTCTCATCCAATATGCCACATTTTGGTCTTGGGGCTTTAACTACTGAAAACTGTAGAAATCTCTTGACAAACTTCTATTGACATGGAACCTGCCTAGCGAAGAACAATAAACCTCTTGATCTTTCCGATGGGACAATTAAGGGACACACAAATCGATAATGAAACTGAAACTAGGCTCTGCAGATCACAAGAGTGTGTACCTTCTCCCTTTACAAGACAGCCAAGAAAAGAGAAAAACATACACAAAAATACAATGAATGTCTGGAGTGAAGATTCGATTTACAGATTGGCATATGTGTAAAGGTGCCAAGTGCTTGTAGCTATATTAGTTTTTGTGAATGTATTCTTATCCCATGAATTAAGGTCTACACAGGATCAATGAATCCATAATGTCATTATTATAAAAAAGAAAATGTTTTTAGACAAAGTAATATTACTGAGATACATGCTGCACAGAGGGATTGAAAGCTTGAAATTAAAACAGATAAACAAGATTATAAGGATAGAATTGAACAGAAATTGTCCACACAATGAGCTCTGCTCTGCTGATCAGACATTACAACTTTAGCATGGCAGGATACATCAAAAACTAACAATAGTTTAAGGATTACAGGTTCTAACATCATCTGTTTTTTAGTTAATGGGTTTAATGAGTTTTAGTTAAGATTTGAGCATGTGCAGTGCTTGAAGTAGAACATTTATAACAAAGGACAGATTTTTTTTGTTAAAAGGAATGTAGAGAACATTGTCAGAAAATTAAAAGCAAATAAAAGTGCTGGGGCAGACCTCCTTAATGGAAGCCCAGTTTTTCTTCTAATTATCAGGTTGTTGTTAGAACAGCAAAAGGTTCCAAAGTTGCGGAAACAGGTTATGTCAATCCCTATAGCTAAAATCCCAAAACCTTAAATAACTTCGGCACAGTGGTCTTCACATCACTGGTTATGAAATCATTTGAAGAGCTGAAAAAGAGGAGGCTGACAGAGACGACTCAGGCTTTATTAAATCCATCTGTTTGCCTAAAAGTTTAATATCGGGACAGAGAATGCAATTGTTAATTTGCTTCATTTGCTGTATAACCAAATGGAGGGCACCAATATTCATGCTAGCCTCCTGATTGTTGATTTCTCATCAGCTTTTAATACCATGCAATCACACCTTTTTGATAAGAATCTTGTTAAATATTTTAATTTGAACTGATAAGGTGGTTGATTTCACTTTTTAACAGGTAGGACTTAAAAAAAAAACCTAAAAAAGGTTGACTTTCATAAACATCCACAGGTTTACGCCATGGGTTGAACAGTTATTATTATTATCAATCATTAGTCATCTCTTAATATTGGTTCAATTTTTATATATAATATATATAAGCTGATGTTATAAGTATTATGTTCACTACTATATTTTATGTCTGATGGCTAGCTGTTGTGTTCTCTGTTTTTAATTAGACATCTTGGTCTGTCTGTTAAAACCTGCTGACAAACCAAATACTCCTATTGGGACAAAAACTTGATATTAATTGAACTAAATATTGTTATTCTCAAAGCATTTTTCTTAAACATTAGGAGAGCCAAAATCCTATTAGATTTTTGGGGGTGCTTTTTAAACATAACTTTGCCATTATTCAAAGTAAATGAAGCTGAAATATTCTCTGTAGGACGATGCATGTCCGGCTATCTTACAATCTTGGGCACCTGTCTCTCTCTCTCTCTCTCTTATATATACAGTATATGATTGGTTGTAATGTCATCCAGCATCCCCAAGAGACAGGAATGTCTGATGAACAAAGACATGTGGCTGTCGTCAGATACAGCAGTAAACTGTGTGTCACTCCATCCACAAAAGGGCTGGAATGTCTGAAGAAGAAAGACAACAAATGCACAAAGAAAGAGGGATTGAAGGGCTGAAAAGTAAAATGAACATGAGACATAATGTATACGAGGGGGGACCCAAAAATAACCGGAAATATTTTTAAAACGTGTTTAATTTAATTTTCTGTGCAAACTACAATTAGTCTCCTTCAAAGTACTCTCCATTGGTGGAAATGCACTTATCTAACCGTTTGTTCCATTGTTCGAAACATTTTTTAAATTTGTCTGAAGTAATGCCCATTAATGCTCTGGTCGTTTCTTGTTTTACCTCTTCGACGTCAGCAAAACACCTTCCTTTCAAGTCTTTTTTCATCCGAGGGAACAAAAAGAAATCACACAGAGCTAAATCCGGTGAGTAGGGTGGGTGGTTCAGGGTTGTCATACCGTTTCTTGCCAAAAATTGGCGAATGCTGAGAGCAGTGTGAGATGGAGCGTTGTCATGATGAAAGAACCAATCGCCCGACTCCCACAAATCAGGGCGTTTCCTTCTCACACTGTTGCGCAACCTACTTTTACAAAAAAATTCACTAAACACAAGCACAACCTTCCAGACTGATGGCACTTGGCAGACTGACTTGTGAGGAGTGTAACTAGATCGACCTAGCGGCCCAACCACGTACTACAAGTACCAACCTAACAACAACAAAATTCCGGTTATTTTTGGGTCCCCCCTCGTATTCAGTGAAGAGAAGTTTGCAAATGCCCAGCACAACAGAAACAGACATACTGACCATGATACCATTAAGCAATTTTAATAAATGGGTGCTTTGTTATGCTAGTTTGTAATATTTTGAAATTGTTGCATCTGTGGTGCAATGCCTGTCAGGATGAGACACAAGCAAGTAGATGAGCAGTTGACTGGGAACTGCTCATTCCTAATGTACCTCCCATGAACATTCTTGAAAGAACTGCTAGTAAGGCATCTTTGGGTGACCAAGACTTGGAACTTCTCTGGTCAGTGTAGTTTTGTTGCCTTCTAACTACTGGTCAGAGTTTATCAAAGAGGTGAATAAGGTTGTGCTTTTCAATTATTTTTTTTTTATTATTCCTTCCAAACTCCTTACTCCTTTGTCATCTTTCATTTTCTTCTGTGGTGTTTCTTTATCTCTGCTGACAAATATGTTGGTGTCTTAAGGGTATAGCATGTAGTAAAACAGTCATTTCCATCTACCAACACATTTAAAAATATACAGATTTAAATATTTCTCACTAATCCCTGAGAAAGCCTCTAGGATTTTAAAAATGAAAACAATTCACAGTAGGGGAATTTTAGGATACTTTAAAAGCTAAGAAGGAAGGACAAATTATTATTTCTAGGCAAACATATGGCTTAATTCAAAAATATTCAAAATATTCATAAGGCATTCAGCAAACAATGGATTTTAACCCTTAGTAGTTAAACTGTTACTCTGCGTCAGCATCACTGTCATTTTGAATTATTAGCTTACTATTTATTGGTAGTGAGCACAATTAATTATTCAGAAAATGCATACTGTATGTATATAGGAGACAGCAGAAATAGGTTTTTCTGAGTACTCTTTGAAAAATTACAATATACTATACTTGGGTGGCACGGTGGCGCAGTGGTACCACTGCTGCCTCGCAGTAAGGAGACCTGGGTTTGCTTCCCAGGTCCTCCCTGCGTGGAGTCTGCATGTTCTCCCTGTGTCTGCGTGGGTTTTCTCTGGGTGCTCCACTTTCCTCCCACAGTCCAAAGACATGCAGTTTAGGTGCATTGGTGATCCTAAATTGTTCCTGGTGTGTGCTTGGTGTGTGGCTGTGTGTATGTGCCATTTGGTGGTCTGGCGGCCTGCCTGGGGTTTGTTCCTGCCTTGCGCCCTGTGCTGGCTGGAATTGGCTCCACCAGACCCCCGTGACCCTGTGTTAGGATATAGTGGGTTGGACAATGACTGACTGACTGACTACTATACTTTCATAAGCACACATTCAATTAATGCACACATTTCACTGAATTATGTGTGAAGTATTCAGGTCCTTCAAAACTAAAACACATAATAAATAGAAAATCATTCTCTTGCAGCGTTCAGTCATATAAATTGTTTTATTTTCTTCAATTATGGATTCTGTAATCTTGTTAGCTGTACTGTAATAACAGGATGCATTCAGCGTTCTATTTTAAATTATTTTAGAAATCATCAAGTCTATGTTCATAGTAAATATTATCACATCTCATATTGAAAGAATAAAATATAAGCTTGTCTGCATTTCTTTATTTTATTAAAATTTAAAAACAGCAGGAACAAATACATGTTATTAGTTTGCTTTGAAAATTACTAATCAATTATTTTTAGTAAAATAGTATGTGGAGCTTAACAGCAATATTTACTCCCAACAACAAAGACACATTAAACCAGCAATTTAAATTAAATACAATTCTGACTAATACAGAAATGATTTTTTTCTAAAACATTTTTTCCCCATCAACTCCTTGGAGATCTTTAAGTTATTGTGCTCAAAAATATAAAACGGCATGCTTGTCATTAAAAGAACAATTAACAATGGATCGAGAGTCTGACCTTTTAAATACCAGCTGGAGACTCGCTACTTTAGTCTAGCATACCCTGACTAGAGCTGCTTATTAGCAGTACACACTTCACCTCTCTTTGTTAAGTCATTTTTTCAGAAATAAAAGTAGTATAATATTTATAAACCATTGCTAACCCTCCTCTATTCTGTTTCTCTTCTTAATATCCTGATGTGACATTTGCAGCAACTGCTGTACTGCCAGGCTGCTCTCCTGCATACGGAAAATCATCCCGGATAAAGGAGCGTTGGAATCATAACGGAGATTATCTCATCACACTGGATGGCCATCACAGACACCACTATAAAAACACAGTAGGGGAAATGTGGCCAGTTGACTGAGGTCTGCAGGACTGTGACTTTATTTTTGACTTTCTCTTTTATAATTTTAATCTCCACTGTTGTCAAAAGGCCATAGTTCATCAATTAATTAATGGACAGATATTGATGGTTAAGTTTAATCAGTTTCTAGCTTGTTCTCCATGTGCTTTAACAAATCTGTTTTTTGTTTGTAATAGCTCTGTTTTGAGTAATTAGTATAATCTATACTTGTGTTTTAACTGAGAATTGTTCACAGTGCACTGTGCCTGCACACAGTGAAAAGTACTATGCAAAAAATAAGGTTTAATTGTTATAATTTTAGTATTCATATTCTCGTATGTCACTGCTAAGTGCAAATGAAAGGACTATTGGAATACTGTCCATGCATTGCTTTTTCTAATAAAAATATGAATAAGAAAAAAATAGAAGCTGTGTAAAATTTTTATGAAATGTCACTAAACACTTGACAAATGGAGGACACACTGCAACACTCCAGTAGAGAAAGAATGCATGATATAATTGAGTGAGAAAGACTTTTGGGGCATGAGCTAAACAAGAAGCAAACTCCTGCAAATGATAAACTTATATGTATTTACATTGCTAATATGTTTAACCAACATGACCTACAAACTACATCACTGACATATTCCTACCGGCAGCACACCCTCATATTCAGTAATTGGCTCAGACTCATGTGGTGAGTTAAGAGCTAACTAGGCGCCTGGAGTTGTACAGTCTGTTACCTTAGCCACTATGTGACACTCCCAGTGCAGAAAATTTATTTATTTATATTTCCAAGAAAACCCAACAGTCCTAATACTGGGTAACCTAATATGACAAAGGCTTCTAAACGTGTAATGTCACTTTTTTGATTTGAAATCAGATAACTAGTAAAATGTTGAAAATAGAAATAGATCACTAAAACTACACCCTTTTCTTGGGAAAATAAATTTTCTGTGTGTGTCCGTTGGGAACATTTGAAGTGACACAATGAGGATGCTACTGTAGTCAGAATGAGGGTAAAGGAGACATGCTGTATCTTGCCATAATAATAATAGTTTGATTATTCTTTTCAAATTAAGTAGACTGGTTGCCCTATCAATCTACATAAAAAAGAATTAATAACAGTTACTAACACTTCTTTTTTGGTGTTATTCTTCATCTGAGTTATATGAAAGTACAAATTATTCATGTTTTATTTATTTATTGGGAGATTTTTGAAAATGATAATAGCACAAAAAGAAGGCTCCCTGAGCAGCAGAAGGCCAGGAATTAAATGACTGAACAAGAGAGACCAAAAAAAATTGCAGGATCATATAACTGAAATTGAAATGCTTCACTAAATGAAATTCTGTGCCAGCAAAACTATTTATAGTCAAAGATGTCCATGGTGCTGAAGGTGATCTGCCATTCAGGGCCACTGTCCACCAGTCCACATGTTCACCTTGCAGTCTACTGACAAACCAGAGGTTGTTCTGGTAGCATGAAGCATAAGACAGGTACCAACCCTGAATATGACAGCATAATGCCAGGCACATTCACAATTTAGCATCACCAGTTAATTAAGAGAGGACATCTCTGGTATGTGGGAACAAATTGTAGTACCCAGTAAAAAAAAATACAAGAGGAAGGCATGTGGATTACAGTTGAGCAGGAACTAAGCAGGAGTACATATTGATCCCTAGAGTTCTTAGCAACATGCTTGGGGTTGTTGTCCTTGGTGGAAAACAGATCTTCTCCCAAGTAGCTGATTTTTTGCAGACTGTGTCAGGTTTTTCTCCAGGATTTCCTTGTATTTTGCTACATTCATTTTATCCTTCACCTTCACAAGCCTTCCTGACCTTTCTTCAGAAAAGTATCCCAAGAAGCATAATGCTGTCACCACCATCTTTCACTGTGGGTATGGCGTGTTTGTGCATATTTGGCTTATGCTGATGGTGTAAAATCTCAATTTTGGCCTCATCAGATTCTAGAACTTTCTTAAAGCTGAGTTCAGTCTACCATCTGCCATCTAGCAAACTCTAGCTGGAGTGCCCTCTCTCTGACTTTTTTAATAGTGGCTTTCTCTTTCCCAGTCTCCCATAAAGCAGTGACTGGTGGAGCACTTGGGCAGCGGTTGTTGTATTCACAGTCGCAATAAAACTCTAAGCCACTGTAGCTTGTAACTCTGTCTCTGAGTTTTCGTAGGTGTCTTGGTGGCCTCTCTCATTAGCCGTCTTGCACAATCACTTGGTTTTTGCAGATGACCTGCTCTAGGCCAGGAATTTAAATATTTTTCTTGCATCCATCCCCTGACTTGTGCTTTTCTGTCACCTTTTCACAGAGTTGCTTGGTGTGTTCTTTTGTCTTCACTGTGTAGATTAATCCACCATTCAGACTCCCCACAAGGTGGACCTTCCAGATAAGGAGAATTTAGACTACAATCAATTAAAACCTCAGAGACAGGAGATCTCCATTGAGCTAATCATGTGATTTCTAAAACTAACTGGTTACACCAATGATGACTTAGCTGTACCATACGCGGTTAATACTTATACGATTAATTATTTAGTGTTTTATATTTGTATCACTTTGCAGAAATGTGTTTTCACTTTGACATTAAAATGTCTTTTCCATTGATCAAAGTCAAAACAGCCAAATTAAATCCACTGTGATTTGATATATACAAAGAAATGTAAAAACTTCCAAGTGTGTGAATCCTGCATCTCTATATATATATATTGTGGGGAACAGCCCGGACACAGACAGGTAGACATGTTGTTTCTTCACCACACACGTTTATTTACAACTATTATATACAATTAGTGCGCACAAACCCAGTGCCTCAGCACCAATCACCCCTTAAGTCCTGGCCACACTCACAATGCCTTTCACAGTCTCTGGTCCGCCTCCACTCCTCTCCACCAAGCTTCGTCCTCTTCCACCCGACTCTTGTCCATGACTGGAGGGAGGCAGCCCCTTTTATACACCCCGGATGGGCTCCAGGTGCATCCTAAGGGCTTCTGTAGCCTCACCCCTGTGTGGCGGAAGCTCTGTTGGTGTATCCGGAAGTCCACCGGGTGTCCCCAATACTCTTCCCCCCAGCACTTCCCGGTGAGGCGGAAGTACTGAGGTCCAGGGCTCCCAAGGCATCGGGGCGCCCCCTGGCGGTGACCACGGGCCCCTACAGAGTAGAGCTTCCAAGCTCTGTACCCATGGCCCCCAAAGCAACCAGGGAGGACGCCCCCTCGTGTCCTGGAGGAGGCACAAGCCTTCCTCCGCTCCTCCTGGGCATCCCGGCCAGGCAACAAACCCAGCCGGGTGCCACAATATATATATATATATATATATATATATATATATATATACAGTATATATATATATATATATATATATATACAGTATATATATATATATATATATATATATATATATATATATATATATATATATATATATATATATAAAAGCCAATGTCTGTCTGTATGCTTTTCACAAGAGAAACACTTAACGGATTTAGATCGGGCTTTTTTCTATAATTTACTTGAACATTCCAGTTGATTTTGCGACTTCTCTCATTGCGCTATGTATCATAGTTCGCATGCAATACTGATTTATTTGCGCAAATCCAAGAGACACACAGCGGGCCATGGGGAGGGGGAAGGAGCCCTCCTCACTCACACGCCAGCCCCGGGGCGTACCTTATCTCCGCTTAGCTAGCGACCAAGAGAATTACATAACATATTTAGATTGGGTTTTTTTCTATAATTTGCTTGAACTTTCCAGGTGATTTTGTGACTTCTCTCATCGCGCTAAGAATCACAGTTTACTTGCAGGAGCAATATATTTGCGCTAATATGAGACAGAGGGAAGTGTGACGTCAGGAGTGGGGAGCCGGGCAGGGCCCTCCTCGCTGTCCTGTTTCACTACTACGTGTGCGGAGCCGCAGGGGACGGCTAGTATCTTATGAATGGACCATCATTTTGGGATATAGTTGACCGATCATTTCTTAAGCTGTGTATGCTGCCTAAAAAATTGCAATGATGTCTACAATTAAGTCAGCATTAACAGGTTGTTGGCTGTAACTATTTCTGTGGTTAATTTGAAATATGCTCAGTGCCTTAGGATAATAAAAGTGTGCATTGATTATGTTGTCACAAGAACTAACACTTATTCACAAATTCTGTGTTGAAAGAGGTGTTTTTAGATTTAGTAAAAGTTTATGGTCATGATTTATCAAGAAACATGGATTCATTACTTTGAATCAGACTCCAAAAGACAGGCAATGGAATGACAAATACCAGCTTGCTCTTAGAAGAAGTAAAGAAATGTCTGCAAGTGCCACAGGTATACAGAGGGGATACATGATCTTTTTTCTCTTTTCTGTAAGACTCTTATAGACCAATAAATATTGCAATAAGTGGATATTGTTAAGTATGTTCAGAGAAATCGATAGCCAATTACTAGCAATAAAAAATACATGCAAAGCAATAAAAAAAATACATGCAAACTTTCTGAGAAACCTACAGACTTCCTCTACAATAGCTGGATGTTTGGCTCATTTTATATAGTGTCTTTTGAGAACACTAAACAACTATACAACTATACAAAAACTGAGCATATTATTGTAAAATGCTCTGTAAAGAACAGTTGGTCAATTTCTTGGAAACTCTTACTATTGTGCATTTGAGAAACTGAACAGAACCAAACAAACTAATAAAAAAACACTTACTTGAATTGAAAAAAATATATGCGACTTTTGTGCTGCATTGCCAAAAATACACAGTTCACCATCCCTGATTGACTGCCTTAGAAATTAATTATCAAAAAGTGATTTGTAACTTTTAGATATTGTTTTAAGCTTTCTGGCTTTTAACCTGAAACCAATATGCTAGAAAATAACTGGGAACTTTCATGAGGAACAATAGACAAATATCACTGCGTAAATTGTTTGCAAACATCAACAAGGTTGTTGCTTTCAAAAGGCCATGTGCGTAAGAAAAAGCATAAGATAAAATAGCCTGTGAAATTTAATTTATATTGTTTCAGGTTAAAAAAATGTTACACATAATGTGAATTTATGTATGACTGTGTGCTGTAGTATGAAAGTGTGCGTGTTGATCTTAATGGGCTATGTGTCCGTGAACAGCAATGGCATTTCTGCAGTTGTAGCAACTTAACTGGACCTTCAAAATGTCTAGAAAACATTAATGGACAATACAGTGATCTTCAGTGTTTTTGGTTTGCTTGTGGGTGTCACCACTATGCATAATTCAGTCAACAAAATTTAAATAAATAAGTGTCCATTATAAAATTCACAAATTCATACAAACATATATGCACACTGTCACACACGTGCGCATGGGAGGCAGCAAAAGGGCTTGAGTAAGGGCAGTTCCGAGGCATACCGGGATGTGGCAGAGTGCACTGACTCTTTTTCTCCTTTTCCTGTAGACCATTCCCGGGAAATTCCACCTGGCTCTCTTGACGTCACTTCCTGTGATGTCATGTCCGGGCTCAAACCAATGGCTGAAGACCTTCATGAGCCCGACCCCTATGATCTCACTTCCTGTCTTCCCCTTTAAAAGCTTGCACCTTTTCCTTATTCCCTCAGTTCTGTTTTGGACTTGGTTATGTGCACATCAGTGCCGTATTAATTTAAACATCTTTTGCAGCCAGGAAACCAATTATACGGGTGGCTGCCCCAAACCTTTCTATGACTCTGTGTCAAGTTTGTGACAACACATAATGTGTACTCTCAATCCCACTTTATTAAACTCAGGGTTCTAGGGTCCTAGAACCACTGGGTTCAATGTAAGAAAGAACCCTAACAAAGTTTTTCACAAATAGCTGTCCTAAAACATTGTACACTTTATATTATTTTATCCTGACAAATGCTGCATATTAGTGCTGGGCGGTATACCGGTTCACACCGAAAACCGTTTTTAATTTTTTTTATGATATGGATTTTTCTTATACCGCAACACCGATTTAAATTGCCTAAATGACGTTCGGAAAGTGGCGCAGCGGGAAACTGTTCCAGTGGGGACCTTTTTCACTGCTACACCGCTAAACACAGATTTGTTGCACTAGGGCTCTTTTTCACTGCTACACCACCAAATAGTGGGCAGTAGCATAGGTATGCCGCACGGTGAAAATGGACAGAGAGCAAAACTGATCTAAAAGTAAAGTAGAATATGATGAACAGAAGAACTTTTGCCGAAAAAAAGGAGTCACGTCCAACGCCTGGAGATACTTTAGTTTTAAAAGGTCAGATGTGTAAATACTGTTTCTATACTACTGGATAATACAGCAAGCCAAGTTGTACTTGTTTTTGTACTTGCTAGTGTATGTTTTGCTTGTATTCATCCTGCGATGTATAACGAAGATATTTTTAAAGTTCTGAACACTCCGTCGGCTAAGTTAATAACTAGTTTTAATTTCACAAAGACGTTTATCGTGTGATGATTGGTAATGTGGAGAAAGAAAAAGCATAATGATTAACGACTGGGTCGGGGAACACTTAACACAAAGTATTTGATGTGCTGCATTAACTTGTGACGGGGTTTGAGAAAATCTAGTAAATTAAACATTGATTTTAGGACGAAGTTTAGTTTACAACATTCTACTTTAATTATAAAATAAACTATGAGAATAAAGTGGAAATGTCGACTTTAATCTTGACATAGTCAACATGTCGAATTTATTCTCGACATATAGTTTGTTTTTTTCTTCCGTGTCCATATTTTTTTTTCTTCACAGTGGCCCTAATGCGCTTCCATAGGGCTATACCACAAACAGCATTATAAATGCAAGTTGCAGTTTTTATTATTTATGTATATAGCTTAGCTTGAAGCAAGGTCCATATTAATGCAGTTTGCCTAAATGATGGTACAGTTGGTAAGATGTCATCACCAAGTTGCACTTGTTTTATTTTATTTTAATTTGGTGAATACTGTGTAATGCACCTGGGCTTGAAGCCTTGAAGTAATGGTGCAACTATCAGTAATACTACAGCGTTATGTATTTTATTATTATTTATTAGTTTAAATATTATGCAGTTTAATGATGGTAAAATTGTTTAAAAAGTCACTTTAACGTGTCAGTGGACAGAGATTGTTAACATTAACAGAAAGTGTAGTTGGCTTACAAAAAATATTTACTATTTATTCCTTTTCTAAGACGTGTTCAGTGCAATCCAACTTTTGACAAACACCTCTGGATATTTTACTAAGTCTAAATGCCTCTCTGGATGGTTGAAAATATGTTGTCAAAATCATAGTTTAAGCTTTTGCAAAATTTGTTCAATTAAAAGGTTCTATATTTTGACTGCATCTGTCATGCAATGTGATTCCTTCTCTTTAGTGCCACCCCCTTGAAAACTATCACTTTATGGGGCCATGCAAACCTGGATTAATACTTGTGTGCACATTAAAATGTCTTTTTGTACGATGTACAATTCTCATAACAGTCGAATAGGTTATTCTTAGTCAGTCTACTGCAGTAATTGCAGTGGAAAATGTGGTTAATATCCGCTCATGCATGGGGAAAAAAATACCGTCTAATACCGTGAAACCGGCAGAATTTAGAAAAATACCGTGATATAGAATTTTGGTCATACCGCCCACCTCTACTGCATATACTAACTTCCTCAAAGAAAAAGAAATCTAAAGCCTGGCAGAGTTTGTAAAGCTAGAACGCGAGGGTTTCTGAAAATACATATTGAGTGAAATGCAAAAAAAAAAAAAAAAAAAAAACTATTTACAAAATAATAGCCTTTTGAAATAATTTATCACTGATACTCAGCTAAAAGAAATACCCAGAATATGACATACGTGTAAAATATGGTACAGAATATACCAAACATTAACACGGTTTATGCGCTAGGCAGTGAGTTCCTTGGATAGCTGCAGCTGTTCTCAAATTTCATCTTCTCCTATATGAAAGGGTAGTTATATTTATAAATTGCATAGTGTGAAGTATGGTTAGTAAAATAAACCACCAGAAAGTTAGGAAAGAACATTTCTGAATCTATTTGTGCTCATGGCTTGGCAGGTGTCAGGACAAGACTATCCCTGGTTGAATCCTGCTGATGTGTCATATCAGTACAGATTACTTGCTCAAATGCTTGCCCATCTGATTTTTTTCTGGACCACACATTCTGTGCAGTTGCTTTTAGTCATTTGTAATGTAGTCACTGCCAAATAAAAGAATGGATCCTCATCAAAATGACACAATAATTTAAACCACATGGCTGAAAAAGTTAAAGTTGGAAGATAAGGAGAGATACTTTGGTACCCCTGACTACTCCCCTGTACTTGCTTCCTTGATGTGTCATAACAAGCTACTACGCACAATGATGCCCTGGCAAAGATTAAGTGGGTGCCTGAATGGACAGAAGCCAACAAACAGCCTCCAGCATCGAGACAAAGTCCCAATGGAAGCCGGAGAGGTTTTGTATGTGGGAGCTAAAAGGCACAAATGCTTCCCTTATTTGAGAAGTAATTCTTTGGATGGGCTGGAAGTGATTGTAGGAAATGATTTAAACCAAAATAAGACTTTCATCAAATGATAAACTGGCATTCTGAAAAGTGGAATTGGTAAAGAGAGTATGAAACAAAAAAGTAGTGAAAGATCTAAACAGGAAGTGAGAAAGTTGGCATTCAAGTCTTATTAAGGAAGGCCGGTAAGGCAGCAGGAGTTTTCCATTTGTTCTGTGTGATTTGTTACTCTCCTGGTTTTTATTCCTTTTTTCAGTTATTCTCTATGTGATGAGACACCAACAATGCTCCCTTATGTGTCAAAATAATTCAAATGTAGCTGAGAATAAGAATCAACAGTCCATAGGCCAGACATCTTGAGATACAGTACTTACTTTTTAGTTTGGAGCGGACTTTGTTAGCTGTTTTCTTGATGTCAGTCATTAGCTCTTCAAGTTCTTGTTTTGTTTCTGTTAAAGACAACAAAAACATGCAAGTTTAAGAAAAGATCCTTGATTGTGAAATCAACCAGGTAAGTATACTAAATGCCAATGATTAAGGAAAAAAATTTTAACGGAAAATAGTTGCAATAGGAAGAGGTAATATAATAGCACAGGATGCAGTTCGTTGAGATAAAAAAGCTATATATTCAGAAATTCAAGAAAAACTAGACAAATTAAAACATCACAGTCATTTTTTTCCCAAAATGTACACTTCGCAATAAAGATTCAGTAATGGGGCTCTAGGGAAACTACTATGAGAATGTGCAGAGCTGAACAGGTCAGAGAAGAAAAGTAGTTTTACTGTGCCGATTATTTTTTAATGCAGGTAAAAGTTTTACTCAAGCATCAAGCGAGTAACAATGAATCCCAAATATCTTTTCAAACACTATTTTTAGCCTACTATTCCTAAAAAAAGCAGCTGCAGGAATTCACAGGGTATCAAAGTAAGATCCAGTATGAAACAAGAGTCCACAATTGCCATCCACATGACTATGCCATACCAGATATTATACCAGGCTAATTTAAACATAGCAGTTAACATTTGTCATTCATCTTCAGGAGATAAGGGATAAGTAGAACTCACACACTGTAGAGGTTGAAAATATGCAAACATCACAGAGACATTAACCAGGCTAGAATTCAATCACAGGTATTTGGGCTAACTGATGTGCTACTTAAAAAGAAAAATGACAAAAAAGAAAATGTTATAACTACATGCTCAGAATTTGGTCTCATCTGGATGTAATATGTGGTGATAACTTCTGCCTTGACAACATGATTTTCTTTTCTTGAATTTATTTGGGATATCCCAGACTGTAATACTTCTAGTAAGGCTTCCTACAGTACAGGATGGTTCCCTCTTGCAGTGCGGTGGATCTTGAATAAGTGGGGACAGTCCCTGATGCAGTCATGGCTTTTCATTGTGCACTACAATAATAGAAATTCTCCCATCCTCTTTCTCATCAGCAACTACTATAGATGAAATGCACCTCCTGAGTACTACAAATCTTCTTCTTCTTTTGGCTGCTCCTGTTAGGGGTTGTCACAGTGGATCGATCATCTTTTCTAATATTGTTCTGTCCTCTGCATCTTGCTGTGTTACACTCATCACCTGCATGTCCTCTCTCACTACATTCCATAAACCTTCTCTTAAAGAATATCATTTGAAATTGAAGCATTCTATAGTTCAACCAAAAAAAATTGAAAAAGGCCAGAAATAATTTACAAAATTCAGTAGTCATAGCTCTGTGGCCTTGCTATTTCTGTATGCAAAAAAAAACTTTGTTAGAGAATCTTATTTATTCATCACATTACACAAGTGTGGGTTTTGACCCAATATACGCGCATGGATTGAAAGCTTCTATTGCAGCCCAGAAATTGAGCTTGTATAACTAATGTAAATTCAGATAATCTGGAACCTGGAGCCAGACAGGTGTTATTCCTAACTGAAAACCTGCAGAGAGAATGACAAGACAGGACCAGGAGACAGACAGGACAAAATCATAGTCAAAGCTACTGGCAAGGGTTATTCCAAAGTTAACTAAGCCCAATCCACAAAAAAAAAATCAAACTGATTAGACATGCAAGAGATTCTAAGCCTTTAAAACAAAAGTATTTTTAGATTCTTTCCAGGATTTCGGACAACCAGTAAGTTTGAGATGCTGACCTTTGTGCCACTATGACAGTTATATCAAGCATATACAAACAGCACTAAAAATTGTAGTGCCCATAAGAAAATTAAATGGCCGAGCGTTAAGATGTGAAATACACTGCTCCGAAAAATAAAGGGAAGACTTAAATCACACATCGGATCTCAAATAATGAAATATTCAACTGGGAAATCTTTATTGAGTAATACAGTGTAATTTTTTGAGAACAAAATTATGTAACAACAGTCAACAGAAACCAAATCACCAACCCATTGAGGGCTGGATTCAACATCATACTGAAAATCAAAGTCAGAAGTTGAAATCACAGGCTGATCCAACTTGCGTGAATTTCATCATGGCAACTCATAATGTGACTCAGTAGTTTGTATGTCCCCCACATGCCTATATACACTCCTGACAACGTCTGGGCATGCTCCTGATGAGACGGTGGATGGTGTCCTGGGGGATCTCCTCCCAGACCTGGATCAGGACATCATTGAGCTCCTGGACAGTCTGTAGCACTTGGTGACTTTAGAGGCACTGATACATAACATCCCAGAGGTTCTCAATTGGATTCAGATCTGGAGAATGTGGTGACCAGTTAATGGCATCAATGTCTTCGTCATCCAGGAACTTCCTACACACTCTGGCCACATGAGGCCGGGCATTGTCCTGCACCAGGAAGAACCCAGGGACCACTGCACAAGTGTAAGGTCTGAATATGGCTTTGAGAATTTCATCCTGGTACCTAACAACAGTCAGGTACAGTCGCCTAGAACATGGAGGTCCGAGTGACCCTACAAGGATATGACTCCCCAGACAATCACTGACCCACCGCCAAACCGGTCATGCTGGATGAGGTTGCAGGCTGCAATAACGTTCACTATGGCATCTCCAGACTCTTTCACATGTGTCACATGTGCTCAGTGTGAACCTGTGATCTGTGAAAAGAACAGGTCATCAATGGCGGAATTGCCAATTGCAGTATTCTCTGTATGGTGATGGCCTGTGAGCACATGGCCCTCATGCCACACTCAGAAACATGCACACCAGTAGCAAGCTGGAGGTAATTTTGTAGGGCTCTGGCAGTGCACCTCTTGTTCCTCTACACAATGGAGCAGATAGCGGTCCTACTGTTGGGTCAATGTCCTTTTACAGCCCTGTCCAGTTCTCTTCACGTAATGGCCCTTCCCCTGGTGTTTTCTCCATGCTCTTGAGATTGTGCTGGGAGACACAGAAAAACCTTCTTGCGACTGCACATATGGATGTGCCATCCTCAAAAACCTGGATTACCTGTTCAACCTGAATCGGCTGCAGGTACCACTTCATGCTACCAGTACAAACAAGGACACCAGCAAAACTCAAAACTAGAGAAGAATCAGTCAGGGAAGATAAGGAGAGAGCAATTGTCAGTGGCCATCATTTCCTTTTACGGGGTTGTCTTGCTGTTGCTTCTCCAGTGCACCTGCTGTCACTTTCATTTGCACTGAAAGGAAGCTTATGCTTCTTAACTGGACAGATTGATATGCCTGAAGCGTAACTGACCTGGGGCCTCATGTATAACGCCGTGCGTAGAACTCACACTATAACATGGCGTAAGCACAAAAGCGGGATTGTGCGTACGCACAGAAAAATCCAGATGCAGGAATCTGTGCGCACGCATACTTTCACGTTCTTCTACTACATAAATCCCGATTTGCGTGAAAAGTAACGCACGTGCACGCGCCTTCTGTCCCGCCCCAACTCCTCCCAGAATTACGCCTCTTTGAATATGCAAATCAATATAAATAGCCTTCTGTGAAAAGACAATGGGAAAAGCACGGGGGAAAATATAAGAATTTCAGCGAATACCAAGTGGAGGCAAAGGAAAAACGTACTATTTGTTGGTTTAAACAGTGGTATAATCAACAAAAGGAAGCTGATCGAGTGACAGAGTGTCGGAGAAACTCGAAGGCTCAACTTCACAAAGTCGCACAGTGCCCGAAATAAAAAAGATGTTGTCACATATCAAAGTCAGCGTGAAAAGGCGACTCGTAGCCCACCGTCTGAGTGTCATATGAAAGCTTATTAGGGTACAGACAAAAAAAGGCACACAGTGGGGGAAAAAAGCACGAAATGTCAACTTTAATCTCGAAATTTCCACTTTAATCACGTAGTTTATTTTGCCATTAAAGTAGAACATCATAAACTTCATCTTAAAATCGTTTAATTTACTAGTTTCTCAAATCCCATTGTAACTAAAGTGGCATGTTAAATGCTTTGTTCTGTATTTGATCTTCTATGTGTATGAATCACTACCTGCTTTTTAAACGGGCTTTCTCTTTCTCCGACAGGACACATAATCCATTACATTCGTGATATTACAGCTCTCTGAATAATTAAAATACTGAGATGTATACGTGATATCTTTTTCATGATGATAGGAATGAAAGCATGTTATTAAACATGGGAACACGGTGGCGCAGTGCTTGTTCATGTCTCACGCAAGAGGCTTGCTGCGCCATGCGCAACCTTCAATTAAATAATTTATCACAGCAGTACTGTCTCTTTCAAACGTACTAACCTCCAATTCCTGTCCTTACTTTTCTTTCTCCAAAAACTCAATCGCCACACAATAAGCTATGTAATAGACGTGAAGCCATCTGTAAGCTTAGAACTTCGATTCTTCAAAACTTTTAAGGAACATTGAAATATCTTAGTAGTACGTGTTTAATATATCCGTCTATCTTTCCAGTGTCGCGTCAGCACCAGCAAGAATACAGCGCAAGGCAGGAACAATTACTGAACTAGCTAGCGCTGCGGCATCGTGTCCTCACATGTTTAATTATAAACAATACAGATTATTTAAATGAAGTTAAAGTTTTATCTGTATAATATAATCAACATGTTTTGCTGCATTTCGTCTTAGAAATGAATACCGTCATCACATGTAAATACGCGCTTTATAAAGTGGCGCAGGTTGTGCAATATTATAACTGTAGTGCAAGTTTACAGTGGGGTAATTGTACTTATAAGTCCAAATATTTCTACAAGGAGCACTTGATGGACTGATTTAGTGTGTTTAGAGTTCTTGGGATGAAACACTTTCTAAACCGCAAAGTCCGTACAGGGACTAAAGCGTTTGCTGTGGCTCAGGCAGCATCTGCTTCATGCTGTGTACCGATAATTCTCTTTCCAATCAGCTGCTGCTGTGATTTCCCACTCAGATACAGTGATATAAATACTCCGAGTGGTGCAGTGAGAGTAATGTGGAAAAAGATGATCTGCTGTGGCAACCCTTAACGGGATCAGCTGAAAGAACATGCAGTGAGAGTTACAACGCTAAAGCAGTTATGGTATTTGGAATACTATAGCTATTCCCTGGACCATTATATTGCTACAGGTTAATTACAATCAGATGCATTACACTAATAAACAATATGCAGTTAATTTCAGTGTATTTATAAAGCCGCGCCAGGAATGTGGATTTAAGAATGAAAGGATGATCACACAGGAATAGTAGCACTGCTTTGACACTGGGTGCCGCCAGTCTGCAAAACCGGGCGGATAAATTGCGTACGCCAAGGAATGAGTTACCGTGGAAATGTGCGTGGCTTTACGCCAAGTTTAGGTTTTATACATCGCGATTTGAGCGTGGAAAGGTTCGTACGCAACATTTCTGTGCGTACGCACCATTTATACATGAGGCCCCTGGTGTTAAAGACTGTGATAATTAAGTAGCCCCTTAATTTTTTGAGCAGTGTATATTTTAGGTCATTCAAAATTACCTTAAATTATTAAACAAATTAAAGAAATAAACTCACTGTACTCAAAAGTGATGAGAATTACTAATCCATACTTATCACTTACATATGCAGTAAACACATTAGAGGAGTTCTACAAAATGTCACAGTTCAAGATTAATTTGAATAGCAGTACATTATTTTATTTGAATACACTTGCACATCATTTAGGTTTTCTTTAACTATCTTAACAGTTCAAGAACTTGGAGATCATAAATACACAATAATTTAATGATATATTGACATTTAAAGGATAAATTCAGTATCTTTGAAGTATTAAGTGTTTTTTCATAATCACTACATATTAATTTGCCACATAAAGTTGTGTCACATTTTTTACATTTTAAAAATATCACAAATGGGAAAATTATGTCTTTTTTTACTTAAAATCTAATTTAATTATGATTAACAGTGCAGAGTTTCTTTAGAATCTTGTCCTCAGTTAGCTAAGCATTCTAAATTGCTGCTAAACATTTAAACACTTCAATATTTTTGAACAATAACTTCAAACTTAGTCAATATTTCATTCTTTCTACCCTGCTCTCTGGTTGAGTAGGGGAGAGTGGAGGGTATTGAAACTGTTTTGAATAAAATATAGTATTATATAACTTATTTGACATATAATTTAATTATTGCAATGTAATCTTTAAAATCAATAACATATTTTTACAAAGTTAGAAACTGAATGCATGTATGCATAGTAAAACATTCAGGTGCATCAGTAAACTGACCTGAAAGTTCTGGGGTTTGACATTTTTAGTTACTTCAAACAGTCAGTTGCCGATTATGCTGAAAGTTTATCACACTTATTCAATTCATGGAAATTTGATTGGAATGTTGAATTTCTGTTGATACAAATACAGCATGCTGAACAAAAGCTTTGAAATTTCAAAAACCTCTCATTGAAAAGCACTGGTGAATATTCAAACTTGTCTGTCTTAAAACAGAGAAACATTCTGTGTGACTTCAATTACAGATTAGTTTGCTGTTTCAAAGTCATCTCTAGAGAAGACATTTCAACCTGTATATTATCCAGCTTTCAAAGTTGCAGATTCTGACATTTTTTAGTTACTTTATCAAGGAGTTAGTTATCACATTTGTATTATTTTTTTGTAACAGTGTGTAATATTCAAAATTAACAGTAGTAATACAACACAATGCCATGAGTTAGTAGACTTCATTAAATATTGCTCTTTAACAGTACTCTACAATGTCATGTAGATTAAAAACTTAATCCAAAGAGGCTTGTGGTGGCTCAATAGCTTTCACAGGCAGCAGATTTCAATATAAGGGATGTGAAACTGGCTTAGCATGACCTCCTGTTTCTTGTTGTTGAGGGTCTTTACTAACTGTAGCTCAGATTTCCTAAATGTAACACTTTTGAATAAAGAACATGACTGAAGAATGGCCTGCGAATCATCCCGAGTGTCTGTGCAGAGGAGACGATGCAAGGTGAGGCACAACCTGTCCCAGTGTTTAAAAGCAAATTTGTTTTTTTTTGGTGGCATTCCCAATGGCCCCCAACAACAGAAAAGTCTGCATAGGCACACTAAGGTTTAACCTGCCTATGTTAACAGTCATTTATCTTTTTTGTTTTGTAAGGTAACTGCTCTAAAATATACTATTGAAATAAACAGCAACTGATTGAAGATTGATAAATAATAGTTGTTTTAATTTAATGAAACCTTTTTAAATAGTAATAATAATAATAATTCATTACATTTACAGTGCATCCGGAAAGTATTCACAGCGCATCACTTTTTCCACATTTTGTTATGTTACAGCCTTATTCCAAAATGGATTAAATTCATTTTTTCCTCAGAATTCTACACACAACACCCCATAATGACAACGTGAAAAAAGTTTACTTGAGGTTTTTGCAAATTTATTAAAAATAAAAAAAACTGAGAAATCACATGTACATAAGTATTCACAGCCTTTGCTCAATATTTTGTCGATGCACCTTTCGCAGCAATTACAGCCTCAAGTCTTTTTGAATATGATGCCACAAGCTTGGCACACCTATCCTTTGCCAGTTTCGCCCATTCCTCTTTGCAGCACCTCTCAAGCTCCATCAGATAATGGATGGGAAGCGTCGGTGCACAGCCATTTTAAGATCTCTCCAGAGATGTTCAATCGGATTCAAGTCTGGGCCACTCAAGGACATTCACAGAGTTGTCCTGAAGCCACTCCTTTGATATCTTGGTCGTTGTCCTGCTGAAAGATGAACCGTTGCCCAACTCTGAGGTCAAGAGCGCTCTGGAGCAGGTTTTCATCCAGGATGTCTCTGTACATTGCTGCAGTCATCTTTCCCTTTATCCTGACTAGTCTCGCAGTTCCTGCCGCTGAAAACATCCCCACAGCATGATGCTGCCACCACCATGCTTCACTGTAGGGATGGTATTGGCCTGGTGATGAGCGGTGCCTGGATTCCTCCAAACGTGACTCCTGGCATTCACACCAAAGAGTTCAATCTTTGTCTCATCAGACCAGAGAATTTTCTTTCTCATGGTCTGAGAGTCCTTCAGGTGCCTTTTGACAAACTCCAGGCGGGCTGCCATGTGCCTGTTACTAAGGAGTGGCTTCCGTCTGGCCACTCTACCATACAGGCCTGATTGGTGGATTGCTGCAGAGATGGTTGTCCTTCTGGAAGGTTCTCCTCTCTCCACAGAGGACCTCTGGAGCTCTGACAGAGTGACCATCGAGTTCTTGGTCACCTCCCTGACTAAGGCCCTTCTCCCCCGATTGCTCAGTTTAGATAGCCGGCCAGCTCTAGGAAGAGTCCTGGTGGTTTCAAACTTCTTCCACTTACGGATGATGGAGGCCACTGTGCTCATTGGGACCTTCAAAGCAGCAGAAATTTTTCTGTAACCTTCCCCAGATTTGTGCCTCGAGACAATCCTGTCTCGGAGGTCTACAGACAATTCCTTTGACTTCAGGCTTGGTTTGTGCTCTGACATGAACTGTCAACTGTGGGACCTTATATAGACAGGTGTGTGCCTTTCCAAATCATGTCCAATCAACTGAATTTACCACAGGTAGACTCCAATTAAGCTGCAGAAACATCTCAAGGATGATCAGGGGAAACATGATGCACCTGAGCTCAATTTTGAGCTTCATGGCAAAGGCTGTGAATACTTATGTACATGTGCTTTCTCAATTTTTTATTTTTAATAAATTTGCAAAAATCTCAAGTAAACTTTTTTCATGTTGACATTATGGGGTGTTGTGTGTAGAATTCCAAGGAAAAAAAATGAATTTAATCCATTTTGGAATAAGGCTGTAACATAACAAAATGTGGAAAAAGTGATGCGCTGTGAATAATTTCCGGATGCACTGTATATAGCGCTTTTCTCAGTAAAAGAGAAAAACTTAATATATAATATTAAGAGAAGCTTAAAGCTAAATTTTGCTTGGAAATGAATTGTTCAATGCTATGCTGGAGGATATGACTAAAATGAATAATAGAGTGATTGCATTTACTTCTTAGTCTTGAAGCATTAACTATAATAGCAATTGAAGGAATGATGCAGCAATAGCAACTTTGAACTCACAACCACGACATGGAAAGGCAGTTATTATGACAAATGATGAGAAAAATAAGCCAGGATAAATGTATGCATAGAGGATGGAAGCAAGTTGTTTTCATTGAATTTCTAATTATTCATCCAGTACTAAACCAAACAGCATAACACTGTCAAATGCAAATAATCTGATTCAAGATTGCTCGGGGCTGGAGCCTAGCCCAGCAACATTAGGCACAGGACATGAGCTAGCCCATCATATGGCCTAACTGACATACAACTACTGTATACTCACACATGGTCATTTTGGAACGGCCTATTAACCTAACCTGTACATGATTGTGGAAGTAGAAGGAAAAGCCCACATACCACATAGAGACCACACAGACTTCACATGACTAATGACCAGTCACAAGATTTGACCCCAGAATGCTTGAGCTATAAGGTAGCACATCGGCAACAACTCTACCACCCTCTAAACCAAGTAGCATTAAGAAAAGATCCCGTTTTAAGCATTCAAAAGCCTGTGCACACTTATTCAATTTAAATGAAGCTTACTTTAAAATGTAATCAGGCAGATCTTGTAGCCAAAGCATTCGACTATAACCCTCAACAGCTGCCAGCTGTTTCTGAAACTGTCCCACTGTGTCACTGTAATTTAGCAATGCTGCAGCAGAAATAAGTAATCATTTATTCCCTTGTGATTTGTAATATGCTTTGGATGTGTACAACAAGGCCCAAATAAAAACAAAGACCTTGCAACAGAAAGCAATATATACTGTACTGTATATAATAACCTTGTGTTTTTAGGTTATTATATGAAAGGGGTATCATGGACCATGTGAAATAGTCTCAGATGAATGTTTTTAGGTGCAGAGGTCCCTGTCATCATGCTTGGCCACCCTGGCTGGATCTATCATTAGGGTGCACGCCCTAGGGTCCAGCTTGCAAAGGGGCCTTTGCATATATGAGGAAAAAAAGTCTAATAAAAGAAAAATCCAAGTTTCCAGCAACACTACAGGTATCTAGAACACACCCCTGCCCCACTTTGATCCTCACAATTATATATAATTCAACCTAAAAAAATGCATTTAAAAGAAAAATATATGAGCTCTGGTTCGTTAACATTAGGTCTCTTATAGGTCACTTTAATGAGGTCATACATCTGATATGTCACTATACTGCAATAAAGAAAAAGTCCACATGGACGGTCATTCAAAACAAGAGCCCAGTGGGGCAGCAAAATGAAAAATAAAACAAGTGAGGGAAGCAAAAGATGCTGGTTTGCTGAAAACTGTACCTGATATTAAAAAAATAATAATGGTAATAATTATGAATTGAAGAAGTACTTTGAACAAGCTGTAAATACTGCAGTTAAGACTAGTGAGAATGAGCTTACAGATAGTCAGGAGAAGGTTGATATCAGGTTTAGCATTAATGTGCAGTCTAGCTGTGCAAAGTCACCAACACAGACATGAACAACAGTAAGACAGACAAAGAGACCACTACAGGAGTGGACACACACCAAACAACATCAAACCTGAACAAAGGATCCCCTTTCTGGTGTTATTTTATTTATCCCCAAAACGCTCAGTTGCATAGCATATCACGTTTTTGCCACAAAATGGCCAAAGGCCTTTAAAAAAATGTTTATTTAATGGTCATTAACTGTACCATCAGAGTAAAGCTGACTTCCTGCAAATGTGATGGTGCACTCATCAATTCATGTAGTAGGTTAATTTTAATACACAATTCAGCAAGAAACGGAAGGTGAAGTATATGTAAAGTTTTGGAGTTTTGTCTACTTCAATCTCTGTATCTGATTTATTATTTACATTTGTGAGCATGTGTGTGTGTCTGGTGGAGAGGAGGGCCCTTTTAAGCTTTGACAATGTGGGGTACATGGGGGTCTTAATCCGGCCTTGTTTGCCACCATATTTCTTCAGAAATTGATTACGGTCACACTACATTTTATCCAGTCTGTTAGCAGCTACTGAACAATTATAGCCACTAGTTTCACCCCTAACTCCATGAAGCTTCAAGGGTTTTCTAATAGAAAGTGTATTACATTCCTTAATGTTTGAGTAGCGGATTAAAAAACAAACACATAGACAAGTTTCTCTTTACTACATTCTTTCAAGTACTTAATTATCCTACTAACATAAATATTATTTAATAAGTAAAAGCAAACTTTATATAGCACCTTGAACCATCTACACTTTACAAGTTAAGATCCTCAACCCATCTGTTCATATTCATTTACAGCTGGAGTGCAGGAAGATCAGGTGACTCACTCAGGGTCACACATGTGAGTGACAGGTAGGTAACTGAACTGGCATCCTGGTAATGCCACACATTATAGTAATAAAATGAGTTTCTCACTGACCTAAGCATGTGAATAATGTAAGCAACTCTAAATTCCGGGGCTGAGTGGAACATCACAACTTTAAATTCACTTCCAGTTTTACATTCTGTACAGCAGACAGTTCTTACAAATTGTGCCTTTCACAACGCATGGTGCTGTATTAAACAGCCTGACATAAGGATGATGACAATTGAATTGAAAAGGGATAAAAACCTTGCTCTGCAATATCTTATGTTGTCAGATAATTTGTTGTTTAATTTGTTTAATTGTTGTATTGATAGTAATCTATGATTGTAAATTATTAGTTATTACATCTTGCCTGAAGAAGGGGCCTGAGTTGCCTCGAAAGCTTGCATATTGTAATCTTTTTAGTTAGCCAATAAAAGGTGTCATTTTGCTTGGCTTTTCTCTACATTCATAATGGCTAACACGGTACAACACCCTAGTACTATAGTTATTACATCTCAACTTTAGCTATCTGTCCTATTATCTATATTACTAAACGAAGGTTGTATATATGCACAGATGCCAGACGCAAGCCGTGCCGAACGCATACGTGCACAGCGCTTCAGCGCCCATGCAAGCCATGCCGAAAGCGCACAGCGCCTCAGCGTCAAACCCATCAGCTTCCCAGAGTCAGTAGGTGGCTCCCAAACAACACAACACAACCTGTAAACTAAACTTGAGGTAAAGCGTGCGCGCCAACAAGTTGCCATGGTGACATATTTAAACACAGAATAACTGGATGCTTCATGACCAGCAGAATTGTACGTCAACGTCGCCGCCATATTGCAAGTGGCACTGCTGTGGAGTGAAGTAATGAATAATGTGCTGCTTAGGATTGTACAAACCGCTGTACGCTCCAAACCAGATCCCGGGGGATTACATTTCATAGGTAAAGATGAACAATTGTTTTGGTTATATTTGGCCATTACAAAATCACGTTTTATAGTCTTTACTTTAGCTACGCCAGGCTAAGCTAGCAAAGCTATGCATTTATGTGCTCAAGTGAGCCTCCAAACAACGTTTTGGCTAAACGTATTTAGTCATTACCTATGTAGATTGTTGTTAGCTGTTAACGTTTCTCAAACTTGATGATGTTTTTTCTCAAGGAGCACATTGAGGAAACACAGTTTGAAATTGACAACCATCATTTTATGCTCATGTCTTTAGTTGTGCCTGTCTTCCACAAACTAAGGCTGCACCATATTGCCAGACTGAATACTCTCAAATTACAGGATCTGAGTGAGCGAGAGGGAGTGTAAGTCTGTAGGATATCAGTGAGGTTGTTGAGAGCTTTAAATGTTAAGAGCAGTATTTAGTTTTGTATTCTGTAGTTAACAGGGAGCCAGTGACGTTGAGAGAGAACAGGTGTAATATGTTCAGTGGATTTAGAACAGCAGGTTATTATCCTGGCAGCAGAATTTTGAAGAAGTTGTAAGCGATGGATAAGTTTTTGTGGGATGCCAGATAGAATAGCATTACAGTCATCTATACGTGAGGTGACTCGGGCATTAACCAATACTTCAGTACTGTGTTGCGTAAGAACAGGACGAAGTCTAGAAATGTTTCAGAGATGAAGATGGCAGCCCGAGAAATGTTACTTATATGGGTGGAATTATTTAATAATAATAATTATAATTATTATTATTTAATAATTGCCATTATTACTGTATAAATGGATATAAATAATTGCATTTAAACGATTTGCCAAAATCTGTTGTGTGGAAACGATACTGTTTTAAACGTTATTGTTTTTTCATTAGAAAACCCGGTTTCCACATCTACCTGTATTAGTTTAAATGGCACTTTTGCCACTCGCAATAAGGCTGACGCTCTGACGTATTGTGTCGACTGGGAAACACAGTGAATGCGCCGTCTATTTATATATGTCCATGTATTTAAACTTGAGGTAGTGGTGACTACTCCACAGTGCCAGCGGTCAGTGTGCCTCAACAGTGCCAGCAGTACTCCACTCCACAGTGCCACCAGTACTCCACTCCACAGTGCCACCAGTCAGTGTTCTCCACTCCAAAGTGTCAGCAGCTACTCCACTACACAGTGCCACAAGTCAGCGTGCTCTAATCCACTGTGCCAGCACTCAGTGTGGCAGCTGTCAGTGTGGCTTATTTGAATCACATTAAGGTAATTCAGTGTTAAAAGTTCAATTATGATTCCTAACAGCAAATGACTTCTAGCTAACAACACACCCATAGAAAAACAAAAACGAGACCACATGGATAAAAACAATGAACAAAGCCACCTACAACGCGCTTCTGAAACACCAGGACCAAAGGAGTTACGGCTCCAAAAAGAAACAGCTTTAGTACAAATATATTTATTTAATTGGATGAAAACTTTCCCAGGACGCTCCCACCCACCATGATTTTTCATCCCTCCAAAGATTGGAGGGAACAGAAAGTAATTGCCATTCTTGGATTTGCGATTCATTAGAGAATCGGGGGTTTACTGGTACTTACTGAACAAGCAGGCCCTAGCCTAATGTTACTCGATTATGTTAACCTCTTTTGTATGTTGCTTTGGGCAAAATCATCTGCTAAGAAAATAAATGTAAATGTAATGTAAATGACAATTGTGTTTTCATCACCTCTTTATATTTTTCTATAGTGTTTGTCCCATAATGATCTACAGTGCATCCGGAAAGTATTCACAGTGCATCACTTTTTCCACATTTTGTGGAAATATTACAGCCTTATTCCAAAATGGATTAAATTCATTTTTTTCCTCGGAATTCTACACACAACACCCCATGATGACAACATGAAAAAAGTTTACTTGAGATTTTTGCAAATTTATTAAAAATAAAAAAATTGAGAAAGCACATGTACATAAGTATTCACAGCCTTTGCCATGAAGCTCAAAATTGAGCTCAGGTGCATCCTGTTTCCCCTGATCATCCTTGAGATGTTTCTGCAGCTTAATTGGAGTCCACCTGTGGTAAATTCAGTTGACTGGACATGATTTGGAAAGGCACACACCTGTCTATATAAGGTCCCATAGTTGACAGTTCATGTCAGAGCACAAACCAAGCATGAAGTCAAAGGAATTGTCTGTAGACCTCCGAGACAGGATTGTCTCGAGGCACAAATCTGGGGAAGGTTACAGAAAAATTTCTGCTGCTTTGAAGGTCCCAATGAGCACAGTGGCCTCCATCATCCATAAGTGGAAGAAGTTCGAAACCACCAGGACTCTTCCTAGAGCTGGCCAGCCATCTAAACTGAGCGATCGAGGGAGAAGGGCCTTAGTCAGGGAGGTGACCAAGAACTTGATGGTCACTCTGTCAGAGCTCCAGAGGTCCTCTGTGGAGAGAGGAGAACCTTACAGAAGGACAACCATCTCTGCAGCAATCCACCAATCAGGCCTGTATGGTAGAGTGGCCAGACCGAAGCCACTCCTTAGTAACAGATACATGGCAGCCCGCCTGGAGTTTGTCAAAAGGCACCTGAAGGACTCTCAGACCATGAGAAAGAAAATTCTCTGGTCTGATGAGACAAAGATTGAACTCTTTGGTGTGAATGCCAGTAGTCACGTTTGGAGGAATCCAGGCACCGCTCATCACCAGGCCAATACCATCCCTACAGTGAAGCATGGTGGTGGCAGCATCATGCTGTGGGGATGTTTTCAGCGGCAGGAACTGGGAGACTAGTCAGGATAAAGGGAAAGATGACTGCAGCAATGTACAGAGACATCCTGGATGAAAACCTGCTCCAGAGCGCTCTTGACCTCAGACTGGGGCAAAGGTTCATCTTTCAGCAGGATAACGACCCTAAGCACACAGCCAAGATATCAAAGGAGTGTTTTCAGGACAACTCTGTGAATGTCCTTGAGTGGCCCAGCCAGAGCCCAGACTTGAATCCGATTGAATATCTCTGGAGAGATCTTAAAAATGACTGTGCACTGACGCTTCCCATCCAACCTGATGGAGCTTGAGAGGTGCTGCAAAGAGGAATGGGCGAAACTGGCCAAGGATAGGTGTGCCATGCTTGTGGCATCATATTCAAAAAGACTTGAGGCTGTAATTTCTGCCAAAGGTGCATCGACAAAGTATTGAGCAAAGGCTGTGAATACTTATGTACATGTGATTTCTCAGTTTTTTTATTTTTAATAAATTTGCAAAAACCTCAAGTAAACTTTTTTCACATTGTCATTATGGGGTGTTGTGTGTAGAATTCTGAGGAAAAAAATTAATGTAATCCATTTTGGAATAAGGCTGTAACATAACAAAATGTGGAAAAAGTGATGCGCTGTGAATACTTTCTGGATGCACTGTATGTACACTATTGCCCAGAATACATGAAAAGCTATGGGGCAAAGACAGACAGAAACAAATAACACAAAACTTGTACGAGTCCTCAGTAAAATTCTGGTCAACATGACCTTCACTCATCTGGAATACTCAAAGCAATTGTTTCTATATTACAAAAATGACACTGCAGTGCTTGACAAAGCCCAAAGAAAAGCATCACGGCTGATTTCAGGAGCATGGAAAGTGAGCGAGGAGGAAAGACTGAAGGAGTGAAACCTTATATTAAAAGTTGACATGATTTAAGTGTTGAAAATTATGAAATGAATTAGTACAGAGGATCCTGGGTGTTAACTTTTAAATACATTCTGCAACAGGAACAGGGGGATACAAATAGAATTTTATTAGGGTAGATTACATTAAAAAAAGTTTTTTTTTTTCTGATGGAGAACCATAGACACATGTAATAAATTACAAAGTAGTGCGATAAAGAGTAGGACCTTAGGGAACTACAAATCGGGATTTAATGTTATTTTGGAGAAACTAGGTAAGCTTGGTGGGCTGGTTGGCCTGTTTTAATTTTTTTTCCAATGTTCTAATTGAGCAAGTAAACTAATGTGTAGGTTGTGTTACAATTCATATCTTTGATGCTCAGTTTTTTTTTTTAATAATTCACCACTGTGCACTTGTTTATGCTTTCTTTTCTGTTTTATTTTTGGAATCTGTATAAAACTGCCCAAAAAGAAGGGTGCAAATAACCCAAACTGAATTTGAATCCACTTCTGTGATTAGTCAATCAACCAATGTTCAGTTTAAAAAGCACCTTTTAAAAGACATTTTGAAAAGAAAGTCTTTACAAGGTATCATTACAGAAGAAACACACAATATATTAATTCCATTTGAGCTTACCTATCACCGTATCCCCTGCCTTAGGGACTACATTCATGCAGAGATTTCTCAGGTCACTTAACACTTCAGTGCCAAACTGGAAACTGTCACCTCACTGCTATCATTCTGAAAATTAAGATACTGTCATATGCTAGGGCAGATGCTGTTCCTTTTCTGCTGAAGTTGAAATCAATGCATTAACAACACATTTTAGTTGCTTCATTTCAATTTCAATTTCAATGAAGATCCTGAGGGAAACAGCTAGCGCACAAATAAACAAACTTCTTTTTCTAACTTCTGACTTCTTCCAATGGAGATTCCTTCCTTCTGACAATCTGGCTCATTTCTAGTTTGTTACATCTTCTCAAATGGCTTAGTCTTACCAGGGTTTAAATGCTCACATTCCATGTATATCACCCAGCATGCTGCCTGCAATCTGTTAGGCTCTCCTGCTGTTTAATCTGTTACACAATACCTATAGCTGGCGCTGTGGCCTCAGTAAAGCTGCTCAGAATAGCAAGTGCAGCTTTTGGACTAGAAGTGGATAGCACGGTGTGCTGCAGAGAGCAGATCTGTTCATCTGTTGTGTTAGCATTCTGTTACTATTGCTGGATCAAAGGCAGACACAAAGCAATACTGAAATCTACTAACCTGTATCATAAACCACCTGCAGGGATAAAACAAGTCGGGTTAGGCTGGGGAAAACTGTGTGTCCTCTGCTGGAAACATTAAAAGTGGAAAACAAAGTACTTAGGCTAGCCTTTGGTACCAGTAAACAACTTGCCTTTTAAAGTCACACTGTCAAAAATGAAAAATGATAATATGAAGAGTTTCATCATTCTTATACTTCAAAGCTGCAATATTTCATAAGTTAGTTATTAGAAGCTCTAAAGATGTCAGGCCAGTTAAGAACTCAACTGAGTTTCCTGTTATTACTGGGAGTCCTATTTACATTATTCTATAAAAGCTAAAAAAACAGCTGGTGGTGAAGAAAGGAACAGTATATGGACGCATATATTTTGTTGAATAAACAAAAAGAAGAAATAATTTTATCTTATAGCATTTTTTATAGTTTATCAAATGCAATAAAATCAGAAACACTATGTAACAATCTGGCATTTCTGCCTCTCAGAGCCTGCTTCTCAATCCAACTCAAATCCCAACCAGAAAGCTGTTTCAACCGACAGACGGATACATCTCACAATTAATTGTTCACTTTTTACAGACTCTTAACAAAAGAAAGCTTCTGGTTGCAGTTAGCAGTTCAAAGCAAATAAGATGCATTATCATTTTCATATCAGCCTGCAATGGAAAGATGCCCTGTTCAAGTGTTATTCCAGTCTTATTTCCTATGTTTGCTGGAATAGGCTTCATCCCCCTGCTCAGGATTGGCTTAGAAAATGGCATTAGAATATTAGAACAGTATAGATGACAACAGGCCATTCAGCCCAACAAAGCTCACTGTTCCTATCCACTTAATTCTTCTAAAAAAAACATCAAGTCTAGTTTTGAAAGCCCCTAAAGTCCTACTGACTACCACGGTATTAAGTAGCTTATTCCACTTGTCTGTGTTTCTCTTTGTAAAGAAACACTTCCTAATGTTTCTGTGAAATTTACCCTTAACAAGTTTCCAACTGGGGTGGCACGGTGGCACAGTGGGTAGCGTTGCTGCCTCGCAGTTGGGAGACCTGGGGACCTGGGTTCACTTCCCGAGTCCTCCCTGCGTGGAGTTTGCATGTTCTCCCCGTGTCTGCGTGGGTTTCCTCCGGGCGCTCCGGTTTCCTCCCACAGTCCAAAGACATGCAGGTTAGGTGGACTGGCGATTCTAAATTGGCCCTAGTGTGTGCTTGGTGTGTGGGTGTGTTTGTGTGTGTCCTGCGGTGGGTTGGCACCCTGCCCAGGATTGGTTCCTGCCTTGTGCCCTGTGTTGGCTGGGATTGGCTCCAGCAGACCCCCGTGACCCTGTGTTCGGATTCAGCGGGTTGGAAAATGGATGGATGGATGGATGGAAGTTTCCAACTGTGTCCCTGTATTCTTGATGAACCCATTTTAAAGTAACAGTCTCAATCCACTGTACTAATTTCCTTTATAATTTTAAACACTTCAGTCATTTCTCCAGTTGATCTTCTTCGCTTAAACTGAAAAGGCTCAGCTCTTTAAATCTCTCCTCATAATTCATCCCTTGTAGCCCTGGAATGAGCCTAGTTGCTCTTCACTGGACCTTTTCTAGTGCTGCTATGTCCTTTTTGTTACCTGCAAATCAAAAACTACACACAGTACTCCAGATGAGGCCTCACCAGTGCATTATAAAGCTTGAGTATAATCTCCTTGGACTTGTGCTCCACACATCATGCTATATAACCTAACATTCTGTTATCTTTCTTAATGGATTTTGAACACTGTTGATAGTGTTGAGTCCACTACAACTCTTAAATCCTTCTCATAAGGTGTACTTTTGCTTTTCAGGCCTTCCATTCTGTAATCAAAACTAACATTTTTACTTCTTATTAGTAATTATTTACATTTACTTACATTAAATTTTTCTGCCACAAATCTTCCCAAGCCTGTATGCTGTCCATGTCCCACTGTAATGATTCAACAGATTCAAGATTATCTGCCAAGCAACGTAGCCTGGAATCACCTGCAAACCTAACCAGCTTGACACATATTCCTATCCAAAATCATTTACATGTATTAAAAATAGCAGTGGCCCTAGCACTGATCCCTGAGGGACACCACTCTTAACATCAGCCAATTCTGATAAGGTTCCTGTCACCATCACCCTCTGCTTTCTCTGTCTGAGCCAATTCTGAACCCATCTAAAAACATCACCCACTTCTTTTAGTTTGATGCCCAACCTCTCATGTGGCACCTTATCAAATGCTTTCTGGAAGTCCAGGTAAATAATATCATATGTTCCCACTTTGATCATATCCTTTGGTTGCTTCCTCATAGAATTCCAGCATGTCAGTAAAACATGACCTCCCTCTTCTGAACCCATGCTGACTGTTTAGAATATCTCCTGTCCTTGCCTCTATGTTATCCTTAATAATTCCTTCCATTAATTTTCCTGTGATGCATGTTAAGCTTATTGGCCTATAGTTGCTTGGATTGGCCCGGTCACCATTTTTATATAACGGGATAATATTTGCCATTTTACATTCCTTCGTAATTTCCCTAGTGCGCAGTGACTTCCTAAGAATATGCATCAAGGGTTTATATATGTACTCACTAATCTCCTTAAGAACTTAAGGGTAAATATTATCTGGTCCAGGTGACTTATTTGATTTCAGCCTATTTAATCTGAGTAGCATTTATTCCTCTACAATTTCCAAATCACTTAGTACCTCCTTAGTAGTCCCTTTTAGCAGTGAGAGGTTATGCACTTCCTGACATGTACAGAACTCAGTGAAATGCAAGTTTAGAGAATCCGCTATTTCACTATCTGGATTTTTTGACTTCCCTTCACTATTCCTGCTGCACTTCACCTCCTCCTTGACTGCTCATTTACTACTAAAATACTGAAAGAATCTCTTTGGGCCATCTTTCACCTTATCTGACATTTTGTGAAAACTTGTTCTTGCACCTCTGTGCATAAAAGACCAACTATTTACAAAGTATAAAAAACTAATTTTGTTTTTACTACAAACATGCTGACAACATTATACAGAGTAAACATTGTATTTATTATGCAACAAACACTCAAAACCATAAACAGCAAAATAAGAAAAAAAATAAGATCAGGCTATTCCTGAGCACAACCCAAGTGACAGCAACTAAAATGAAAGAAGCTTTTCTATATAGCTACACCTTGAAAAAATAAAACCAAAGCATTAGTATTACACAGTATGCAGCTTTATCACAGTGGAAGTAAGCCTGAACATACAGTACATAATATGATTGTTTACTTTAATTTATACAGAGCGAGATAACAAAAAAGATATATTTTCAACTGCCTTTACAATAAATGTCTTGTCTAGTGTTCTACCTGTTTACAGTGAAACGGACATGCAGTAACTCATGTTGTTAATGATATTCTAATATTCTGTGATGAAGGAGTTGTTACAGTCAATATTCCTCAAGATTTAAGTACAGTTTCATCAAAATGATTGTAGCATGCCATTACTCTGAGAAATTAGCTGGACTGTCACACATTACTCTTAAGTGGTTTACCTCTAACTTATCAAATAATATGAAACACATGCAGAAACGTTGATGACAGCACTCCCTTATTCAAATGTGCAGCCAGATATTGTGTACCTGACAGTCAATTCTGCGCTGAATTATATTTTGTCTTTATGTGTTGCCATCAGTAGGTGTGATGTGGAAAAATAACATTTTCATTTATATGAAACTCTGTTGTAATTACTAATAAAAGGAGCCGAACTGGAACTATTTACCAGCAACTGAACTGGCAGCTTTACTGTCTAATGTCAATCTACAGTTTATTGCCCCCTTCTTTTTGGCATGTAAAATCATGAATGACTTTGGCAGCCCATTAGCTAAAAGAACTTATTAAACTCCATACTCCAGAGAGTTCATCCTGAGCACAAGATGCATGCATTACTCAGACTCCAGAGTACTGAACACTGCAGGATAAAGAAAACCTCACCAAACCTGCTAATGATCTTCCCAAAAAGGGATGTGCCCATTTTAAAGGATGGCTCCTCATGCCTATCATTTAAATCTAAGCTGAAAACTCCATGGATGTCTGTTTTCCCTTCTCTTTCTTTCCACTGTGACTTGTTGTCACTGATAGTTTCACCGTGTTAATCTCTCTGACGTTACAACATGATCTCAGAATGGACTTGCAAAATGGTATTGTAAATGGGAGACCACAATCAAAATGTTGCAAGATTTTATCAAAATCTTAATTTACTGTATTTTCACAGTATTTTGACTTCCTTTTACATTTGTCTTCACATGGTATAATTTAAGACAGAAAAGGATTAATGACTTAGGACAGTTTTTATTATGAAATTAGCATTTATAAATAGAGCTCTGAACTCTGCTATCTATTAAATAAAGCCTTTGAGGCTTGCAATGTATCTTTATTAAAATGACAGGCACATCTTCATAAACAATGAAATGACACGTAACACAGACGATTTATGTGGCTGTGGAGATGCACAGACAGGTTACTGACACATAATATAGGCAATCTAGGAAACCAAGCACATTTTGATGATGAAATATTGCCCCTTATCTCAGAATAAAGTTAGAAAGTGAACTTATGCATATGCTTTCATACAAATCCGTGCTATATACATGACAAAACGCTGAGATGTAACCCAAGACCCAATTCTGATTCTACCCTTTACCCTGTCACAGACATTAAATGGGGTGCTGCATTGTGAGAAAAGCCTCAGTGTTTTGTGTTTTATTTTAACCCTGCTATATCTGTAAATGTGATGCTGTTAGCCCAACTAGTACATTGAATTGGTGGTAGAGCAGTGTAGTGGTTAGTGCTGCCATCTTGCAGGTCTTGTAGGTCATCTTAGCTGATGTTTGCACATTTTTTTTCATGTCCATGTGGGGTTCCACCTCAAACCTTAAACATAATTAGTTTAATGGGTGAATCTCAACTGGCCTTTTATAAGTAAGTGTGAATCATTGTGCCCTGTGATAGGATATTGGTTGCTGCCTGCCTTTCACACAGTTTTACCAGGATAAACGTCAGCTTCCCATCACCCTATATTGGACAGAATTCAGAAAATAAATGAAGGAATTACTAAGGCCAACTGTATCTATGTGTGGCATCCAAGAAGTGACAGAAACTAGACAGCTACACACACAGACTGATCAAACTCTGCCAGGCGAAGAAAATGTTCTGCTCAAGCAATTACATTTTGCAATATTTTAAGTTAGTTTTTGTTTAATATTTTAGACAGTATAGATGGGTGCAAGTTAATCAATTAATAAAATGCAGGCTTCTTGGCATTTGCTGTGGTACTTAATGGTAGATGACCTCTCTCTCTTTGGCTAGAAATCGGGATACTCTTATTTTCATCTAAATCAGGCAATGACAGCTTCCAGCATGTACTTGTCCACTTAACACCAACAGCACAACCATTTCTCCACTCATAAAAACAACAATCAATCATTTAATCAATATGCCTACTTTTTTTTTACTGAGGGTTGAGCCACCTATCATCATAAATTATAATTTAGTAAATGTGACAGCAGAAAAATAAATCAAAAAATTACATTCCACAGTAAACTGGGGTATACAGGCAATCAATTCAAGTGCATCTTATGAAAAAGTCCTTTATAAAATGGAAGTAGCCATTAAGTAAATAAATGCCATTTTATACCCCGATTTATGAACACAACCAGACATGGAAATACTAGATGCATATTTCCAGGTCTTCCATATATTAAGAAGACTTTGCATGATATATCTAGTCAAATACTCTATTGATTGGTTTCTGAAGGGACAGTATGTGAAGGGACTGAGTGGTGGAGTTAGCATTTCTAGTATAAGGGAAGAGAAAAATAGAAACAAGGTTGAAAAGTTTGGAGGGTACTGACACTGCATTTACAGTGATAACACAAAACGTTCATTCATCAGTTAAGACGGAAGAAAATCACTGGGCAAGGTTAATGTAAAAATTAGGGATATGTTTGTTCTACAGCTATAAATAAAAGACTTATTTGTGAACATTCAAGTGCACCTTATGTGTACCATTTGTTAATCACTGGGTGTGCTTCTAGAAAAGCAAGACTGAGGATTATAGGCAGGATTATAACACAAATGTTTTGAAAGACATTCAGTTCTGGAGATGGGGAACAGATGGTAACATCTAAACTGGAGAAGCTATAGAAAGTAACATTGGCAGAAATCTGAATGATTAATGAACAAGCTTAACAACAGTCCAAGTTTCATGATAGGCAAATGGTTTAGGTATTGTGACCATGTCCCGGTGACTCCTATTTAAATAAGGTACAGTACACTAGGACTTTCTTTTGTACATTTTTTGTTTCAAAGTATTTGACGTTTCTTAGGTTAGCCCAATGACAAATAAAACAAATAAAAATGTAAAATTTTGTTTTTCTAATAAATGCTTAATTCATTATTTATCTCTGTAAATATTTTCAATAATTTTTTGTGCATTTCAAGGAGAAAGCGTCTAGTATTAGACACATTAATTTTGCTGTTTAATAAATGTATTTCTAAGGCTTTAAGGTAATTAGGGAGATCATTTCCTTAGCCATGTCACACCAAGTATATGTATCACATGACAGGTGCTGTAAGTTTCTTTTTTTAATAAATGTTTACTGACATGAACAAATGCAAAAGAGAAATATAAAACTACAACTAATAATTCCAATGGAACAATAGATTAAAAAAACAAAGAAACCCTCTCTATGATGCAAGGAGTGATGGCTCCTGAACAGCCACAAGACAGGACCACAACCCAGCATAAGCCAAAATTACAAGGCTAGAGAGCCAACAGTTTCAAATCACCAGTCAGAAGACACCAAGCTTCCCAAAGGACTGGTGGAGTATTCCTGTTTCTTAATACTGGAGCTGTATGACCTGATCCAAGATTAAGAAAGTTTAGGAAATGTTAGAGTGTAAAAAATTAAGATTCTAAAAGCAGGGAGAAAGATAGTTAAGGACCCTCCCACCCATTGACAGACCATAGATGGCCTTGCAGGAAGGATAATTTGCGACTAGTTTCAGTAAATATGCAGCTGACACTCCTTAATTAGCATGCAGCAAATCAAATAAATAAAACTGGTATAATCTAATGCTGATGACACTATCCCTGGCAATAGTTTGGCCTCTTACTTTATATCATTTGTAAATTGCAAAAGAAAAATAGGAGTATGCCAAGAATACTGCAATAGTTTAATCAATGTCTTACCCACAGACATAATCAGGGTAACTGCAAGTGAGATTTCTCATCGGGTGTCTTTCCAGGCTACGTTATCAATACAAAATGTCAAAATAATGTGACGAACCTGAATCTTTTAAGGAGAAGTTTCCACAACAATTTCATGCCGACGTATTACTGTTTTGGTGGCACGGTGGCGCAGTGGGTAGTGCTGTTGCCTCGCAGTTGGGAGACCTGGGGACCTGGGTTCGATTCCCGGGTCCTCCCTGCGTGGAGTTTGCATGTTCTCCCCGTGTCTGCGTGGGTTTCCTCCGGGCGCTCCGGTTTCCTCCCACAGTCCAAAGACATGCAGGTTAGGTGGATTGGCGATTCTAAATTGGCCCTAGTGTGTGCTTGGTGTGTGGGTGTGTTTGTGTGTGTCCTGCAGTGGGTTGGCACCCTGCCCGGGATTGGTTCCTGCCTTGTGCCCTGTGTTGGCTGGGATTGGCTCCGGCAGACCCCCGTGACCCTGTGTTCGGATTCAGCGGGTTGGGAAATGGATGGATGGATGGACGTATTACTGTTTTATTGTTTATACTCAATGTTTATCACAAATATAATGTGATAACCAATTAGAAGTTTTCAGTTCAGTGTACTGTATTGTAATGTATCTTTGATCAATCTTGTAATGCTTTATAAAATGCTTTGTGATATTTCTCATCCTGGAAGGTGCCATATGAAATAAAGACTAACCAAATGGGCTTGCCCTGTTTAATAGTCTGAGTCTATCTGCTGCTCTCATTTTTATACATTTTCAATAAAAGGTTTTCAAAGTCTTAATATGCTACTGATAGAAGGCAGCTGTCTTCCTCCCCTTTCTCTTGCCTAGAAATACAATGCCAATCAATAATAATGCATTTCACGAGCCGTGAAGGGGATCATAAAATCCATTTGTTTATGTGACAGTCACTCTCTTGCTCTCTCTCTTTCTCTGCCTCATCCCACTAAGCAGGAAAATGGTACGACAATTCAAGATGTCTGATGCAATTTTTGTAATTAACAATTAAATGTTATATGAATGGGCCACCACAAGTTTACTGAAAATTTGCTCCTTAACTTTGCTTAGAGCAAACTAAACACTTTAAACATCCCTTTCCGTGTCTATTCATCTGTCTCACAGGATATGCAGTATAAACAGCTGCTAGTGTGTGTATGAAGAGGCTGGCAGCCATGGAAAGGCTGCACCTGCATGGACCACAGGGGCCGGACAATACATTGTACATCAGAGCTAATATTTACATACAATCGGACGCATTCACTTTACATTCATTTACGCTTTGGGCATGGAAATGCAAAATGTTGATTAGCCACATTGTGAACAGATTTTTATTTACTTGGCAGCTCACTGGATCAAAGCAAGTCATGTAAACAGTAATTGTTGAGGATGAATACATTTTCCAATATTTTCCAGATATAAATTTTTCATGGTATTAATTATAATACAGAACATTAAAAATGTACAGTAGGACATTAAAATTAAATACATGATGTACAATATTAAAGATAATGAAAAGAAAGTATCTCCTTTTTAATCTAATTCACCAAAAAAATTTAAATGAAAAATTTATTGTACTAATAACTTACTAAACTTACTATGTACTGTGTGCTTTCTATAAGGCGGTGCAGCTTTCTTTCAAAACTTATAAGAGCTATAGTACACCGGTGAAACACACAGGAAAGTTCTATAATTTACAGTAGTTCTCAATGTTGATGATTTATTTTGCATTCATTACTTTCCAGATATAAACCTACAAGGAACAGTTTAAATTAGTACTCCATCCAAAAATGATATTTTTCTATATGTTACTCATCCCGTGTAGTTTGTAGCAATGGCCAAAAAAATTTTTTAATCTCATGTTTTCATGCAGAATAGAGATAAAAAATAAAAAAAAGCTTAAGGTAATTGTCTATGGTGACCAACACTGGACAACAGCAAATAATACCAAAAATGTTACATAATCTACACATCAAGTTATCCAGTTGTTTTTTCGTAACGTCTCATGCACATGCAATTTTACTAAAATATTATTAAACAAGGGCGGCACGGTGGCGCAGTGGGTAGTGCTGCTGCCTCGCAGTTGGGAGACCTGGGGACCTGGGTTCGCTTCCCGGGTCCTCCCTGCGTGGAGTTTGCATGTTCTCCCCGTGTCTGCGTGGGTTTCCTCCGGGCGCTCCGGTTTCCTCCCACAGTCCAAAGACATGCAGATTAGGTGGATTGGCGATTCTAAATTGGCCCTAGTGTGTGCTTGGTGTGTGGGTGTGTTTGTGTGTGTCCTGCGGTGGGTTGGCACCCTGCCCAGGATTGGTTCCTGCCTTGTGCCCTGTGTTGGCTGGGATTGGCTCCGGCAGACCCCCGTGACCCTGTGTTCGGATTCAGCGGGTTGGAAAATGGATGGATGGATGGATTATTAAACAAATTTCCTCCCAAACGGCAAACTAATTTGAAAATTGTATACACAAGATTATATGAGGCAACAACAGGACAGGAACTTCTCAGTTAGAATCTCAGAATAGGAACAGAATATAATTATTTACAACATGCATTATTTTTTAATTTGCACAGTGCAGGGTACAATACAGCTTAAAATTGAACACTGCACACTTCTGTCTACAATTCATCAGGGACAGGCTCCTAACTGTGAACAATGTGATCAAGCACAGGCCTCAGTCGATCATATGTTTTGGTATGCCGTACAAAGTGCTGGATTTATAATTACTCCCAGTTATTTAATAGTAATATTTGGAATAAGACCAGATGAGAAAAAGTTAAATAAAGGAAAGTAGCACTGGGAAGCGACCTGTGAAGCTCGAATTAAGGTGGTGCTCCCAGTTGTCCATGAGACCTATTGCATCAAATTCTCTTAGACGAGGCCTAGAATCAGTGATGAATGATTTAAAAACATTTATGTTAGGTGATATGCCCAATGGGGATTTGGTGGTCTTTTGGCCTTGGAACCCCTGCAGATTATGTTTTTTTTTTCCTCCACCTTAACTGGAGTCTTTTTGTGTTTTTTCTGTCCTTCCACACATCTGACCTTATCATTTTACTCATCTTTAGAGACTTAAAATAAAATATAAAAGAACTCTGTTTTTCTACTAATTATATATCTATGTTATGTAAGCTCATATATATACTGTATATAAGAACTCTGTCCATCCATCCATTTTCCAACACGCTGAATCCGAACACAGGGTCACGGGGGTCTGCTGGAGCCAATCCCAGCCAACACAGGGCACAAGGCAGGAACCAATCCTGGGCAGGGTGCCAACCCACCGCAGTATAAGAACTCTGTTTTTCTACCAATTATATATCTATGTTATGTAAGCTCATATTGATTTATATTTTATTACTGATTCATTATTATTCTTGCCTAATTTAATTTTTTTTTCTCTTGTCACTATTTTTTGACATCTTGTAAAGCATATTAAACTACATTCTGTGTAAAAAAATCTGCTATAGAAATAAATGCTGCTGTTGTTGTTGATACTTTATCCTATACTGCTCACACATGGACTTATTTTACTCAGCTGGAAAAATCCTATTTCATCCTCAATCTAAAATAAGAAAAAATGCATTTTCCTTATAAGGCTTCTCCAGAATTCTGTAATGCTATTCCAAAATAAGCTTGCCGGAACTCTGCTTAAGTTTTTTTTTTCTTTTGATGTTTCAGTATATTATAAATGATGCAGCACCTCATAATGGGCTCTTTTACATGCAGTAGGTCTACGAAGTGGGTGGGGGTTGTTACATGTTGAGTATGACTTAATGTAACTTAAGCTTTTTCATCAATGACTGGGATGATGTACTGAAAGTATTCTTAGCTGTACTGTGGCTGCTTATTTCAATCTGGTCTATAAGCTCAATAAAACCCAAAGTAAAAAAAAAGACTGCCACAAAATGAGCACTGAAAGTCCTGAAAGATTGTTGATAGGGATAACTGTGGCAAAGCTTAATATAAGGAATAGGACATTAAGTTTGCATTCACCCCTTGTGACCTTGGGTCAGAATAAAGTTACTATTCCTCTTGCATGACATAAAAGGCAATTAAAGAAGGCTGACATCAAGAAAGAAATCTGAAACTAAATGTTTTGCTCCAATGCCTTCTTTGAGGGGGGGACCCGAATCAACCTGGAAAGTGGCAGAGAGACATGCAGCTTATCCTAATGAAAATGACACAGAATAGGTTTATTCAGAGTATGTAGTATAGACATGTTAAGAAGATTTGATGGACAATTTTAATGTTGAAAATATTCAAAATGTACTATGTTTTTACAAAAATGATAAAAAAGCTGCAACCAAGTAAAAGCTACTGTCCTTAACAAGACAATAATCTCAATGACAAGTGTGTTTGGAAAGTTGTTACCTCTAAATATGCTTTGTACTCATCAGTGTGTGTGATTCTGTGCTGGCATACTTTATGATAGACTGGACCTCCAGGGGTGACCCCAGCCTTGTGCTCAATATTGACAGGTTACACTCTGACCCATGTGATCTTGAAATGGACAAAATGAATTTGATAAAGCATGGATGATATTTTTAATGTTAATTAAATGTAAAAAGGAACACATATAATTATACAATTTTTTTTTCAGGGTCAACATTATCTTTTGAATTTTAAGTGTATGAAATAATTTCTTGCAAGTGAAAGGTTTGTATCAGCTTTTAGGAAGTATAATGGTAAGTAAAAAGGTGTAAAACCTGTGAAACGGGAAAAAAGCAAGGGGTACCTACAGTCTGCGACTGATGTGCTCAACCTTGGTTACGTATGTCACCTTTGTTCTGAAGTTCTCTGTATTTTTTTTTTGTATATATTACATGAATTACTTTTCATCTCCTTAAACATTATATTTGTTACAATTTATATGTGAGTGCATTTGTTTAGCCAGGACAGTTAATGTCTGTTAATTTGCAGTGAACATAGAACATGTAACAGCCCTACAGATGTGATGCTCTTTCTTTAGCAAAAAAATGTCATTGAGTACTTTTAAGTAATATACAGCTTGTTTAAAGCAAACTACAGTTAAACTCCTAACACTAGTCATCACATGTACCATTCTTCAGTTCTGATGTATATGCTGCTTTAAGGACCCTTTCATTGGACTTTCCTCCTATTAGTGTTGGACTGATACTAAAATTTTGACTTTGATATCAATACCAGCATTCACACCTCAGTACAAGTACCAAAATGGTTCCCAAGCAAATAAGAGATAATTCCAAAATCCCCTGTCTCACTCTAGCCCCCCTGGAGGCACCATTGCACTGCATTTCACACCACTTCCCTCTTGAAAGTGGTCTCTATCACGTGAATGCAGTAAAGTCTGGTGAGTCCCCCATGAAGTCCTCTTAGTGTCAAAGTGGGTACTTTACTTTTTTATGAAGTCTATGAAACTTAAAGTTACTTTCGGTGGTGGTTGTGTTAGATGCAGGGGACTGAGAGGAAAACTTACATTTACTTCGAATACTGAAACTCCCAAATTGTTGATACCGTACCATTTAAAATGTGGGTTTTTCATTATGTTTCTGGTATACTGCACAACGATACCTCTTCCTGAGAATTTTTATGTGGGATTTACTCTTCTCCTACAGTAACTTTTATGATGAATAAGAGAGGAGCTTTTTTCATTTGTTGGTTGTTAACCTGTGTGATGTTAATATTTTTTTTATATCTGTAAAATGACGGAAAGCTCATTTCAGAATAGTATGGTCTCTATAAGCACTATAATAAGACAAAGGCTGGAAGAAATGTAATTATTGGCCCAGATACACTTTAAAGCATTGACTACTGAATCAGAAAAGTGTAACTAAAAGTAGTATGTTAAGACTAACATATTATATTTAAAATAAAATGAACAGATTTTCTCTGTAAACAGTGTTTGCATTTAAAAATTGTAGAGAAAAGCCAAGCAAAATGACACCTTTTATTGGCTAACTAAAAAGATTACAATATGCAAGCTTTCGAGGCAACTCAGGCCCCTAAGTTGCCTCGAAAGCTTGCATATTGTAATCTTTTTAGTTAGCCAATAAAAGGTGTCATTTTGCTTGGCTTTTCTCTACATTCATAATGGCTAACACGGTACAACACCCTAGTACTACATTTAAAAATTGAAATGCAGAAAACTTTAATTTGAACATTTGCACTTGTTTATACTCAAACATGTGTCCCTGAATAACCTCCACAATATCAGTACTAAAAACATATGTATTAATTCATTCAGTTCTACTATTGAAAAATGTGGAAAAGTTGCTGTACTCAAAATAGTGATTAGCAACCCATCTGGTTCAGAAGGCACAGAGAAAGTATGTCTGCAGAATTGGCAATAGTTCTGTAGAGCAACAGTGCCTGTGTCTTTAACAGGAGAAACATTTCAGAGACTAATTTTGGTAAGATGGTAACACTGCTTGTTAGAAATGAGAGATTTAAGGTAAAAATAAGTGGGAAAAATAGAAATAAGGTACAATAAAACAGGTATTTACAGTTAAAACATTCAGATACAGGAGATAATACAGTAATCAAGTAACAAAGAAGGGAATGCAATTTCAAGGAACAAGTTATTAAATGAACAAGAGTTCATTTAAGTAGTTGAGCGATAAGGAAGATGCAGAATTGATAAGATTGTTACCAAGCATAAAGATGAATATTCATTTCCATATCTGTTCCAGATCTATTTTTTCCCACTTTTGATGAGCATTCTGTAAAATTTGTAAACACTGAAATCATTTAAGTGTTCATCCTCATGCTTTGGAGATTTCATATGAAGAAAAATCAACTGCTTAAATATCCTGTACTATTATGAGTGACGATAATGAAAAATGGAAAATGAGCAGCTATTCTACATTACAATATTATTTAAGAATTCTAAGATATCAGCTCCCTTGACAGGCATACTAAAGTGCATAAAAAGTTATTAAAAATTTGTGCTAGAGAGATATTCCCCTCACTCCATTAACTCTTTTCTTCCAATGCAATGCTTCTGTTTACTACTCTGCTATTGACTGCTCTTGAATTGGTTTGAACTTTAGATTACATATGCAGAAATAAAGTCACTAGTGTTAAATCAACACTTAAGATGTAAAACAAAGATTCCTTACATATACTTTGTCATGTGTGTGCACCTAGGAGACGGGTTAAGGGCTTTGGTGAATGTAATTTTTCACTGCTCCAGGGGATGGCGCTGTGTGATACTGTTCTTTCTTTTCCTCCCTGTTTGCGACCAGAAGACTGAGAGCTCCCTTCCACTGACATCACTTCTGGATCCACCTCTTACTGCCTGGTTGCCATATGACGTGAAGAACCACCACCTTGGGCAGCAGATACAAAAGACTCTAATATGAGAAGACTCTTTTGCGCATATTAATTTTGAAAACATTTAATTTTCATTTACATGGGGCTCACCTAAGTATGCTAAAACACTTTAACAGTCTCTGTCGTGTTTCTTACAACTTGTAAAAGTTGATTTAAAACTGGTGATTTCACAATGTACAAAAACAATTGACAAATTCTGGAGGAAATGGAGCATGCTAATATACCTGTTTGTTTATGCGTATTTTGCATTTTATTCTCTGTTTGTTTTCATGATATTTTGTTAGCAGCTTTAAATAAAATTGAAACTCAATGACTGTTCCTTCTAAATATGAGAACAGCATTTCAAATTTTGCTTGTGACTAACATGAGAATAGACAGTTTTTTGTTGGGGAGGTTTATAAACACTGTACATTTAAATGCAGTATTTTTGTGTTCCTACTTTATGATAATATTCTCTTTGGAAAATGAACTGTACAAAACTAATTGTCATCCTCGAGGCTTCTGATCACAGTGGATGAATGAGGTCAGAGATTGATTCAAAGCTTACGATACACATCCCACAAACCCAAATATGTCAGAGTCTTGTCGGGTCACTGTTCAGCAGTCTAGATTAAAACTGGTCTCTGCCTACTTCTGACTGGTGTAGATTAATATTCTGCATTTAGTGTGTGTCAGGTTGGTGTGATAAGGTACAAAATGAGGATATACTGTACATTTGTGAAGCAAGTCAAGGCCTCTTTACTGCATCTAGTCAATTTGCTGCTTGCTTGCTCAATTCTGTTGTCTCCTGAGAAGCCCTGTAACCATTATATGGTAATTTTACCCCACTTTTCAACTATCTGTTCTTTTTATATTTATTCAAAAGACCCAGTTTACATCTAATATTCTGTTTTGAACTGAAATGTTGTTTTTATTATTATTACTTTTTGACTCATTGATAATTTACTTAAGCTTGTCTACGCTTTGTATGTTAACATTTAAGAAAATGCTGTTTTTATCACCAAGCCGTTATGTGCTCAGTCTAACAACTACTCCCTAATGGCCTTATTACTGACTTAATAATATGCGTAATTTAAATTAGATTATAATTCTAATGTAAAGTTTTTATAGCATGCACATTTAACTCCAAAGAAAGACTTAAAGTTGCATTTCCTAAAACTTTATGCCACCAAACTCTTTTTTGGAATTGTTTTCTTTTTTTATTGCTTAGAGTTACGTTTAGCTATATGGAAAAAGATGATCCGCTGTGGCAACCCCTAACGGAAGCAGCCAAAAGAAGAAGAACAAGAAGAAGAATTATGTCTAGCTAGAAACACGAATACTGAGTTTGTTTTCGTTTTACCTATAACATTGTAACTTTAACAAAAATGATTCCTTGAACCCAACTTTTACTGTCAATGGAAAGTCTTCCCATATTCCTGTAGGTACTGAGAATTGGGCGGGTATTACTCAATCAGTGGACTTCTCTCCACTTGAACGGCAGAACAACACTGTTCACGATGTCTTTACCTTTTTGTTGCACCCACATACAGGTACCAGCTGGTTAGCCTGTTAGACTGAAGGACCCATCATGTCAATACACCTAAAATATCAGAGGAAGTTCATATGAAACAGCACCCTGCAACACAGGCAGAGGGCTCACCTTGTTGCATGAATACTGACTATATGATATACTGTTCAAATTGGGCTGGTCAAACAGTGAAGTAACATACTGTACAATTGAAAATCCAGAAAAACAACATAATGTTGAAATAAAATTTATCATTGTGGAAAAGCATTATGTGTAATGCACTGTGTAACAAGATTATTGTGATGGTTATGGACTTGTACTCTGAATCAAAGAGCTACAGCAGATCATCTACTGACCATATCTAACATTCATTTGGAATTGAAGAATTGAAAAATGCTGTTTTCATATTAGACAGCTCACTTTTGACTTTACTGTAGAATGGCCAGAAGGGGGAGCGTGGCAAGACTTTTAACTTTGTCTGTTACAATTGACCATGGGCCCTCACAAGTCATATAATAATGACGGGAGTTTTTGTTTTCCTTTCCTCTGTTGTCAACTGGCCATCATTCAATGAGTAAATAAGTCTGGAACTGTTTTTCTTCCAGTGTATTTAAAGAAACCGAAACTAAAAGCATGTCGAGTTTTGCATGTCCATAAAGTCATAATCTCTACCTCACTACTTATTACCTTATTCAATATGTCTATAGCTCTTTGTGTGGAAAAAAAAAACTTTCTAATATTTGTTGCAAACTCTACCCATAATAAGCTTCCAGTTGTCTCCTGGTGTTCCTGTGAACTGTAAAAAATTTCAGTAAATTTAACTGTAAAAATCCTGTAAATGGTTAAAGTAAAAGACCTTTTGTGAAAAAAAGGAAAGTTACCTTATGTTCTACTGAAAATTACCTGTATATCTTAAACAATACATTTCATTATTCTGTAAAATCAATATTTTTCTACCTTAAAAAGATGCTAAATACCATTTACCTGATGCATTACAATTACACTGAAAAAATCTATTAATTTTACAGTGTAAAACTGTTAAATAACGAAGGTAAACAACCATAAAATGTAAAACGGTAAAGCGCTGTTTCAGTAAAACCGAAGTTACAATATTTGCATAAGGACACGCCCCCTTTTACAATATTGTTCCTGGTGAACCACATACCTTTGAATAATAGGGAACAAAACTTAAACACAGTTAGCAGGTGTAGTTTTCCCTGCGTGCTGAACGTTTTTTGAGGTTATGGAAGCTGATTTATGGTTGGTTGTATTTGATAAGCTGGCACACCTGTAGGACACCATACAACACAAAAGCAAACTTTTCTTCCCCACCAGACAATGTGCCCTAGTTTCCTTAAACATTGAATTATTTTCAATGTGTATAATTAAATGGTACCTGTTTGCTATTGGTTGTTGTTACTTTACTGATGCAAGCTGTGTACTGGGGTTTGACCCTGACAGTACTTTCTAATGGTTTATTGATTGGCATATTTATTTCACTACAAGAATTTCTGGGTATGGTTAAACATTCCCTTCTTTTGGAATATGTTGCAAAGAAAAAACAGTTTTTACTACAAAGTTGTACCGTAGACCTAAAAATATTGTCACCTCCTTTTTTACTGTAAAATACTGGCAACCCAGCTGCCAGTATTTTACCGTAAATTTAACATTATTTTTTTTACAGTGTGGAAATTCTATGCCTTTATGTGTAATCATTATACAGTTAGTATTTTGTAAATTTGTAATTGAATTTACTCCACTTTTACTGCCAATGGAATGCATTCCCATTTTCCTGTAGATTCTAGGAATTTGGCAGGTATTACTCAATCAATGGAGCACTCTCCAGTTGTAGGGCAGAATGACTCCATTCATGATGTCTCTGCACCCACATACAGTTACCAGTGGGTTAACCTGTTAGGCTGAGAGGACCATTCAACCCATGCAGAAGGATAAAAACAACACCACTATCGAAAAACAATTTGAGCAAAACACATGAGGGGGGCAAAATAAGATATTAAGGAGCTAATGATATGAAACTTGTTACAGAGCTCTGAGGCTGCACCCAGTGAATTGAATTGAATCTAAATTTTTGTCATCAATTCATTTGTATGGATGCTCAAATTATTTTAAAATTCCTGTCTTTGGCAATGATAGATTATGTCATGTAGGCTGTAACCACTGACCAGGCACATTGTCAAAGTGGTGATAATATTTTAAGAGACAGAAGACCTTAAGATTTTCAGAAACTTGCAAGCTTTGGATAAAGGCAATTGCTATTCTTGGCTTATACGATAACTACAAGTGTCATATGTAATGCATGGAAAGTCTGATGGAGGCATAAATAACATGCAATACTGAACATACTGTGCTAGTGAACAATTGTTCCCATCAAGAAGAGTGTTACGACCTATTACAATATTGTGAAAAGTAGTATCAGTAGCCATAGAAGAATGTAATTTGAGGTTTCTTTAGCATCCTTTCTGTCTACCTTACATCTTTGCCTAATGATGTATCTCTTTCTACTTTTGATTAAACTTTCACACACCAGTTGCCATATGAGGTCCTTGAATTATCTGTGGACTTTCTGGATATTATTCTAGCAGATTTCTTTCTTCAACCAAAGTCTACATTAAACAAGAATTAAACTAAATTCAAACTAAATAAGCAAAGCAATTTTAGTCATAGCTCTTTAATAAAAATGACAGCTAATACTATACATATATTTGAAAATGTGCAGGGTGCTGCAGTAAACAGTGACAAAAGGCACAGGAAAAATTCCATTTGGATAAATTCTACAAAGATACTTTTGAGCTTCCATCCAACCCTAAGTAGGCTTTTTAGAATGGGTGGCCTGTGGACTTTACACATATTGGGAATTTCAGTATATTTTGCTGTTCATTTGTAGTCATTTACTTTTTACATAATAAAAAATACCTACACTTTAGCTATGTGGTTTCCTAGAACATTTGCGCAGTAAAAAAATATCTTAATGGATTTTCTTATTGGTGATAGTGTACAAATTATTAATTCAGGAGGTGGATTAGAAGTTGGTGGACTAACATAAGGCATCAGAGTATTAATAAATACAACAAATATTTTCCATATGTAGTGATGAGGTTTAATTTTTGGTGAAAAGGGACTTTTACAGATATAAAATGACAAAAGGCAATCCTTGCAAGAACTTTAATTGATGTTCCTTAAAGTGAACTCATAAATCATGTGGCAGTCATGCCATTGTTTACTGGTTCTTTGTTTGGTGTTAGCAAGAGGAAATATAAACTCCTTCAAAATAAAAATAATGCTTTATTCTGGGCCTAAAGTATCTATTGTTATGTCTCTGTTTCAAAACCTTTCCTAATTTTGCTTTGGTTTTGTTGTTTGTAGAGGGACCTGGGGGCTCTGTACTAAGTAGAAGCTTCCAGGTGTTACTTTAGCCTGTTTTCTTTAACTTATTTTGGATTCAATTAATATTTATTTGGAATTTCTTGCTAGAGTTTTGAAACCTGATATACTTTGTTTCACTTTCATTATTTGAGATTTATTATTTATCTTAAACCCATATTTTGCATTTAAGGTGTCACTATTTTGTTTACTTGTTTTCTGAGCATTCATTGGTATGACACAGGTGTCTGTTGTTGTTAAAGATATGCCGGTGGAAGCTGTGTAATGTGATGCCATCAGTTATTTAAGCAAGTTCTTTTTTTGTTCTTCCTGGTTTAATAGGTTTTTGGCTAGATTCTCTAAGATTCTGGTTTTGGTTTATGAATAGGGCTTGGTTACACAATACTTTGATGTCTGACTTTGACCCCTGCTTGTCTTAAGATAATGATTTCAGTGGTTGTTCCTTCATCTACTTTTGCCTTTGTGGCCTGCCAGCTTCAGCAGTGGCAGAATACTAGAAAGTTGTTCAGATTTTCAATTCATCCTGACTACCTATGCAATTCAGTTAATTGATCACGGTCTTCGTTTCTTCAACTGGACATTACTAAAACTCTCAGCAGAGCTCTCAGAAACTGCATACAGTCCTCTCCAAATCTCCTAGAGGGCAACAGCTCAAGTGGTGTTTTCTTTTCTTTGCTTGACTCACTCTTCTCCTCTGCATTGCTCTCTTCACTGGGTTCCAGTTGTAATAAAGAGCCATTTCAAATTACTTGTCTTGACCTTCACATGCCTGCATGTCTCTGTTTCTTAATACAGACATTATATAGTCCATCCTTACGTCCTTTTCAAGAAGTCTAAGTTCTGCTTTGGCCAGATGAGCTAAACAGGATGATGTTTCTCAGTTCTCAGTGTCACGCTCACAGCCAGATTAAGACTCTTGTTCATCAGCAATGAGAAGCAGTTTACTATATAACAGAAACAATTTAATAAACCAGTATTAAAGGCAAACACACTCTAAAAGTCAGACACCAGCAACTTGTACCTGTTTTCTTAAATTACACATGAAATCCCAAAGGGGCAAATTTCCATAAGAATCTGTGTCATCAACCATAAGTGTTTATAATTTGTGAATCAAAATCTTGCAATTTGTAAACAGCTTAGTAACCAGTGTGAGTCTACATAAAGATCACATGAAATTTTAAATTGTTTGTAACTACCATATTTTAAGTTTTTTGCATGATGCAAAGCATTAATGAGAAATTGTGAAATTTTCTAATAAATCAATTTGACAGACACAGAAATTACAAGAGGGTTACAAGTCTTTAAATATAATATGCTGTTATGTCTGCTAAACATAAACAAGTGGAGTATTGTTGTTATTGTGTGTCAATAACATTCAGGAGCTTGTGCGGGCTATACGCTCAGGTGAATCTGGCCACACATTGAGAAACCCTGCATGCCTGATGCTTGTCTGTATCGTTTTTAGGTGCATTCACATATAATGCAAGAAGCACCTACTGCAGTTGCCATATTTCTGTCTGTTCACCTGTCTGTCCTCTTGAAACAACTCAGCTCCCAGTGGAGTAATTTTGTTGAAATTTCGACACACTTATTCTCCAAGGAAACTTGTTGGGAAAGTTCAATTTTCATTAAGAAATGTCCAATAAATCCTATTGAAAAGCATTAGCAATCTGTGAACTCATCTATCTTAAAACAGACAAACATTCTGTGTGAATTCAATTAGAGAACAGTTGACTGTTTCATATTTAATTTCAGAGAGGTCACTTAAATTTGCGTAATGTGTGTATTCTCCTTTTTTATTTGTTTGACAGCTGCTCCCGATGAGAAAACTGATCCTCAATATTTCGGGTGAAAAGCAGACTGCCAGTGCAGCAGCTCACTTTTCCTGTTGCTTGATGTAAGTTAGCCATAATAGTAAAACAAAAACAAAAGCAAAAGGTTACTTGTATAGTAGTGAATGTTAGAGGAAAGTTATAATGTAAGCATTGTTCTGTAAGCACACAGTGAACAAATATGTACTTAGTATTTACAATATGTCACCTACAAATAACCTCACAGTTGCATTATCTACACACTATGATTTTCTCTGTATTTCCCTGACACTATAATTTATCAACAAAGCTCGAGACATGCTCTCCATCATGTCCTGAAGTAGTAAACAGTTCCACCTTAAGACTCAACAGAGATTTTAACTCTCCATCAGTTATGTCTTTAAAAATGTTATATTTAAGAAATATAAACTACAATTATCCACAGACGCTTCAAAACCACTTTTACAACACTTAAAGTAATGTACAAAGTTATTGAGTCACCATAAACCTAACTGGACTACATGTTTAACTATGTGACATTGTAAAGTGCTGTTAAAGAGCTTGTATTTAATATAATCTACTGTACTACTGCATGTGATTGCATTCTGTTACCACTGTTATTTCTGAATATGACTCACTGCTACAAAAACATTCAATAAAAATGTGATAACAAACCTTTGATGAAGTAACTAAAAATTGAAATACTCCAATTTTCAAATCAGTTACCATTTACTAACTTGTTTAAACTGGCATCAGCACAGGTTCTACACAAAGTGGGTGCCTAGCAAGTAAGCACCTTCGTGGGAAATTTAGATTTTTTTTTTTTTTCTGGCTTGGGCTTTGGTTTAATTTTAATTATGACGGATGAGCAGACACAGCCATCAAGATGCTTGTGATGTATGGGCCTGGGGCCTCATGCATAATATCGTGCATAGAACTCACACTAAAACATGGCATACGGACAAAAGTGAAAATGTGCTTACGCACAAAAAAATTCAGATGCACATAACATATGCATTTGTTATTTATTTATCATTTTGAATTTACTCATGATGCCATTTTAAATTTTAACAATAATAACCATTTTGTGTTTGTTGTATTGGGATATGTCAGGGATAATTTTTTCATTAAATAATCAATTGAAGCTGTGGATGATTCAACGGTTCCTTTCTTTTATACTACGGTATCAACAGAACCAAGCACAGTCACCTTAAGCAAGTTTCTGGCTGAACTGAGACAGTACTGTGCAGCAGGGGTACATAAAATGTTAATTGTATAAAATATATACTGTATACTCGAAGAAGAGTTTCCCTTCTTCATCTGCAAGGACACCACCAATTATAGCACTTCACCTTTTTGGCGGTGGGGGTTTCCTGTTTAGTTCCAAACTGCATATATTAAAAATAGGGCCGTTTACTTCAAGAGGAAAGGGATAAAAGGAATCATCGAAAAAAAGAAAAAGCAAGATCTATGATAACAAATGCTGTTATCATTTAAACGAATTGGAAAACGGATCATTCAGTTACACACAGCAGTCAGGTAAGATGTTTTGGACTTTTCATCATCTGCTACCCATGGCTGGACTCATGGGTGAGACTGTTTGGGTTCAAATTTCAGAACAGTCCCATTTGAAATGTTTTTTTGCTGTCATTTCATCATTTGGGACTTTGCTGCCCTCCACCCATTTCTCAATCTCAGCAGTTACTGTGCTTTCATGTTGGACTTTGTGTGTACATAAATGTTTGTTTTTCATTTTGTAATTTTTATGTGTTTCATGGCTAGGATAAGGGAGGCTGGGTCCGTTTTGTGTTTTCTTTTCTATCACTGTAAATTGTTGCATCTGCATCGGATTTGGTAAATTCAGGGTGTGTGTGTGTAATATTTCATCCTCTTTAAAGATATACATTTTCTACCTATAAAACCTTTATCTTTGACTAATTTATCTGTTTTTGTCCATTGCGTGCAGAGTTTGAATGGAGGGTGGGTAAGAAACTGATGGGTAAGTATGGTTTGGAATTCCTGAGTAAAAATGCACAAGCATTTATAATTCTAGAACATCCTATGGCACTGGGGTTAATCAGTATATATCTATTAGTTGAGGGGCGCTTCTTTTGTTACATTAGTCCATCCTGAGCAAATTATTTTGCTAATCTTGCTGAATTACAGAGTACGACCTTTATACATAAGTGTTTACACTTTAGCTTAAAGTAAAACTTTGTAAACATAAAACATTTCTCCTTCAGATAGCCCAATCCTATTTATAGTTTACATAGTTGCCATGGGTCATGTAACTGACATCACCATGTGCATGACATCATCACATTGCACCTAAAAAAACATGGCAGTGTGGTAATAACTTTTGTGCTTTCTTTGATATTTTGAATTTTGACCTCTCGATTTGTGCATTTTTGACTTTGATTTTTGCTTCTCTTTATCAGTTTGTTGCTTTTGATCATTTGAACTTTTGGTTTAACTTTGTTGTGGACCTTGACATCTCTTCTATTTAGCCCTTTATTTCTTTATCTAACCTTTTTATTGTCATTTTAAGCATAAACCTTGCTTTTCAGGTAAGAGGATAATATTAGATATGTTTATATATTTGAATGTTAATCTGTCATCATATAAAAATGGGAAGAAACAACCATCTGTTTTCACCTGCAGAGGAATTAAAGAGCGCTTAGCCAACAGCCAGAGCAATCCAGTCATCAAGGTCAGTAATATTAACTCTAGTGGAAAAACTGCCTAATATTTGAACCACCGTTTCTTGTTCATGGGAAGTGACCACTCTTAATCAAAGTGTGTTCATTTTCACAATGAAAGACAGAATTATAGGTGTCTTTGAGTGTCATAGTTATATGTCACCATTACACAACTTGTTACTTTTTATAACATATTTCATTAATAATTAAAGTAGCAACTACTTTTCTCTGAATATTATACTGGCATGGGGGCACAGTGATGTTGTGGTTAGCACTGCTGATACACATCCCAGGACAGGATTGTGCATTCTGTGGTGTCAGTGAGTGAATATGCCCTGTGAATAACTGACTCCCTCTCCAACTTTGTCTGCTGTGTCTTGGACAGCGTTGACCTCTCTAAATAATATAATGCTTGTGTGGAGAAAACAAGCTCTATAATAATGCAATGCTTTCCTTGATTCAATATTTTACATAACATTATTAAATTATATTATTTAATTTGCTCTTGAAATTTATTTTGTCCCATCTCTCAAATTTCACTTTTAAAGTAGATGAACTGCTACGATATACAACATATTTTTACTTTAATGTAAAAAATCCATAATTTCAGAGTGCAGCTAGAGCTTAGACCGCCATTGATTTATACTGAGATGCAATAGTATCTAAGCCAATTTAAGGTACTAAAAAGTAAATTGAAGGATGAATGCTATTCATATTGACTGACAGTTTTCTTTGAAGTGAGCAATTGTACAGTTATGAAAGTAACTTAGCTTTAAAATGTTAATAAAACCATGAGAAAGCACCATCATATGCAGTATGAATGCATCAGTGCTTCAGCAATGTGATTCTCAAGCACAGTTGGAGGCAGCCAGACAGAAATGTGATTCAATCTAGAATCAGAGATAGTGCAAATAAAACAAGCCACTGTGGCATTTTAACAGTGCAGAAAGATAACAGGAAATAGGAACACACTACCAAAATAAATGTTGCGTTTCATTAACTAAAACAACTGGTTTCAAATTAAGAAATTAGTTGGAACACAGGCACCCTCCTGGACCAGGATCGTACATCCCTATTATCTAATTGGAAGATCTCCATATAAAAATAAACATAACTGAAACTGTAAATTATTATTTTTTCAGGTATTGATATCTGGAAGCCAGCTACCTAAAGAGCTATGAAAAAAAGCTTGCCAAATTATTTTTTCTTAATCAAGATGGCGTAGAGATACTGGGACCTATTACTGGGTGAAATGGAACTTTTTCAAAATATGACTTTTTGAAAATTACATTAAAAAGCCTTTGGTTGTTAATAATTGGCTTGCCTGTAATTCTTAGTCCTACTGTTTAGTACATACATAAAACACACTGTAGTCTAGTTAGGGCTACTGAACTGTTATTTTAAATATAATTTAATTTTAAAAGGGCCAATGACAATCTAGATTTTAAAACAGTATGGCTGAATGCAGTTTCTTCTTTGCATGAATGACTACAGAACCATTGTAGATCATTTCTTTCCATTGTATCTTAAAAGTGTTCAGCCTACCAAGAGTATGCCTCTTTCTACTAGCAGTCTGTATGGAACTTTGCCCGATTTACTAGCTTCCAGCAGCACATCACTGACAAAAGGCATGACTTGCAATGTGATGAGGCGTGCAGAATAGTGGCACGCTATGGTTAAACTCCCTGTCGTTTGCAGTGAAGTTATTGTTCAACACAACAGGAGCTCTTGCCTATGGTCATGTCATCTGTTACTTCTGCCTCTATCTCTATAGCTCCAGCTTAAAGCAGCTTGGTAATTATACTTCATTCACCTGGCAGCTTAATTTCTACAAGCTGACAGGGCAGATGGCTCATTGGCTTGAGATCTTGAACATTATGAATTTGATGTGGAGGATCAGGCAGGTAAATACCACTGTAATTTTGAAGTTTTATTTATGGCAAATGATCTTGCACTTATGTTATGTTTGTACAGATATATATGACAGCTTACTCAGCCTATTGGAGCTGGATCAGAAGGATGTTGACTACTTCTGAGCTTAGAAAGTCCTTAGATCTTGACCTCAGCCAATTAAGGAATGTTATACAGCTTGAGAGGCTGTATAGGTCAGACTTTTATCCATCTTTGTGGGCTCCTTGAAGTTCAATACTATTACAGATGCAGGATATGCATGAAAAATTTTATAATAGCAAAAAAAAATGTGACAGCTACAGACATGTTCCCAAAGTATAGAACAGGAGTTAAGTCATAAAAAAGTCCTAGTAACAATATGTGAGCTAGTGGGAGAGACAGTTGTGCCCTTGGCATTGACAGTTGATTACCAACAATAGCGAGCACAACACCTCCATGTTATGAGAGTAATTATGCAGTAGAAGGACAGTGAAAAATAACAACTAGAGCAGCCTTTCTGGAGGTGCTTCCAAGCTGGGAATATAAAAACTTCTTGTTTGGAGTTGGGTATGGAAGTAAGAGGGAAGAGTACCAACTGTTGGGAAGAAAGAAGATGTATGAAAGGAGAGATGGCCATGTGGAGGTTTCCTGGGTTTTTCTCTGCTATTTTGTGCGATTTGTCTCAAATACTCTGGACTCTTCAATAAGTATTGTTTTGTTATACCTTTTCCACTTACTTTGACATCTATTGCCTTGTAAGGGGTTTGTGGATGGCTCAAGTGTGCCCCTCACCAACCTTAAATTTATTGCCAAAGGCCAATCCATTGCACCTCTATTGCTGAAGATGACTGTTGTCAGTGTGATAGAATAAAAAGTAGCACTGAGGCCACTGATGTGGAAATTAATTTCCAATGATAGGTATGGATGTTTTCATGCAGTATTTTGAAAATGGTCCCTTTCTAAAAAGGAGAACAGAAACTGAAATGCGGGCTCAGGTAGAAGGAATTTTTCTGTTAAACTGAAACTGAAAAAGTGGAGCAGTTTTACATCCCAAAACTTTTCATAATATGTCAAAACCTATGAGAGTACAAGACACATGTTTCCTCCCTGGTCATCAGAGTGATATGTCTGATTAACAGAATCACCAGACTTTTGCCACTCATCTACTATACTCTTACATACCACACACTGTATATAATTATTAACACATATTTCAACATATAAATATTGTGCACTGACAGGTTAACTTTGTTCTAGTAAGAAAATAACAGAAAATATAAACGGTTAGTTAAAAGGAAATGATAGGCACAAACAATGCCAAAAAAGAGAGAGAATTTTCCAGAAATTCTGGTCACCAAAGCTTTACTAATTAAAGTAATTTTTAAGTGAAAAACAAACAAAGGCAAAAAGAAATCCATCCATCCATCCATTTTCCAACCTGCTGAATCCGAACACAGGGTCACGGGGGTCTGCTGGAGCCAATCCCAGCCAACACAGGGCACAAGGCAGGAACCAATCCCGGGCAGGGTGCCAACCCACCGCCGGACACACACAAACACACCCACACACCAAGCACACACTAGGGCCAATTTAGAATCGACAATCCACCTAACCTGCATGTCTTTGGACTGTTTGTGCAGAAACCGGAGCACCCGGAGGAAACCCACACAGACACGGGGAGAACATGCAAACTCCACGCAGGGAGGACCCGGGAAGCGAACCCAGGTCCCAAGGTCTCCCAACCGCGAGGCAGCAGCGCTACCCACTGCGCCACCGTGCCGCCCACAAAAAGAAATCCAAGAACAAAAATACAAAATTCAAAAATCAAGAAAGTAAGAAACAAAAAGAAACAAAACCCAGCAGGTAATTGTTTATTTATCAAAAAGATACAAAATTCAAAAGTCAAGAACACAAAAAGCAAAATCTAAATAACAAATTCAAGGAAAGAGTTCAAGCATAATCCAAAGGCAACACAAATCAAAACTTCGCAAACCAAATTAAAACAATCTAAAATAACTACGTCAAACGTGAAAAACCTAAAAATCAAAAATGAAATGGTCAAATAGACTATTGAACTTACAAGGCACAATGTTATATACTGTATGTTCTATATTTTTGTTTATTTTATATTTTATTGTTGGTTTTGAATTATTATTTTTCGGATTTGTATCTATTTTCTGTTTTGTTTGTATTTATGTACTGTGTCTTTAAATGTGATTTTATTCCTTGCACTTTGTGGATGGAGCCCCAGGAGGCGGGGCCACCCTGATATCACTTATGCTGTGTTCTTCCACTGCCTTTATCTGGAGGCTTGAGTAAGAGACCAGCCAGTAGATCATTGCAAGTTGTTGTTTGGAGATTGTAAGTATTGTTTTCTGGATTTTTGCTTGTGTGTTTGGATTTCGCTTGTGGTTGTTGTATTGGGACAAACTTACCTTAAATTGCCTTTATGGGAAAATCCTTTTTTCTTTCTTTTTACTCTTTTGAATATTTTGTTACATTTTTCTAATTTTTGGAGTAAAAGTTTTCTTTTAACAAGACTTTTTGTGGGATATGTCTCAGAATCAGACCTTTCATGGTTTCTCTCTCTAGTATATGCTTTTTGTATATTCTGGGACTTCTGGGAGTTTTTTTTAACTTTTAAAGCCAGCTTCATATTTTAGGACCTGTTATGTTGAACACCAGCAGGCAGTTGTTAGCTGGTTTGAAGTAAGCTTCTTCTGAACTTGGAAGGTTCCTTGTCTGCTTTATGGTCATTTTGGAGGCCTCAGATCCCTTTTTGCCATGTCTCCAATTCTCAACACACAAAAGCAAAAAGGGAATAAAAGAATACAGAATTAAATACTTCAACAATGCAGTGAAGAACCTTAAATAGTCCAAATGTGCTTAAGTTGTTATGTTTCAGCCAGGGTTCCTTTTGTGTCTGTTTTGTTCATTGTTTATGTTAACAGTATTGATTATTTACTTTCTTTACATCCATTAATGTTCTATTGTATTCTGTGTGTTTTGTGAGTGGTTCCCCAAGAGGTGGGACCACCTGCTCATATAAAGACAGGGGCAAACCACAGTTCCTTGTGGTACATTCGAATGCTCTTTGAGGGGTGAGTTCTTGGACTTGTGATTATTTCCTGTGCTTCTGACCTGACCGCTTTGCTGTTTTTTTTTTTTTTAACCTTTGCCATAGGACTACTGTATTGGGAGTTGGTTTGCTATTAGATTGCCTTTATTGTTTAGGCAACTTCTTTTACCTTTATGCTCCTTTGAGTTAATTTTTGTACTACAAAGTACTTTTTATTAATAAATATTTTTATTTAAAAAGAATCTTTGTGGTCCTCTGTGTTACTAGCTGGAGTTTTTTTTGACAGCATTCCCCACTCTAGTGGTCATTTTCAGATCTAATTCATGACTCTCAAGCACATAACAAAAGTTAAACTAATTAAAAGATCTGTTGCCTGATGATGTATAAACAACAAGACACGTAAGGGACTGAAGCAAAGAAAGAGCAGCGGTTACATAATTGAACATTATAATTAACAGAAACAACTAGAACAGACCAGGCAAAAAAAAAAAAAATGCAATAAAGGCAAAAAACAAAAATCCAGAGGGAGGTCCATAACAGACAATTACATTCGTGAGCTAATACCTACAACAAAAAACTGGGCACATTCTTCTTCATCAAATAAAATGGCATTATTGTGAACTGGATTTGGAATCTGTTAGTTTTATTCTAGCTTTGCTTTTTTCATATTCGGAATAGTTCTTTTCTATTTTTCAATTTAGTTATTTTTGCAAATCCACATCACTGGGATTTTTTAAAACTTTTACACATAGATGCCACTATTTTATATATGATTTTTTTGGCACCACCATATCGTTGTTAACAACAACGCTGTTGATATCCACATATTTTGAGACATCATCATTCTGTTCCTATAAAAGATGGGGAGTCACGGAGTTGACTTCCAAGCTTTGGATTCACTCAAAACAAACACAACCGCGCAAATGTTTCTGTATAGCTTAGTTTTTCTGACACAAATACAGAACAAAGGAAAGTAGGCATATGATATCAGTGGACCAGGTGGTAAGAACGCAATCACAAGATAGGCTAAGATTACTGTAATACTCAGTGATCAAAACCTATCATTAAAACTCAATGTTTAAATTCAAAGCCAAAGATATGTTGCCATAAACATTTGAAATAAACAAACTAACTTGCCAGCTTCTGTAGCTGACGATCGGACCGCCAAGGTACCCGCCTTCAGCCAAGACCCGACTCACACTGCACCCAACCTTCCTGGCCCCTCCTACAGGTGGTGAGCCCATGGGAAGGGGGATCCACGTTGCCTCTTTGGGCTGTGCCCGGCCGAGCCTCATGGGTGCAGGCCTGGCCACCAGACGCTCGCCATCGAGCCCCACCTCCAGGCCTGGCTCCAGAGGGGGGCCCCGGTGACATGTGGCTGAAATGAGTTTCCTCCGCAGGGTGTCTGGGCTTTCCTCTAAAGATAGGGTGAGAAGTTCAGTCATCCGGGAGGAGCTCATAGTAGAGCCACTGCTCCTCCACATCGAGAGGATGAGGTGGCTCGGGCATCTCATCAGGATGCCTCCCTGGTGAGGTATTCCGGGCATGTCTAACCAGGAGGAGGCCCCAGGGAAGACCCAGGACATGCTGGAGGAACTAAGTCTCTCGGTTGGCCTGGGAATGCCTCGGGATTCCCCTGGAAGAGCTAGTAGAAGTAGCCAGGGAGAGGGAAGTCTGGGCATCTCTGCTCAAGCTGCTGCCCCCGCGACTCAATCTCGGATAAGCGGAAGAGGATGGATGGGTGGATGAAACTAACTTTCAAAGGTTTTAGTTGGTAAGTGTGTGATGACAACCTTTATGCCATCACAATCATAAAATCATAGCTAATACACTGTTAGTCGCTCCAGTATAGCACTCCAGATAGTAACCGTACACAAATGACCATAAAACTAGCAGAGCTCATAAAAAACAAAATGGTGTTGCATAACAACAAGATATGAAAAATATAATAAAATAGTCAAAATTCATACAAAAGTAAAATTTTGAGAAATAATCAAATTAACTACAAAATAAAATACCCACAGTAAATGGACCAAAAACATAATAAAATAAGCAACAAGATGTGTAAAAGAAAACAAAAACTATATGGAATCATAACATTAGTTAGGGATAGGACAACAAATGATTAAGGACTCTGAGCTGATTGGATTATGGATTTCATTTTTTGTCAGATTTTTTTTTCTTTGATGGTTGGTTTTCTAAAGCACCTCTTTGGTCTTAAAACTTGTGCTTGTCCCTGATTACGATTTTGTTTTTGCAAAATATGCCTCAAGGCACATTATCTTCCATGTTATTGACAAGTAAGAATTTTGCTGCATTTTGTATCTGTGGCAGTAATGACCTTATATCTTATAAACTAATAGCATTATATAGAGAGATGGAAATTGATACTCCATTAATTTTTTGTTAAGATTAAGTGATTTTTCTGGTAGATAAACAAATCATAGAGGAGCACAGATGTTGATTAGACAGGCAAACATCAGTCAAAATGTAATTTACAACTCATTTAAAGTATAAATAATAAATAGAAGCTGACACTCACCCATCTCTCACTTATATTTGTGATTAATTTCTAGAGCCAATTTCATTTATCATTTTTAATTTCAACTTTTCATCTGGTTAGCATGTATAATGCAGCCATACCCAAAACATTTGCGCAGTGTTTACACTAAAATAAGGCTGCTTATAATATAATATGTCAATCTCTGCTCATATAATTTACTTCACTTTTAACATATAATGGCAATAGCCTTATTCAAAACCAGGTGGCATTTACAATTGTGCACCTTATATCTTTTAATGGCAGCTTATAAATCACATTAATTTGGACATAAATTTGTTTACCAGGAATTCTGAAGTGGCACTGCTTTAGTATAACAATTTGTGTCTGATTTTCAACATTAATATTTAAACCTTTTTAGTTTCTCAATTTCTTAGCAAAATGTTTGTAGTACTAGGGTGTTGTACCGTGTTAGCCATTATGAATGTAGAGAAAAGCCAAGCAAAATGACACCTTTTATTGGCTAACTAAAAAGATTACAATATGCAAGCTTTCGAGGCAACTCAGGCCCCTTCTTCAGGTAAGATGATTACATCTTGTAATGTTGAAATGTTTCTACAGATAAATATAAATAATTCTCTTTGTCTATTTTTCGGTGCACTGTACCAGATAGGCAGGGCCTACCTTAGTAAAACAGTTGTAGAGCAGGAGATTAGCATGCCTGCCCACAGCTATCTCAGTACTTCCATTCACATTACCAGTCAGAATAGCAGTATGCCATTAGATTGATCATGGAGATCATGTGCAACAATATATGATGCAAAATTAAATACAATTTAAAACAATAAATGAATAATAATTTTATAGTAAACCATACTATACAGAGAAAGACATAGTGGTGAAGTGGCTAGTATAGGCATAAAGGTATAAGATTTTATAGAAAACCAAATTAAAATTTACATTTTTTAGTAAATGATGTAGCAGAGTACAATAAAATAGTTTACAATAAATGCCTTCCAAGGCATACATAGTATCCTAATTACTAAATTATCTAAAGCAGTGGTTCTCAAACTTGGTCCAAGGGACCCACTGTGGCTATAGGTTTTTGTTCCAACGAGATTCACAATCAGTGATAATAGTTGATAACAAGTGATCTCATTTAATTAGCTGGTCTTTTTTACTCTTCTCTTATTCTGCATTCAGGAAAACACAACAGTATGGTTTTTGCATTTATAAGACACTTAGAAATATTCATTTTTTCTAAAGCTATACATGCTTAACTCTCTTTTGTTGTTTTCCTATTATTTTCCCCATTTCCTGTGTAGTTTGCTCCCTTTACTTAACCCTAATAGTGACAATTAACAAACAGCATAGCAGACACCTGGGATGAGGAAAGCAGCAGTGACTTCAGTGTCAGACTCGCTAATTAGTAAATAATCAATTAAATAACCAGAACACCTGGAAAATCAGGATGAAAATTAGGTTGAAAATACTGTTAACGACTTAAAAAAAATTCCTGCATATCCCAAATAACTGCTTATTACTTACATTTTAATAAAAATCTACCAAACTTAATTTGTAATTTCTACACTGACTCCAAAAAACTGAAACTGGGAAATAATGACTCACTTAATTAGGCTAAGAGTCCAATAAAAAACAGAAGTTGGTTGGAACATAAACCTGTAGCCACAGTGGGTCCCCAGGATCAAATTTGGGAACTACTGCTCTAAAGTATGGTGAAAGGCAGCTACATGCTTGGGCTTTGGCTGTGGTCCCTCCTTCCATGTTCACCCAAGACAACTTTAACTATGTGGTTGTCACATGAAGAAAAATTCAGAAAATAAAAAGGGAGCACACCATCAAGGATTTGCTCATACAAACAGCACTTCTAAATGACTCATTCAGCCAATAAGGCATGGCAGAACACTATCTTGTGTTTCACTTTACCCAAACATATGGGTACGCAAGCTTAAGAAAGGAAAACGCATTTAATTAGAATATTTGTTCTGTGTCTCTGGAATCTTAATTCCCAAATCTAGTCAAGCTCCTATTTACTTTAGTTCCTGTTTAGAGTGTTTACCAAGTTTCCTCTAGAGAGTACCAGAAAAAAGTTCTTGACTCGTGACTGGTATTTCTGAGATTTTTCATCCAAATCTCTAAGTTTTAAATCACTTGTTCCAGCTGGACATGACAGGGTGCTATCTCGCACTTCAGGTTCAGGTCTTGGCTTCAACACTGACAAACTGGCTTTGGACTGTCATGCTGCGTGGACAACCTGCACCATGGTTTGTCAGTGCAAGCATGACATCCATATTACTTCCAGCCCTTACATAAGCTAATTTTATTAATTATCATTTTAATAGGACGTTCCATGTATATTTGCCTATAGGTGGAGTGGTGGCTCTGAGGCTAGGGATCTGCACTGACAATCGGAAGGTTGCCGGTTCGAATCCCGTAAATGCCAAAGGAGACTCTGCTCTGTTGGGCCCTTCAGCAAGACCCTTAACCTGCAATTGCTGAGCGCTTTGAGTAGTGAGAAAAGCGCTATATAAATGCAAAGAATTATTATTATTATTATTATTATTTGAAACGCTCACGACAAGTTTAATTCTCAGAGTAACTAATTATCTTTTTCTTCCTTCATCCAATTTAAAGGCAAGGTTTCTTTAAACCTTAGTCACAAAAGTCCCGATACTAAAAATCAAAGTTTGAAGGGTTGCTGGCATCTTTTTTTTTGTTGGTTTTCTTATTTTTATCATCATTTGTTGTTGAGTAACTCATTCCCAGTATTATTATCTATTTGTTATGATACTGAGTGGCTGCCTTATTAGGTACAATCTATTAGTCCATATAATATATCACACATTACATGATATGCTATACATCAGATTAATTCCACCTGTCAGACTGACAACAGGCAAACACAGACATACTGATTTTTAGGTACTAAGGGATTTTTTAAGCACAACAGTCTCTCAGTGTATCACAAATGATTTAACAATCAAACACCACACAACCAGTGCTGCTCTGGTGGCCAGGAACAGCTGCTTCATGTAAGAAAGCAACAGAGGGAAGAAGTTTTTTGAAGACTGACATATGAGCCACAATTGCTGAAAAAATAATTTAGAACCACAGAGGTATCAGAGGGGTATATCAGACAGCACAGCACAATAAGCCCTGTGCCATATGGAGTACAACAGCATAATACTAATTAATCAGAACAGAACACAGCATAACTTGGAACTTCAAAAGTATTACGTGACAGATAAATCCCACCTTCACCTGTCCCATGAACATTTTAGAGTGATCACATACAAGGTAATGAACCCACTGTAGCACATGTCAATTACACACACTTGTGTGCTGGTTAAGAGTGGGATTTTTTTTCTTTTTGGTACACACTAGGTTCCCTGACAGCTGACAACATACCATACCATTCCTAATCAATGTTAAGCATCTGTGTAAGAAGATGAAGCAATCAGTTCAGCAAAGTGATTTATCAGCATCCAAGTTCATCCAAGCTTATAGGAACTTGTACAGTCCATGCTAGGCTGTAATGGGGACAAAAGGTAACATACTGTCTTTGCTCTCTGCTAGATAAACACCACCCAAAAATGGTGGCTTCAATGAATTTTGTTTTGTGTAGAAAAAATTAACCCCCATTGTGAACTAACATCTTGATGTGGTGGTGAGACCTGTGCACCTTAGTGATGGTATGGTATGGTCTTACTTGAGGAACAGGTATGAGTTGAAAGGACAAACAAAGAGCAGTTCGCACTGACCCTTATGAAAGTACAAATTAATTGACAGGGTTATCGGGAACCACTTCTCAAGACAGGTCTTGAGGTGGCATTCACTGGAACCAAATTTCTTGATCAGGGGTGGTCTCTCTCCTACTAGAGTTCTAATATGTGACAGACCTCAGGAGGGTGTGGAGATAATCACAAGCCCCTGGCTGAGGGCAGTGTAATTGCAGCTTTCTCTAGTGGACAACAGGGTTGCCACAATTCGGCTATGAGTTTCAGAAAGGAAAACTCTGTTTTTTGTGCATACGCACCAATAATCTGTTCTGAGAATTCAGCCTTAATAAAGAAGGTGGGTGGGGTAGTTGTAAGGCTCACTCAGTAGTCTTAATGGGAGACTTCAATGCTCATGTTGAGAATGATGGAGATACCTGGAGGGGCATAACTGGGAGGTGTGGCCTTCTGAATCTGAACTACAATGCTAAGTTGTTTTTGGATTTCTGTGCTAGTCATGGATTGTCGATAACAAACACTATCTTCAAGCACAAGGAGGCTCATAAATATTGTATATCTGGTAGCAGAGCACCTTGGCCCGAAGGTCAATGATAAATTTTGTAGTTGTGTCATCTCACCTGAGGCCATATGTTTTGTACACTTGGGTGAAGAGATGGGCAGAGCTATTAACTAATGGCCACTTGGTAGTAAGTTGGATTCAAAAGCAAGGGGCATAGGCCAGATAGACCACAGTAGAGCCTACGTTAGATGAGCAGTTAGGGTTTCCTATAAACGTCTGGCTGAGGCTTCCGTTCGTGATGAGTAAAATTCCTACTTCTAGTAAAACTTCTCCCATGTGAAGAGTGTGGTCAGGGACATTGAGTCTGAATGGACCCTATTCAAGTTGTGAAAGCAGCTGATAAAAGCTGTGATCTTAAAGCGGTAGTGGCATCTCATGGTGGCAACCCTAGAACCGGATGGTGCACACCAAAGGTAAGGGAAGCTGTCAGACTAAAGAAGGTAGCCTTCAGGGAAATGCTTTCTGTGGGATTTCTCAACTCAGTTAAGAGGTATTGTTGGGTTAAGAGGACTGCAGCAAGAGTGTTTATGGAAGCAAAAGCTTGAGTATGGGAGGGGTTTCTACTACCGGAGGCCTTAAGGTTGTTCTGGCAAACTATTCAATGCCTCAGGAGTGGAAGGTGTGACCCTGCCCAGACTGTGTTAAGCACGGATAGAGAGGTGCTGATCTCTTCTGGAGAAATTGGCAAGCAGTAAAAGGAACACTCTTAGGAACTCCTCAACCCAGTGGACATGGCCTTCTACCCAGAGGCAGTATTGGACACTAATGATTGATCTGTCACATCACTGTTGTATGCCATGTTTATAAGGCTGCTGGGGTGGATGAAATCTGACTGGAGATGTTGAAAGCACTGGACATTGTTGAGATAGTGAGGCTAAAGTGTCTATTCAGTGTTGTATGGATGGTAGACAGTGTTGGGCAGTAATGCGTTAATCAGTAATGCATTACTGTAATATTATTACTTTCCCCAGTAACGAATAGTGTAAGGGATTACAATTTCCAAAACAGTAATAATATTACAGTTACTAATCCAACCAACATTGCATTACCAGAATGCATTTTTTTTGGCCCCATGTAGGCTATTTTATTATGATATGTATGTGTGGTAGATCAGAGCAGTGTTACTTAAAAAACTCAACAACGGTGAAGGATGATGGAGAGAAAAACTTGGAAGTATTGTCATTATTTCAGTTCATCTAAGTCAAAGATGCAAGAGCATTGTCGTTCTTTGTCAACTTTGTCCCGACAGCAAAACTCTTTCAACCATGAAAAAAACAACATTGAATTTATTAAAGCATCTGACATGGCAGCACAGCAACAATATGAAACTTAAAAAAAGAAAAAAAACGCTGGCACTGAAAGGGGGGCCTTTACATACAGGGATGCACACACTCCAGCTAAATATTGGATTTCAGAGCTGGACACTCTGGTGGAGAGAAGTTAAGTGGACAGGACTTGAATAAGCTTGTCACTGAGTATACTGTAGAGGACGTTACCTAGTTCCACTGTTCAGTTGCCCTTGTTTCGACACATTATTGCAAAAATATCCACCAAGAGCAATGTTACAGTGAAACAGAAAGACATTTGCTGGTTACCTCGGGAGAAACTATATGGAGATGGAATCTAATTTGAAGGCCATTCAACATTTAATGTTTTGTAAATGTTTGGTAAAACCACTAAACTCCTTTCCACTGTGAGAATACTTTAGTTAAAAAGTCAGGAGAGACTTTAATTTATATATTTATAATTATTCATACCGGCTGCAATATTTGTGGTTATGCAGTTTGATTGTTGACTCCTTCTCTACAAGGTTAATTATTCCAATAAAGTGGATTCGTTTTTAAAAGAAGTTAGTTGTATGACCTTGTAACAGAGGCGTTGAAAATAATAGTAATCCATCCATCCATTATCCAACTCGCTATATCCCAACTACAGGGTCACGGGGATCTGCTGGAGCCAATCCCAGGGCTCAAGGCAGGAAACAAACCCTGGGCATGGCGCCAACCCACCGCAGATAATAGTAATATAATGAGTAATGTAACTAATTATTTTTGGTACTAAGTAATAAGTAAAGTCATATTATCACTCTTTAAAAGAGTAATAAGTAAAAAGTAACTTATAAATCTTCCTGAGTAACTTGCCCAAAAGTGGGTGGTAAAGATGGGAGGTAAAGCTTTATTGTAATGGCAGACTGGTGTCGTGGTCTCCATATTTAAGAAAGGGATGTGTATCCCAACTACACAGGGATCACATTCCTCAGCAATAGTGCTGGAGGGAAAAATCTGTCCAATAGTTGAGCCAAAGATACAGGAGGAACAATATGGATTCTGTCCTTGCCATGAAACAATAGACCATCTCTTCTCCCTGGGGCAGCTGCTGGAGGATGCATGGGATTATGATAACCTGGTCTACATGTGTTTTATACATCAGGAAAAAGCATATAACTATGTCCCATCACATGTGATGTGGGGAGTGCTGTAGGAATACAGGGTAGCTCTTGAGTGATTTTCACTCCTTTTACTGATGCAGTGAGAGCTTTTTTACGAATACTTGCCGTTAAGTTGAATTTGTTCACTGTGGGTGTTAGACTTTGTCACGGCTGTGGTGGTCTTGTCACCACTTCCATTTCTGGTTTTCATGAACAGGATATCAAGATGCGGCTGAGGATGTAAAGGTGTCCAGTTGGAGAAACTAGGTATACCATTGCTGCTTTATGCAGATGATAATGTTTTCTTTGCCTCATCTGACTGTGATGTTTGGGATGTACTTGAGCAATTTGCTGCTGAGTATGAAGCAGGTGGTGCAAAGATCAGCATCTCCAAGTCTGAAGTCATGGTTCTTTCTCAAAAAACAGAGAATTGCTTTCTCCTGGTGATGGGGAAACAAATGCCCTTAGAGATGTTCAAGTATCTTGTTCATGAGTGATTGAAAAAGAGAACATGAGTTTGACAAGAGGAATGTAGAAGTAGCAGCTGTTCTGTGGGTACTGTACTGGTCCATCTTAAGATGAAGCTCTCGGTTTACCAATTGATCTACATCACCTTCATCACCTATGGTCATGAGTTGTGGTTAATATTTGAAAGAAAGAGATCTTTGCATGGTGACTGGGCTGATGCTTCTTGATAGGGTGAGAAGCTCAGAAATTTGGGATAGCTTCAGTGTAGATTCACTGCTTCTCTAGATCGAGAAAAGTCAGCAGAGGTGATCTGGGTATGTCTTAAGAATGCCCCCAGGGCAGCTCCCCCTAGAGCTGTTCCTGGCATGTCCCACTGGGTGGAGACCCTGCGGCAGACCCAGCCGGAGAAATTATATCTTTCGGGCTGGCTTGAGAATGCCTGGGAATTCCCGAAGAATAGATGGAATCTATACATGGGGATCAGGAAATCTGGGATGACCTACTTGGCCTGCTGCCACCATGACTGTCAACAGGGAAAGGGGGTTAAAAAAAATGAGATGAGCAATAACTATCATATGACATAACTGTGTCCAGAACCTTTTCTCTATTTTTGTTTTGCCAATTGAGCCAATTTGATGATTATGCTAAATATTTCATTAATATATACTTATTCTAATATATTGTGGGGCAAAAGGCAAGAAAATCACCTCTGTATAAGATGTCAACCAAAGGGAAGATGTACTCAGTTACACACATATTCACTCAATTAGACTTACAATTAGATGCCAATTTACAATCACAAATTAAAATATTTTGCAAATCTTTGGGAAGTGCGGAAAATGAGAGACCCCAGAGTAAGCCTACTGAGACATGGGAAGCATACACAGCATGTGCTGCGATTGAAATGCCTAACATATTTTGTGTATATTAATATATATATATATATAAGAAAATATATATACTGTATACTCACAAAAAAATATCGTATATGAACAATGCAGACCATCAACTTTTAGAATTAAGATTAAACACCATACTGGTATTTCAATGAGCACAAAAGGTTTTATCTAACTTTGAGTCTGTTGACTGTAGATAATGTTCAATAGACTGGTGGTTTATGAGTATTTGTATAAGGAGATAGCAATCATTACTCATGGGGAATGAAAAAAACATGTGAAGCTCCTGAGATAAGTGCTGGGAGATTTATTTCAAAGGTCTGTCCCAATCTGAAACCAGGCTCTGGGTTTACAGCAAACATTAATTAGTAATTAACACTGTTTAATCTCCCAGTCCAAATTCCAGATAAATTAATCTTCTGTGTATTTTGGAGGAAATAAGACCAAGCTCCTCTTTTAACCTTAACTAAGTAAACATGGCATTGAGTAAAAGCTTAAACAGGAACTGGGAATTAACCTGTGAAAAGAAGCCAAAGATATAGAGGGACAGGGTGTCAATAAAGGATGCCCACATATTTATGGATGCATCTCTGTAAAGTGTCATACAGCTGCACACTTCTCAGGTCTCCTTGCGTTTGCATTTCCCTCCCTTAAATATCACTGATCTTTGTTATTACTAGGACTGCAACTAATGATTATTTTGGTAGTCGACTAATCGTTCATTTTTTTTTTCCGATTAGTCGATTATTATTTCATGCCTGACTATTTTGAAGCCTGCGACCTGTGGTTGCACATTCTGTTCTGGGCTCCAGTGCATGTCTTACCTCATCTGCTCCCATCTGTCCACCTGTGAATTTCACCCTGATGTTTCTGCATTAACATGACTAAAATTAATAATAATCAAATTAAAATAACAACCAGTACAACATATGAATTTGAAAACAATCAGATGTTTTATATTAGTGTGACCATCACAATAAAAAAGAAATACATTAAACAATACAAACTAAAGTGCACGCAGTCTTTAAACAAAAAAAGTGCATTTAACTTAACCAAAAAATACATTGTTAAAACAAACGTTTTTCATATTTTTGTAATAAATGACAAAATGTAGACATAAACTATATAATGTGTAAAGCCTGAAGTGCAAAGATCAAATAAACACTTTCACAAAAGGTTCAAGGACTATACAACAGCTTCCGTGGCGCAGTGGTAGGAATTGCTGACTTATAATCAAGAGTCCCCCACACTCTAAAAAGAGAAAAAGGGCTCTTTTTGATTTAAGGTAATTTTAGTAGTTGTAATGAACTATATTATTATGTTTGTTCACCTAACGTAATTTTTTGCTTTACTTCAAATTGAAAAACCTTGCTGTCGCTTAATGTAACTTCTTCTATTTAGTCTAAAGCAAAAAATCGCTTTGGAGACCTAGCAGGCTCCGACCGGGCTCGCACCAATGGCAGAAGACCTACATGAGCTTTGACTTCACTTCCTGTCTCCCCCTTTTCCCTATTCCCTCAGTTCTGTTTGGACTCGGTTTTGTGAACATCAGTGCTGTATTATTTTGAAAAGCAACTTTGCAGCCAGGAAACCAAATTATACGGGTGGCTGCCCCAAACCTTTATATGACTCTGCTTCGAGTTTGTGACTATATATATATATATATATATATATATATATATATATATATATATATATATATATATATATATATAAAAATTTAAGTTCGCATTACAGTGAATACAATAATGGACAAAATTTTAATTTGAGTTCATCCATCCATTATCCAACCCGCTATATCCTAACTACAGGGTGACGGGGGGTCTGCTGGAGCCAATCCCAGCCTGGGCAGGGCGCCAGCCCACCGCAGTTAATTTGAGTTTTTAAAGAAATTTGGTTTGAGCTAAATACAGTTTTTGCTTTTATTAAAGTTTTTGAAAAGGTTAAAACAAACTCAAATACTTTTTAAAATTTGAAAGAAATCAATTAAATTGCTTGTTACCTTGTGAAGTAATTTATTTAGGTTGATCCAACAAAACATTTTTTACAGTGCAATTCGATCCTGACTGCCTCGTATATTTACCGTTTTGAGTAGTGAGTTGCTCTTATTGTTAATATTATACAATAAACACATACATTTGATTTGCGTCTGTAACAGCCACTGTAAATGTATAGTACTTGTAAAAGTTACCTTTTTTTTTTTCACTTTTATTCTCTCAGTCACGATCACGATACATACTACCACCCCCCAGGGATCTGTCACTGTTACTTTTTATCTGAAACTGGGAATAACTGTAGATGTGAGTGGTGTTTTGAGACAATCGAACTGGAAATTCTCTGATCTGGATAGATAAAAGCTGACACACAAACGCTGGCGAATCTGCCTTATTCGTATCTCATTGTCACTTGATTTTTCTTAATTCAATTTTATTGAGTGTTCCTGCTTACACTGAATTAGTATGCACCTTATGGCCCGTGATGTCAAGCCACACTGACAAAAAAACAGAGACATAAGTATATATGATATTTGGAATTATTCATTTTATGACCTTATAGTACATTTTGGAAAACATTGTGGCATGGATGCAACATTATTCATATTCATTCGCGTACCTTTTTGAGGTTGTAATCAGTGACCACGTTTTTTTTTCCCCCGACCTTGCCCAGTCTGCACATGACTCCAGGACATGCAGAGGAAAGAATGTTCCTCTGCAAGCTGAGCCATGAACACTCTTCTTTTCTCAGTGGACCCTGTACATGCCTTGCACAGTAAATGTGCTTTGATCGCCGCCAGATCAAGCTTGTTATAGCAGAAGCAACCGGCCACCTGCGTGCTCCTGCTAGCACTGAATAAGCTCACGCCTTCTGGTGACAGCACACAGCACCGGGAAAAAAAAAGAAAGAGACAAATATATGTGACATTTTGAAGAAATCATTGTATGACCTGAATAGTACCAATCATAAAACATCATCGCACTAATGCAATATTATTTGAAAACAAACAGATCGGGTGTAAATTTGTTACTTGTAAAAGTTAGCTTTTTTCACTTTTATTTTCTCAGTTTCATTCACACTCTCCCTCCCCTCCTGATCTGACCCTAACTAAATAACTAACAGCGCCAGCATAAATTCTCAAGAGACGGCGGCATCACAGCTCCAGGATGCTTGCGTTTCAGATGCTCATGCATCGCAGTGGTGCTGCTGTGAAAATAAAGCTCCGCATCGCATAATCTGCATTCAACTTTTTTTTCTTTTTCGGTGAAGTGCTCCCACACTTTTAAAAGCTTCTGTCTCAATTTTTTTCCATCTCCTTCCCCCTCCTCTATCCGACTCGCCATTGTAACCTCGTTTATTTTCCTCTACATTCTTCTTCTCCTCAGACGTTTCTTCGTTGGTAGGACTGTGTGCAGTCTTGACAAACAATAACAAACCATACTGCCCCCAGACGTTCATGTAGTGCATTGCAATTAAAAAACCAATGTGGTTCTTTGTGACTGGAGCCTCTATTGAAGGTTCTGTTTATGACACGTTGACAATAAAAAATCCGCGTCGACAATTTTTGTAGTCGAAGTCGTCGATTATGTCGACTAATCATTGCAGCCCTAGTTATTACTTTTGGGAACCTTTCAGACTTAACTGTCTGACCAATAATTGGATTAAGTATGTTTGAGATCAAGACAAAAATAAATCCTCAGCAACTTCTTGTTTAAATGAATTTGGAGATAATGACTTTGGTCCATTCTGCCATATATCACAGCATGTTGGAAAAGAAACAAAGATAATTTTCCACAAGTCAGCAACCTTGCATCATAAAGGACATACACATTCTGCATTATTGTCACATAGTACAGACCATTCCTCAGTCTGGAATAGCATGCAACAGAACGATCTTATTAGCTAAGAATTGTGTTTATTTACTTTGGAAAGATATAAAGGGGAGGTGAGCATAGTGAGTGAGATACAGCCTGCTGTTGTTGCAGAGGTACCCTGACTGATAGACACCTGACTGGTCATTTGGAGGAAGGAGTTCTCCTTTAGTATAACTGCCTGAGAAGGCTGACTTGTAATTTTAAATTCCCAAGTTAGAGTTGCCGTGGTTGCAAGGGGCATAAGCACTGAGATGGGGGTGGGGGGCAAGTCAGCCTTGGACAATCCACATTTGTAAGATGATATTTTTTCCATATTGCACACCCCTAATTTAATATCTTGTTTGCCCGTCCAAACAAGGGCAAGACCTATCCCAAAGGTGTAATCCTCTTAAGCATTTTTCATTAAGAAAGACTGAATTCAACATGCATACGTGTTAGAAGGTTAAAAATGTCTGTTGGAAATTACACATGTGCAAGACAACAAGAAGACATCAACTTTTACATGTTACCCCATGACAGAAGTTCTTCTTGGAGATAGTTGACAATCAAGCAAAATCAATAGGCAAATTGTTCTGCTAAAAGATTAACTTTTGACAGGCCACAAGGTCAGCAGAATAAGGTAAGAGGACAGGAAAATGAAAGTCAAATATCAGGCTAATGGTCGAATCCAGGAGAATAGATGTTGAAATGGCACACCCAAAACACTACACAAAAAATCATGTTCAAAATGAAGAAGAAGCCATAGTTAAAAAAGAAAAACAGAGAAATATAAAGAAAGGCATACACAAAATTCTGTTAGAGTATCCACAATCTTGGACAACTTGAAATAGCAAGAAGCCGACCTTTATACTATTGTGATGATAATGTCAAGTATTGTAAATTTCCAGTTTTTCTAGCATAGCAAGGTAGTTAGAAAATTGTTAAGGTCACGCAAACTGCCCAAGGATTACCGCCAGTGAGAGATAACCAGTGAAAGAAAGAAAAGGAAAGAAAATCATGGGCAAAAGGAATAGAAAGGACAAAAATACCAGAGTCTAAACAAGACTGAGCAACCAGGAACAAGGACGAAAACAAAGCTGAAGTCAAAAGCAGTCAAAGACAAAGAAACAAACCTTGCACTATGGGTAATTTGACTTGGAAACTTATCACTAAAGAGGACAAAAGTGTTTTGTATCCTCTGAGGGATAACAAAAAATGACAGCGCCAACACATTTGTAGAGAATACCTCATGATGTCAGAAGTGCAACAATTACTGTCATTTGGTCACATCAAAGAATGCTCCTAAATATAGAAAATCAAAAAGATAACAAAAACATACTTTTTATTCCACCAAAAAACATAAATGACAGAATAGATTCTAGATTCTAGAATAATCAAAACTCAAAATATTTCAAAAATATGTGTAGTAACTCAGCTGTAAAATGGCCAGTAGGAGGAACATGGCTAGTTGGCAGAGGTCTTCAAGACTCTGACTGTGTCTGGCTTGTCTCTGACTTCTTTTCAACAATCTAACTGTGGGTTCTACAATTAAATGATGGACAGATATTGCTGGGGAGATGTCAAAAAACAAGGCAAGTTAAAGCCCATTGTGGATTCTGGTCCATAAAAGAAATAAATTGTTGCTGCTGCTGTTGTTGTTGTTCTATATATTACAGAACAATACACAAATGGAGTTACCCATGAAAAAATATCAAACTTAGTCAAAATGAAAACAGACGTAAAAACTAATGACAGAATCAGATGCTATACACAACAAAACTCTAAATAAAACCATTAGATTAGATATTCTGTGAAAATAGTTCAATACTTTAAACTACACTGTCATTACAACTGGTGTGTTATACCTCCACTGTTTAACAATAAATAGACAAAGTAGAAAGAAAGTTATATGTATAGTACAGAGGATTACCTGGATGGCAATTGAATGCCAAAGGGAATCAGGGCGGGACAGGAAAAGTGCAGGTCCCAGTAGGAATTACAGATCAAGAGGGAGTGGAAAAACCCAAAGACAACTACTGGATTTAACTGCATCCTTCTTTTTCTATAATAAACTATTGTTGATTAAGCAACACTACTATAAATACAGTATTTGTAAATCATGAATATTACAATTATCAAAAATCATAATGAACTCTATATTAACCAGAAAAATAGATAATAACATAGAAAAGAATATAAGAGACATGTACACCAGTTTTGTGAATATTTAAGATAAAAAAAGAAAACTACTGTTTATTTGCCAGCACCAGGAATGTTACCCTTTAAAACCTCCGCAAATCCATCTGGCACATAGTTAAATTGCAATTTATAAAGAATGTAAAACACTGAGGCATTAATTTGTCTAACTGATGACAATCCCTTCCTCCCACCATCCCAGAAAAAGCAAAGATATTGCAAAGAAATTCAAATGCTATAATTTAATTGATCTAAACAAATATCAGAGAATAAAACAACTTTTTTTAGCACAAAACACATGAAGAAAGTTCAACAGAGCTGCAATGTTTTCGTTTAGCAGTACAGAAAAAAGGTACTGAACATTATGTGTCCAAGGAACTATACTCTACAGGGCAAGTTTGGAGATTTAAATCCTACCTAATGTGTGACCTTAGCCTGCCTGTACTCCAACTGTAAAAAACACACATAGACCACCCTAGTGTGCATTTATAAAGTGCAGCTACTGCTCAAAAGGAGTTATACAGAATAAACTTGTTATTTTGTTTCTGTTGCTGTTTGCCGGCCAAACACAAACCATCTTGACACAAATCTCTTGAACCCATATTCAAAAAAATGCTAATTCCATAGGCAAATGCTGACGATTTCATTTTTTGAAAATAGTTCCATCATAGTTAGGTAACACAACTAACAGTTGGATATTTAGCAAAATGTTATAATTTAAAATCCTTTTGCCTCATATGATCTTCCAAAATGTAAATCTGAGACATTTATTTCTATAACTACAGCACATATTTGGAGAATGAGTATCTCTCTTTTTACATTTACTTGACTGACATCTTTATCCAAGGTGACTTACAACATTTATGATACAATTGGTTACATGACATTTGGTCTTTCCAATTAGTGCAGAGACAGGTCAAATGACTTGCTCACAGTCACACAGTGTCAGGAGTGGAATTTGAACCCACAACTTCAGAGTTTGAAGTCCAAAGCCTTACTCACTACAAGGAGGTTGACAGCAACGTTTGGCACAGGCTGGAGAGCAGCATAAACTAGTAATTCTATGTTATCTCACTAATATTTTACAATACTGGAAAAAGCTTTTTGCCACTAGACTTGAAACAGAGATGTGTTGACCCTTAATAGCATGTTACACATCATTTCAAGTGGTAGAGAGATGTACAATTTGCTTAACTGTTAAGTACACCAGTTTGACAGCTTGAATCTGGTTTGATTCCCACTATTATTTCATTGGTCTTAATAGGTAGGATGGACTGTGATACCATGCCCGGGATCAGCAACTAAACCTACTACAGACTAAATTGGAGCTAAAATATGTAATTGTATTCCAAAGTTTTATGTGTGTGTGTGTGTGTGTGTGTGTGTGTGTGTTGTACATATATCACATTAGACAAGTCAACTTGTGTTTATTGTTTTTGCCTTACATTGTACTGTACTGGGTTTGCCTGAGAGTTCCCTAAACACTCTCACTATATATATATATATTGCATAGTTTACTGTCAAATAATGCAAAGAGTATGCGACATGTGTTTCGCCCTAATTCTGGGTTCATCAGGCGTACACACTCACTGCACCCCCTCTCGGGGATCGAACCTCGGACGTCAGTGGCGAAGCCTCTTTACATTGTGCCATGGCGTGTGGTTCATTTATTTGACAGCATGTAGATCGGAGTAATTAAATTCATGACATTCGTAGTCTGAATCACAATATGATTGTATGGGTGGTTACCTACCAGGTAATGCTTGTGGTTGGTCTGCAAGTTGGCAAACATCCGCCACGATGCCCTCTTCAGACCACGGATGTCAGTGAAACATCTCGAGACAAGGGGTTGTCACATGGTACTTACCTGAATCTCTTAATCTTCCAACAGGAAAACCGAGGAAAAATAAATCCATCCATTTCTGGGTTCTAAAATGGCCACCAAGACATCACTTCCGGCACCAGCCATGACATCACTTCCGGCCACTATGGATGACTTCACTTCCAGTTCCTTCAGAATGACGTCGTTTCCGGCTCCTGAATTCAACATCATTTCCTGCCAACCATTTCCTGTACCCATTTCCCATTCTGCATATAAATGCCATTTTGTCTCATGTACTTGGTCAAATGTTACAAATTACAGTACTTTTGATAATTGCAACTATTTTTTTCTGCTTTATTTTTGTCCGGTGTACTTTGTTTTTTGTGGAGCTTCTTTTTTTATTATATTCCAGTGCATCTGGAAAGTATTCACAGCGCATCAGTTTTTCCACATTTTGTTATGTTACAGCCTTATTCCAAAATGGATTAAATTCATTTTTTTCCTCAGAATTCTACACACAACACCCCATAATGACAACGTGAAAAACGTTTCCTTGAGATTTTTGCAAATATATTAAAAATAAAAAAATTGAGAAAGCACATGTACATAAGTATTCACAGCCTTTGCCGTGACGCTCGAAATCAAGCTCAGGTGCATCCTGTTTCCCCTGATCATCCTTGAGATGTTTCTGCAGCTTAATCGGAGTCCACCTGTGGTAAATTCAGTTGACTGGACATGATTTGGAAAGGCACACACCTGTCTATATAAGGTCCCACAGTTGACAGTTCATGTCAGACCACAAACCAAGCATGAAGTCAAAGGAATTGTCTGTAGACCTCCAAAACAGGATTGTCTCGAGGCACAAATCTGGGGAAGGTTACAGAAAAATTTCTGCTGCTTTGAAGGTCCCAATGAGCACAGTGGCCTCCATCATCCGTAAGTGGAAGAAGTTCGAAACCACCAGGACTCTTCCTAGAGCTCGCCGGCCATCTAAACTGAGCGATCGGGGGAGAAGGGCCTTAGTCAGGGAGGTGACCAAGAACCTGATGGTCACTCTGTTAGAGCTCCAGAGGTCCTCTGTGGAGAGAGGAGAATCTTCCAGAGGAACAACCATCTCTGCAGCAATCCACCAATCAGGCCTGTATGGTAGAGTGGCCAGACGGAAGCCACTCCTTAGTAAAAGGCACATGGCAGCCCGCCTGAAGTTTGCCAAAAGGCACCTGAAGGACTCTCAGACCATGAGAAAGAAAATTCTCTAGTCTGATGAGACAAAGATTGAACTCTTTGGTGTGAATGCCAGGCGTCACGTTTGGAGGTAACCTGGCACCATCCCTACAGTGAAGCATGGTGGTGGCAGCATCATGCTGTGGGGATGTTTTTCAGCGGAAGGAACTGGGAGACTACTCAGGATAAAGGGAAAGATGACTGCAGCAATGTACAGAGACATCATGGATGAAAACCTGCTCCAGAGCACTCTTGACCTCAGACTGGGGCGACGGTTCATCTTTCAGCACGACAACGACCCTAAGCACACAGCCAAGACTTCAAAGGAGTGGCTTCAAGACAACTCTGTGAATGTCCTTGAGTGGCCCAGCCAGAGCCCAGACTTGAATCTGATTGAACATCTCTGAAGAGATCTTAAAATGGCTGTGCACCGACGCTTCCCATCCAACCTGATGGTGATTGAGAGGTGCTGCAAAGAGGAATGGGCGAAACTGGCAAAGGATAGGTGCCAAGCTTGTGGCATCATATTCAACAAGACTTGAGGCTGTAATTGCTGCCAAAGGTGCATCAACAAAGTATTGAGCAAAGGCTGTGAACACTTATGTACATGTGATTTCTCAGTTTTTTTATTTGTAATAAATTTGCAAAAATCTCAAGTAAACTTTTTTCACGTTGTCATCATGGGGTGTTGTGTGCAGAATTCTGAGGAAAAAAATGAATTTAATCCATTTTAGAATAAGGCTGTAACATAACAAAAGGTGGAAAAAGTGATGCGCTGTGAATACTTTCCGGATGCACTGTATATATATATATATATATATATATATATATATATATATATATATATATATATATATATATAACATCTTACTATTGCCTAAAAGTGCAACTGAAATTTAAAATTTCATATTACAAAAATTGGCAGCAAAGAAGTCTCTTTAAATGAGGTCATGCTATTCTCATAAGAAATCCAACTCTAGCTGATAAACATAGAGAAACAACTCCTTCATGTAACCTCTTTGAGGAGGCAGTGTTCCGACATTCACCTAGTATTAGCATAACAATATAAATGTCCCTTAAAACAAGGCAAAGTGAACAACAGAAGAGAATGAAAAACATGTATTTATGACAGATAGCAAGTCCACCCCTGCCTCCTACTCACCTGCCAAACAGTTCAGAAAATGTCACAGCATATCCTCTCAACTACATGCTAATGGGTCCAACAACAAGGGCACATATATTAACTCTTTTATTTAGACCTCAGCAAACAGATCTGGACCACAGGCATTGCATTTCTATAATACAAGAAGAAGACTACATAACTGCAACCATATGAAGGGAAACATTGTTTGGACCTCAAATATGTCACTGCTGTAGAATAGGTTTGTAAAGATATCAAAAACAAGTCCACCAAGCAATCAATAGAATGAATGAAGTGTTTGGAAGATTTACAGCAATGTGATGCTTCTGCATGGAAAAAACATTGTTACATCCTACAGGATTTAAAGATAATTTCATACTCTTAAGTATTTAACAAAACTCCTTCTGTAAAGGAACTACTAAGTAACATACATAGATCACAGATATTTTTTGTAAAACTTATTCATCCAAATAATGTCAGATTTGTTAGTAATAGGCAGCTTTCAGGCAGCCATGCATGCATGTTAGCACCAAAGAACCAGGACGTACTGTAGAATGCCCCCATTTTACACTAAATATCTTGAAATCATTATGCTTTAAAGTAGACCTACTTTAACATTCCTACAGCATTGTCTGATCTTCTCAGCATCATTTTACGTAATAGCATTTGCTCTAAATGGTAGTAGAGTTCTACATTGAATAAAAATTGACTGACTTGACTATTCTGAAGTTTGCTTATCGGTAAGACAACCTCTGCAGATATGCCAATATATAATATGATGAGGAAGAATAAAGAAGGCATAATTTCAAAGACCCACCTTAGATGCACACTGTGGAACCAAACCTAGTCAGATATGAAAGCATCATGGGAGGCTTACCTCTCCTCTTAGATTGCTTTCATTTTAGAGGACCATCTATTTTACTCTCCAATTATGCTAATTTTCTACCTTTTTCTTTTGAAAACACTTGTCATTGACATTAAACATACTCTTAAAAGAATTTACAAAACCAAATTATAATTTTGGGGCAGCATGGTGGCACATTGAGAGCGCCGCTGCCTCACAGTAAGGATGTTCACATCCCTGCATGGAGTTTGCATGTTCTCCCCATGTCTGCGTGGGTCTTCTTTGTGTGCTCTGGCTTCTTCCCACATTCCAAAGACATGCAGGTTAGGTGGATTGCAGACATTAAATTTGCCCTTATGTGTGTGTGTCTGTGTGAGTGTATTCACCATGGCACCCTCTCTGGGAATTGTTTCTACCTTGTGCCCTATGCTTGCTGGAATTGCCGCCAGTCCTCACAACCCTGCTCATGATTATGGGGGAATTAGAAAATTGTATGAATTATAATTTTCCTATAAAAATAACTTAAAAGTAAAACAGCAGTTAAGAAAATACAGTACAGTGTACAACATCAGAATTTATTACATTGGTGCCTAAACAATTCCCAACAGCTCTCTAGTTCTGCTACTCTCTTCTTATCATCCTCTCTTATGTTGTGTGAATCCTAAAAGTAATCTATATAAGCACACATTGTCTTCTGCAGTATCTATGAAAGCATTGCCTAAGAAAGTTCCTTGCCTTTCCCTTCAAAACAGTACTCTCTCTCATGGTGAAGGTATTCTAAAAATTTCTGTATAACTAAGAATAATAACTTTTTCTTAAACCATTAAATTCATATACATTGATTTACTAAAACTAATATCTTATGTTGTAGCTGTAACATGTAACATGGAAAAATATTAGATGGAGCAAGTGTCCTTCTGCATTTTGACTTGAAAAAGCACTTTTTTCCAGAAAAATAAAAAATCAGAACTTTTAAATTAACTTCCAGTGACAATAGTAATGAAGGTAAGTACCAAGGAAGTCATTGCATTAGTGCAGAACAGAGAAATGAAACCAATCATTCTATTTAGACAGCAGGGCATTATGTGCAATCTGTGTATTATTTTATATGTGGTTTACTTCATCTATTAAACGTAAAAGTGGATCTTACCAGATTAACTGCTAGAAACTAATCATCCTTAGTATATTCATCTGCAATATCCATTTACACATTTTTAAACAAGATTCATTATATTATTCACAATAAGTAGAAAGATGAAGCAAAACTGCTCAATTTTACTCAACCTGTAATGAAATGAAATGAAATTATATTGAGAACTATCAAATAAGTTTGTATATTTTACTTTAAAAGATGAAATGAGACACTTGCAAAAATGAAAAAAGAAACCTTGTGGAACATTAAATTTTTACTGTAACTGCTAAACAGGCATTGTAATATCAAACAGTGACCTTTTCTTGTCTTGTGCGAGTTTACTGTTGTTATTGAAGTGGCTGTATACATCCCACCGAATGCTAGCGGTAAAGCAACATTAGCCTTGGTACTAGCTGCTATCAATAAACAACAGACAGCTTACCCCGCTGGGATTTTATAATAGTTGGAGACTTTAACCAGACCATTTTGAAAACTGTCCTGCCCAAATCTGAGCAACATGTAACACGTTCCATAAGAGGTCAAAACACACTGGACCACGTTAACAGCAATATTAGGGATGGATACAAATTCTCCCCTGTTTGTCGACTAGGGCAGCCTGACCATCTCTCCCTTTTCCTAACCCCACAATATAGACGCCTCATCAGTAAGATAAAACTGACAGTTAACTTCAGCACTGTTTTGAATGAACCAGATGGGAAATATTTGAACAGCTAGACGTTGAGGACTACATTTCCACTGTATCAGATCCATATTAACTGTGTTACTGTTGATAACTGTATTCAGTTTTTTCCTAATAATAAACCATGGATGACCAGGAGAGTCCAGTTCCCACTGTAAAAATACAATGCAAGAAGGTCTGATAACAAAAACTATACAGTGAGGCCAGTGCTAACCTGAAGAGATGCATCCTACATGCAGAAAATAGAGGATTATCTTTTTTAATAGGGCTCCCTGTTGTGTGTGGTAAGGTATTCAAAATTTTACCAATTACAAAGGCAGCAATTCCCCATCTACCAGCAGTAGTGTCTCACTAGCTTAAAAGTTTAACCGTTTCTTTGCTCACTTCAAAGTAAACAAGGCATAGTTTGAGATGATGTATCAACCATTTACTGAATGACGGGCACTCCACACAGTGTACTAACAGACTGTGCTAACTGGCTGGCAGAGGGGTTTACCAACATCTTTAACCTTTCTCGGTCACAGTGCATTGTCCCTACATGCCTAAAGTCTGCTATCATTGTTACTGCACCCCAGCAGGCAACAATCAGTGGTCTCAATGGCTATAGACCAGTGGCTGTAACCTTTACTGTCATGAAGTGCTTTGAGAGGCTAAAGCATATTAAAGCCACCCTATCACTTACCATGGATCAACATCAATATGTCTATAGGGCCAATTGGTCAACTGAAGCTATCACCACTACAACCCTCCATACTGCACTGACCCACCTTGAACACCAAAGCACATATGTGAGGATACTGTTCATGGACTATAGTTCCGCATTCAATACAATTATTCCCAGTAGAATGATCACTCAACTACTCAATTTAGGTATTGGCCAGCAGAAATGTATGTGGACAAATAACTTTTTGACAAACCACCTTCAGACAGTCAGGCTAGGTACCCTTTACTCTTTCCATTTTGACACTCAGCATTGGCTGTGTACTGAGTCCACTTCTCTTCACACTTTATATACATGACTGCATTTCAATCGACAGCACAAACAATATTAAGTTTGCAGACAACATCACAGTGGTAGGGCTGATTAAAAATGGGGATGAGCCTGCCTAAAGAGAAGAGGTCTGTAAATTAACAGAATGGTGCTCCAACAATAACCTGGCACTGAACACTCTAAAACTACAAAACTGATCATCAGTTTCAGAAAGCAGGGGGAACACTTTGGGGCACCCATATTTCAGAGGACCTTAACACCAATCAACACCACCTCTCTGTTGACTGAGGCATAGAAGTGGCGCTGCTTCCTAAGGACACTGAGAATGTTCAGTTTGTCTGAGCAGCTTCTTGTGTCTTTTTATAACTGCTCCGTAGAAAGCTTACTTACTTATAGAATCTTTGTGAGGGTGGTACACCACCTGTTCTGTGGCTGATAAGAGGGCTATACATAGGGTCATTAAGCCAGCCCATAAAATCATTAATACACAGCTGCCTACACTGGAGGACATTTATACTGCTCGGTGTTCTTGTCGAATGAAAAACTTAATTAAGGACTCGTCCCATCCTGGTCATCATCTTTTGATACTGCTACCATCTGGAGGATGCTACAGGTCCTTTAGGACCCACACGTCCAGATTCCTGAATAAGTTTTACCCCAATGCCATCAAAATATTGACCACTGGTTTGCGAAAATCTGAGCCCTCCTAATACCCTTCGATACATAATGACATGTGCACACACAATGGTAAAGATTCAACCTTCATCAGTCAGTTTCTCTTGTTGTTTTCTAGGAGTAAACATGCCCATTTCACTCTCCATTTGCACCAAAGAAGAGCAGTAGGGACGAAATTCCTATTGATTCATCAGAATCTATGTACAGACTTGCTTAATGTTGTTGTCGGTAGTGGCCATGAATGGACATCCCATTCCATCTTCATGTTTAACACTTGTCTGGCCATTTTTGAACTCCTCAATCTATTCCTAAATACTTTGCCATGGTAAAACACCATATTGTGCAAAAAAGGCTTTGATGGATTTTGGCCCCTGGCATACCTTCAGCCCTTAAAAAGCAGATCACTACTGGCTGCCTTTCTTTGGTGCAGAAGGAGAGAGGAGCAGCCACTACTCCTAGAAACTCCTATTACTCCTAGAAAACAACAAGAGAAACTTACTGAACAAGGTGGGATTTTACCACTATGACCACAGACACGCAAGTACGCGTGTATACAGCCAACCCAAACAAAATTATCACAAAAGTGTCTGTAATTATTGACTGTACAGGGAAATGTGACATATGGTATCACAAAGCTTCAGACCCTTTATGCAGTCTATTAACGACCAGATAAAATGCAAATAAGAGTGGGCTAATTAGGCATCTCTGCTTTTTACCTCTTTTCAAGACAAAAAGTTCAGAGTTAGCACATCAGTTGGGGGGGATGATAAATGGATTTTATTCACCTACACTACCAAAGTCCAGTCCAAACCACTACAATAAATTGAACTCACAGTTCCATTGGACCATATCAAAAACCTTGTTTTCCAAAAAATAACTCCAAAACAACCAACAGTGTATCCTGTAAACTTCAGTTACATTTTATCTAAATTACTAAAGAACATCCATCACAGCTACAAAATTCATATTGGGGTAACACTATTTATTGTGTATGAAAATCAATGGTTGGGTAACCATAATGAATTAAAAGCCTTTCCTTATGAGCTATGCACAGCATTAAATCCACAGGATAATTTCCTGGTTCCAGGAAAAAAAAGTCTTATTTAAATGGCAAAGTTTATCCATTGAAATTCAACTGACCCTGTCCTTGGCCACTGCTAAAATTGTCAGCTTTTCACCAGAGCTGTGTAGCTTGATCACAATCACTCTACCCTGTATGAACTGATTGCTCTCTCAGTTTTACTTGTATAATTAATTTCCAAGGTTGTCAGTAACACATTATTCATTTTTTGATTGTGTTTTCTTTTGTTTCTATGTGCTACTATTTATTATTTTTATTGGTTTATGTCTTTCACTGTTATTTATGTGATGTCATTGAGTTGCCATGTTATATATTTCTTTTCCTATGAGCACGGACACTCTGACAGACGGACAGACTGAGAAGATCGTTCCTCCCCCAAACTATGCGACTCCTCAATTCCACCCGCGTGGGGGTGGGGGGTTAAACGTTAATATTATACAAAGTTATTGTCTGTTTTTACCTGCATTGTTATCAATCTTTAATTTAATTTTGTTTTTTGTATCAGTATGCTGCTTCTGGAGTATGTGAATTTCCCCTTGGGATTAATAAAGTATCTATCTATCTATCTATCTATCTATCTATCTATCTATCTATCTATCTATCTATCTATCTATCTATCTATCAGATCAGATGCACAGAATTCTCAGAGCCAGCCTGGAGGGCGCTATACAAGCCACCATTGACCAGTAGGGTGGGAGATTTACAGTGGAGGGTCTTACATGGGATCTTAGCTGTGAACTCCTTCTTGTCAATTATTATGCCAGGGGTGTCTGACAGTTGTTGTTTCTGTGGGGAAAGAGAAACTGTGTTTCACTGCTTTATGTTCTGTACAAGGCTGGAGCCTTTGTTTAATTTAATAGAGAGGCTTGTTGGGGGATTGGAAATGGTGTACACCAGGGTGGGCTTTCTGTTCGGGTTTAAAAAAACAAAAAGAAATGTAAACAATGTAAATTTGACAAACTTTGTTTTGGGGCAAAGTAAATTAGCCATTTGGAAAACCAGAAAGTATAAAATTATAGAGAGTGGTTTACAAGATCCGATTGTAGTTTTTAAAATACTGTGCATCAGTTGCATTTTGATAGATTTTAATTTTTACAAATCCACAAAGAATCTGGACAAGTTTAAAGCAATATGGTGTGTGAATAATATATTATGTGACTGTATTAATGAAGAACTGCGGTTTATTTTTTAGGGGAGTTTTGTGGTTTCAGTTGTGTGTTTCCAAAAATATTTAACATGAAAATGTATTTATAATAATATAATGTGTAAGTTGTTGTATAGCTGACTGCTGTTTTTTTTTCTGTCAATAAAGTTTGTTTTTAAAAAAAAAAAAAAAAAAATATCTATCTATCTATCTATCTATCTATCTATCTATCTATCTATCTATCTATCTATCTATCTATCTATCTATCTATCTATCTATCTATCTATCTATCTACTCTGTTTGGGCACAGGCAGTTTGCAGCTATGAATGCTGGGCTCCTGATGCATTTTTTGTGGTGCTGTCCTGGTAATACCATCAGACGTGGCCACTTGCATTATACCACCTCTTTAAAGGAAAGTCCTCATGAGATACTTGTGCTTGAACAAACAATCAAACAATCGATTTAGGAATTGACTCTGCTTTTGACCCTTGTTTTGTTTCAAATTCAGCTTTGACTTTGGTTTTGTCCTTAAATGTTCTGGCAAATCATTTAACGAGCTTTTGCATTTGGACCCTTTTTAACAATATCAATAATTACTAGGCTTAGCCATTAATAAAGATTGCCTCTCTTGATCTCTGCCACTCTAAATGTAAAATCTCTCCAATAAGGCATGTAATAAAAATCTACTATTTGAAAATTTCATAAGCCATGTAGGGAGGGCAACCAGCAATCAAAAAGCTTGACAGACATCCCTCCACTACTTCCATGAGACCAATAATCCTCTGGGTGCTCAGACAAGATAAGATAAGGTTTATCACCTTGGCTTTCATCTCTGCAATAGTACTACCTGAAATTCAATTTCCATCTTCTGTAATGCTTTGGAATATCTTTAAATCATGTAGTTGTGAAGTTCAGTGTCAATTTGACATTTTCAGATTTTATTTCCATTTTCTCACTAATTTTAAAATTGCTAGGAGCATAATCATTTTGCCAAAAATTGTTCCATCAGATTTAACATTTGTGTATACTGTATAGTTTACAGTCAAAATGCTGAACAACTGCTTAAGGAGAATAAAAATCTTTTTCTTTTTTTTAATTTTATTGATTTTATTGTAATCATTCCATACAAATAGATACATTTTTACAAAAAAAATAGGACTGAAAACAAATCAACCCCCACCCCTGAGAAAGAGAGCATGGCCAACGGACTAAAACTTAAAAATAGTAAAAATAAATAAACTGATGAGTTTATTAGGCAGATACAGATAAATGGAGAAGAAAAAGAAATGGGGAGAGAATGTACTTCCTCAGTGCTTTAAGAGCTTATTCTAAAATATTATGGATTAGATCCTGCCAGGTTTTGAAAACGTTCTGCACAGATCCTCTAACTGAGAATTTGATTTTTTCCAATTTCAAATAGTATACAACATCAGTTACCCACTGACTTAAAAGAGGAGAGTTAGGATTCTTCCAGTTTAGCAAAATAAGTCTGCGTGCCAATAGTGTAGAATATAAATCTTTTTCAACAAACTATTATTCTTCCCTTTCATTCCATGGTAAAAATATTGGCTTAATATTATAATCAACATTTTACTGTTAAAATTACAAAATGTTACAGTGAAAAGCATACATTTCTTGGGAAAGTGACATGCCGGATGCATAAAATTATCTAGTTACCTTTATATAAAATACGCTACCGTGGCTGTCCGTTTGTCTGTCCAGGATTTTAAAATCACATGTAGCTCGCAAACTGTTTGACCTATTGACCTGAAATTTGGTACACATATTCTACGTGAAGTCTACTTTCGGGGTGATGATTGACCTCCAAAGCTTATTTCTTTTTTTATTTTATTGCCGAATCAACTCTCGGCAGCGGCCAACAGTGTGGCCATGCAGTGCATGCATATGGGCGCCATTCTCATTCCCTACCTACCACCTTTGCCGTCACTTCCCCTACCTCTTCATATCTTAAATCATTCTTGAGGCAGATCGAAGACTTAAGTGCCAGCTTAAGTGAAAAATTAAGGAAAACGAACTAAGTAATTACAACACACACACTGACGTAATCAGTTTTAACGCAAAAAGATGCCGACGAAAGAAGAGAAGAAGTGGGCTGCTAGGGTGGAGAAAAGAAGAGCTGCTCAGGAAGCAGCAAGTGCATCAACCTCTGAGCAAACGAATGCTAAATGTACAGAGAAAGAGGATGAAAACTAAGAATGCTCAAGTCAAGTGTATTCACTGCACGTTATTGTGCAGTGCACCATTACTGGTTGTGTTATAATGCAGAGCCCTTTTCAAACTTCAAACTAACCAGGGTTGGTGTGTCCCTTATCGCTATACTCCAAAATACATCTGTGTGAATGATGCATGAAAAATACATTTTATAAGAAAACATACTCTGAAGTTTAAGAAAAAGTTTAACTTGTTATTCCTAAAGCATTTTTAAGCTGTTTTCACTTGATGAGAAGTCAGTAAATGTTGAAAAGTTATCTATAAATTAATCTGTGTGCACTCACTCTGCTTTTCACATCATTAATAACCATTGACTCTTGCTTCAAGGTGAGTTGTTTCAAACCCAGATTAGAATTCTTATATGAAAATGTCCCATTAAGAGTGCCAAAGAAATTGATGATGTCAAGTATGAGCAGTCGAGTTTTTCTCTACTGTGTATTCTGATGTATCGCTGTCATTCTTAGTTTATTGCATGTACTAATGACTGCTTACTGTTTATAAAATTACAGTATATTCAGTGAGTTTACCAAATTTGTGTTGTACATTGGAACATGCAGAGGTAATTAAAATTCTGTGCTGTTTGAGTATTTCGTGGGGAGAGTAAATGTAATATATTTCATTACAGACATACATTTGTTCCTTTTTCTCTTGGTCTTGGTCTACTGTTTCGATTTTGTGTGCGAGTGTACTACATTAATAATTGTATAGATTAGTACATGTTGTTTCATATATGTATAAACTATATATCCATAAACAGACTTTAGAGTGGACAAGGATCCCATGTTGTCATTTACTGCAGTGTGATTCAATCTGTCATCACTTTTAGCTTCATTGCCTGGTTTAGTAGTCTGACAAACCAAAATATAAAAAAGCTCTGGCAGATTACAAATATGCAGCTAAACTTATTGGGGCTGATGTAGATGATTTGGTAAGTGTGTGTCAGAGGGCAATGTTGAAAAAACATCTGACGACAGACACCCACTACAAGCAGAACTTAATTTCATTAAATCAAGAGGGATAGTTGCTTTAAAGACATACACAAATAGCTCCAGAAATTCCTTTCTCCCCAATGCAATATGTCTTTATAATAAGGAATATCACAGATAATTCAAAAAGTATAGCTTTTCATATGTATCATGTACCTATTTGAGGTTAAGTGTTCTATCAAACTGCTAGAAGTAGTTTTAACAAAATAAAAAAATTATCTGTTTTTCAAATGACATAAACATTTTTAGAAATTCAGTGTAAGTTTTAACCTGTCTTGTCTCAGTTTGCTTGTTGGATATCATTTGTGTCTGTTACTGGATGCAATTGAGAAGACAAATTCCATGTTTTCTTGTGTAAACACGACTAAGTAATAAAACTTGAAGTTTGATATATGAACTCACCAGCCACTTTATTAGGTACACCTTTTCAACTGCTTGTTAATGCAAACATCTACTTAGCCAATCACATGGCGGCAACTCAATGCATTTAAGTATGTATACATTGTCAAGACCACCGGCTGAAGTTCAAACTGAGCATCAGAATGGGGCACAAAGGTGATTTAAATTACTTTGAACGTGGCATGGTTGCTGGTGCTAGACGGGTTGGTCTGAGACTGCCTCATCCATAATGCAGGATTTAGCAAATACACTGCAATTAATTGCATATCATTTACAAATTTAAGGCACTTGATTGTAATCATTCTATAACAATATACTGGTGCATAAAATGGCCAAACTACTCCAAATACCATTGATTCTTTAGCGTTGTTACTCTTAGTGCACCACTGAGAGTATTTTAATCTGTTTATTGTATTGGTGTGTGTGGCATCACAGCTGCACAGGTTGTGTAGAGAGCACAGAAGATTACCGCTTACAGCAGAGGATACAGCTTCCAGCCCTAGAAGACATTTATAGCACATACTCCCTCTGGAAAGCCACCAGCATCTGCATGGATTCCACTCACCCATGCCACAGTCTATTTGAACTTCTCCCAGCAGCAAAAGCTTCCGAGCCTTTACTCCACAGACCTCAAGGCTCATAAACAGTTTCATCCCAAGAAGTAAAAACGCACTCAATCAGTCCATCAAGAGCTCCCAGTAGAACTGTTTATACTTATAATTACATTTACCTTACTGTAAACTTGTAATATTGTACAACCTGAGCCACTATATGAACCATTTGAACTATCTGCACAATACGTACATGTATGTTGTTCTTATGCTTTCTGATTATATATATTTCATTAGTTTTTTTATCATATTATTTTTTATCATTTTATAGGAAAATATGTTTATGGAGGAGTTGCATATTGAATCTTATTGTACCATACAATAACAAGGAATTCAATTCAATTCAATAGAAGACAGCATGTATTTACACATGATGATGACTGGCTTCTAAGTCGATTTAGATTTCCAAAAGCTATCCTCTTGCAGCTGTATGTTGTTAGAATACTAAGCTGTATATTTTATATTATTTTTATACTGAAATTAATTAATATATGTATATTACAGATACATGTTTAACTTAATTTAAATAATGTATACTGTTAAGAATTAAACATGTGGGGGGCACATTGGAGCAGCAGTAGTTATGAGCTGGCACCCTGTCCAGGGATTGTTCCTGCCTTCCTCCATTCATGCTGGGACTGGCGCGACCTTGAGTAGATGGATGTAATAATTAAATATATATAATGAAGATTATACACGTTTAACTCGACTTTAACATCTGACTACTTCTTTTTTATTTCGGGCAATGTGCGAATTTCTAAACTTGAACTTTTGAGTTCCACTCCATCAGTTTCCTTCTGTTGCTCAGTCATGCCACTGCCTAAACCACCAAATTGTACATTTTTCCTTGCCTCCACTTCTCTAAGTAGGACCTCCATTTCGCATTTGGTGAAAGTCTTCTTTTTTATACGTGCTTTTACCATTGACTTTTAACAGAACACTAAATAGAAGGGGCTATTTATATTGATTTGCATATTTAAATATGCAAAATTCAGGGAGGAGTCAGGGTGGGTCTGTAGGTGTGTGCATATGCATTAAAATTCACGTTGTTTGGGATTTATAAAGGGGAAATGTGTGGAACTTTGTTTAAGCACAGTTTTATGCATCTGAATTTTTTTGTGCATACACACATTTCTGTTTTTGTTCGTACACCATGTTTTATTGTGAATTCTATGCACACCATTATACATGGGGCCCCAGACCTCAATCCAATAGAGCACCATTGGGATGTGGTGGAACGGAGATTCTCATCATGGACATGCAGCCAACAATTCTGCAGCAACTGCATGATGCTATCATGTGAATATATTTCCAGCACCTTGTAAAATCTATGCCACAAATAATTACAGCAGTTCTGAGGGCAACAGGGGGTCCAACCCGGTACTAGCAAGGTGTACCTAATTAAGTGGCTGGTGACACTATTGTCTTAGTTTATGTTTCTCTTTGAATACACACTTAAGAAGGGTCAGAGAGGTCACAAAACATGTCGCCAGCATTGTAGTCCTTCATTGTCCACATGACAAAATGTTTTCCTGGAGTTATTTTTTTTGGAGCAGTGTGGACTATTTTACCTTCCTGCTGGATTTGAGAACTGATTCTTTACATGAAGATTTTGGTAACTTCATCTAATATGTTCTTTTATATTGCTTTGATGGATACTCGATGGGAGTAAATATTTCATGTTAAGTAATATAAAAGTGTTTTTTTATGTTTGTGTTTCTTTTGGTATTGTCTTTTTGTTAATTTAATTTTTTTTTAGTTTTGAAATATGTCTGGTCTCACTTTATTCATTCTTAGTATGTGTATTTAAGAGGAATTACTGACTCAAAATATTCACTGGACTTTTAGAGGAAAGTAATATCTGTAAAAAATACTTTTTTCATTTTGTTTCAGTGTTGTTTTCTAATGTGTAGGCTTTTTACTTTTCCAGTCAATAGCTGCAGAACTTCAATGCTGTGTCTTCATCTGTAATATTATTCATGTAAGGCATCTGGTGACAGAGCTCACTGTGAAAGGTGCCATGTAAAATAAAGACTGATTAAATGAAATCTTGAAACAATTTCTCACAATAGAATTAAAAACAAAAATTGTTACAACAACATTGTCAAAGTCTGTAGTAAACGTATTGGCCAGAATCAGTCCTCACTCAGAGCTCTTCTACAGTCAGGTTGGTAGGAAGATGAAGGCTGGCCTGTCATACAACGGCTATCCTCTCAACTCACTGGTTTAGATGTCTATATCAAGCTAAAATTTTAGATTTCCAAGATTTGAGGAAAAAAAATTAAGAAAACTTTTATTTTCAGAATTATTAACAGGAGTGAGTGTGCCTTGGAGCCTGATACATTGTTTACAATTTGTGTTGTCTGAAACTACCACTGGCAAGGTCATTTTATTCAAATGTATCTTATTTCTGTTTTTGCTTTATTTTGCTGTATCTCAACATGCTGTGCCAGTGGAATATATTGTATGTCTGTATATTCTTATTATGTATTTAGCCGATGCCTTTATCCAAGGCAACTAATTATCATCAGGATGAATTACAACAGTTTACATATAGATTTTACAGTTGGAGCACGGGTAGGTAGGTTAAGTGACGTGCTGAGGGTCTCAAAGTAAGCTGGAAACTAAAGCAGAATCATTGGGGTTTAAAGCTCAATGCTCTGCCACATGCCCATTCTGTAAACACATTGGCCTCAAACCTACAATAAAAACAGAGGCTACCTATGTGGCTGTAATCAAAGGCACCAAAATGTTTTTCTAATTAAAATGCCTTTAATGAGTTGAATTTGTAGACTGACTTATTTTTTGGGATATTTTTCACCTGAGTAGTAACATAAAGCACAAAGCCTTTCCTAATGCTGAATCTTCTGTGACTGCAGAATTTATTCAACTGAAAAGATAAGTACATAGCCAGCTTTCTTTTTCCATCTATCCCGAGTTTCCCAATAATGTTTTTCTAAATCTTTTTTTTGCCCCACACTTGACTGACACCTAACTGGCATTGTACCTGACCTTCGCCCTTTGTCTTAGAGAACCATGCAGTGGATCTACGCAGTTTTATTAGGCTGAGCCCAACAGGACAACATGGCTCACTTGGCAGCCATACCTCCAGGTCTGATTCCAGGAGTAGAGTCAGGATAGACAGGAGGAATTATATTTCTTGTCAGGGCTGGTAATGTGTGGACATTCTCCAGGAGGAACTGGAAGACACTGCTGAGGATATGGTGGCCTGGGTTGTCCAAATAAAGATTTTTCCATTGATGCCTTCACTGGAATAGGTCGAATGAAAGAGAAAATTTTTATAAATACCTACAGTGGAATTCTACATCTGTAGACAGGATTGTCCTCTGTGGCCATGCTTTCCAAAAGTAAAAATAACACTGAAAAACAGTTATGATGTCCTTATCTTAGTTATATTTTGTGTTGTGATTACTAGGGTTCTGGATGCTTGCTGCTCAGTTTTAGTGGTTTATCCTAATTGTGGCTTTTCTCTTTCATTTAAATAAAGCCAATGAATTCAAATTACTGTCTCCTTGTTCTCCTGCACTGATGGTGTGACAAATTTCACAACCATTGTCGGGGCAAAGATTCTACTCTTTCTCTTTAGAAATGTTAAAAACTGCTAAAGGTACAGATTTAAAGTGTCTTCATTTCTTGTGAAAGCATCTCATTTAGGAATTTATACTAATTCTGCATTAACACTGCAGTCATTACAGTTCAGAACTGCACAGAATGCATTTACACTGCTAAAAAATGTTGATATTTTGTTGCACTTAATTTAGATTAGGTAGGATACAGCACCATGGTGGTAGTGGGCAGGTTTGTTTTCTGTGATAATTTACTGTTTAGTACATATGTAACCAAGCATGTTTAAAACACAACAAGCCCACAGATGAAGAAATATTTTTATCAAACTAAAAAGAGAACTTTTATTTATTAATTCCTTTATGAATGTTACATTTCATAGATGAAACCTCTGGACATAGAGCAGTGCTATGAAACTGTGAGAAAAAAATGCAGTGATTGTCACTTTGAGAATAATTTCTCTTTTTGTTTTAATTGTATGTACTTTTTATATTTCCCATTTATGTTATCTATAGAATGAACATTCTGCCTATAACTTAAATTTTAGATGGGAGTAAAATGAACTGGAAATACAGAAGGTAAGTACCCATGACACGATAGAAAGTTTTGTACATACTTTGATGATTAAAGCTTTTAGGCATCAACATCTGGATGTAACATCACAAGGTGCAGAACCCTATGTGGCCATCTGGCATAAAGAATAGACCATTTGAGAAAAATGATAGAAACATCAGAGAGATTCCCTCAATCAGGACATTGAAGGTGCTGCCCATGTATCAGCCTGACTACTCAATCTAAAAGCTACTTAACAATACAACTCCGATGTTATCTTAACCTTCATGGAAAGTACTGTTTAAGCCATCTGTTAAGCCTTTACATCCAGAGTTTACTATTATTTACTGTTTTCAAATATTTATTTAATTTAGTTCATTTGCTACCATTTTATTTGAATAGATATTTCTTTGTTTTTAAATATTTATACATGTCTGTACATCTTGAGTGAGTGAAGTAATAAAGTAGATGCTGGGCACCTGGTGTAAGGGGGATTACCACTTTCGTTAGCACAAAGATAACAGGCTGAATGGGGACAATCCTACCAGAGCACAACATGGTTGGAGTAATGCATCATTGTCTTGTAAGTGGCATTGCTCAAGGTGTATCAGTCTACATGTGTCCAAATTATTTTCGGAGACTAAGATGTGCCACCCTTTATGTCTAGTTTACAGTACATCCATTGACACTATGAAGGTGTGTCATTGTTATTCTTGGAGAGCAAGGTACATCAGCCTTTAGGTCTAGACTATTTCCAGGGACATCCTGTCAATTGTGAAGTACTGAGAAGTGAGAGACTTTGCAGACAGTGATTAAGTGGATAGGGTCTATGCTGGTGTTTCTGTCTGTGTGCGTGTTAAGCTTATGTTGCAAGATAGACCAACCCATAATGAACTTGGTTAAGCTCCACTAATGCACCATAATACAGACACATGCCAAGAACTTCCTCTAGCAATACCAGGTGACCTTGCCACTGATTTAATACATGTAAACTATCACCCAATTGTTAAATCAATTCTATTTATTATTCTTGATTACACTACTTCAGAGAAACACAGTGCTTTATTAAAAATGTGACATGCTGCGTATTTTTCACACGAAGGTGCACCAAAACACAAAATTGTGAACATTACTCTGTTTCCTCCATAGAAACATTCTCTACATGGGAAGTCACTCTCCTCCCCATCATTTCCTAGCAACGAGAGATCTTTATTTAAATACTAAATGATAGGCAGACTCGTATGGTGGAATTAATGTGTGTAAATACTTCCAGGAAGGAATTAAATAGCTTTCTTCGTGTGTCAATGAGGACGAATTTCACTGGAAGTGAAACATCATTTGTTTTGCAAACTCAATTTCACTATGAATAATTTAGCTCGGGCGGCACGGTGGTGCAGTGGTAGCGCTGCTGCCTCGCAGTTAGGAGACCCGGGTTTGCTTCCCGGGTCCTCCCCGCGTGGAGTTTGCATTTTCTCCCCGTGTCTGCGTGGGTTTCCTCCGGGCGCTCTGGTTTCCTCCCACAGTCCAAAGACATGCAGGTTAGGTGGATTGGTGATTCTAAATTGGCCCTAGTGTGTGCTTGGTGTGTTTGTGTGTGTCCTGCGGTGGGTTGGCACCCTGCCCAGGGTTGGTTCCCTGCCTTGTGCCCTATGTTGGCTGGGATTGGCTCCAGCAGACCCCCATGACCCTGTGTTCGGATTCAGCGGGTTGGAAAATGGATGGATGGATAATTTAGCTCATTACTAGTTATAGGGTATATAACTGCAATAAAGCAGCAATACTACATAAAATAATTCTGTGTTTCCCTTTAAGGCAATGGGTAAGTTTCCATTTAAGTACACATTTCAGTAAAATATAAAGATTAAACAGATTAATCTAGTTCTTCTACTCATCTTAATTTCCAAAAAAACAATTTACACTGAGTGGCCACTTTATAGTCTGAATGTTAGGACATTGACTTTTTGGATGTTTGCTATATCTCTGCTCTTCCATTAGCCTGAATCAGGTCAGTGATGTTTTTACAGTCCTCCATTGACCAGTGTTTGTGTTTCTTAACCTAATGCAACTACACCTAATTGTTTTTGTAGAGAGGAGCAGAAATCTGTATGGTCATTAGTTCTCACAAATCACTGATTACAAGCAACCAAAAGCAGGGCATTTTGATATGCCTTCATCATGATGATCGTTGTAACCTTACTGTAGCTCATTTGTTACTCTCAGCAAATGGTGCCATTCTCAGTCAGGCCCTTTCATAGTGATCTGTTTCCAGACGCAGGACTGCTATTAGATGGGTCTTTTTGTGTAACAGCCTCAGTAGACCTGTGACAAAGTCATATGTGACAATATCTTGGTTGCACTTGTTACAGTATATGATACATATATACCTGTGAGTCTGACATTCACTGCCATAACCTCGCACCCTCCACAATGCTGGAAAAAATACTGCTCATTGCCGAGGAATTAAACACCATTTCCGCATTATATAAAATCCTATTAGAGTCCCTACCTTTCAAAGATCCAAGAGGACATTGGGAAGAAGATCTCTTAATCAATATATCAGAAAAGGAGTGGAAGGTAGCAAAGCAGAGAATTCACTCGAGCTCCATATGCGCAAAGCATAGAATTATTCATCTAAAAATTATGTATCGAGTTCATCTGTCTCGCTTAAAACTGTCCAAAATATTTCCAGAGTAAGATCCAACCTGCGAACGCTGCAACCAAGCTCCTGCCTCACTGGGTCACATGTTCTGGGTCTGCACCAAATTAACATCATTTTGGACAAAAATTTTTAAGTGCCTTTCAGACAGCCTTGGGATCACAATCCCTCCTAACCCATTAACAGCTGTGTTCGGTGTTCTTCCAGACGGACTTGAAGTGGAAAAGGTCAAGCAAACAGTGATTGCATTCACTACACTTTTGGCACGCAGACTTATTCTGTTAAATTGGAAGAATCCTAACTCTCCTCTGATAAGTCAGTGGGAAACCGATGTTTTATATTATTTGAAATTGGAAAAAATCAAATTCTCAGTTAGAGGATCTGTACAAATTTTTTTCAAAACCTGGCAGGATCTGATTAATATTATTTTAGAATAAGAGAAATAATTATTACCGCATTTAATTCCCTTCTCCATCTCTTATTTACATATATATTTATTTCAGCCTTTCCTTTGCTTATTGTTGTCTTATTAAAAAGCCCTAAGCAATTCTCCTTTAGCTAAGCTCTCCTTCACAGGGGTGGGGTTTGATTTGTCTTTAATTTGTTTGGTTATAAATTGATCTATTTGTATGGAATGATTACAATAAAAATTAATAAAAAAAAAAAAAAAAGTCACTTTAATCTTGAGTTCTAGTCTTTCTTACTCTGATTTACCCACACAAATAAGAACCATTAGTACTTCCTACTACAGACTCTGCCTGTGCTGTCGGTGACTGAGCAGCACATTGCAAGTGAAGAGCAGATATATATAATCATATAGCCATTTATTGTGTACCATTAACTGAAATAAAATCATACATACAAAAATTATATTATTAATGAGGTGGATCTACCATTTGCCAAGAGTATAAAGTTTTTACTTTTGCTAAATTATTGACACACAAAGAAACAGCAGTCAAATGAAGTAATATTAAAATAAAATTGACTGTATAATTTAAATCTACTGACTAAGAACCAGTTATTTAATTAATACAAGATCTATTTTTTAATTATCCAAGTGAACATCTATAACAAATATTACCTTTGTTGCTCTGAACATTATTATGTGCACCAGTCAAAGCTCAGCAAGAAAAAAAATATATAAAATACTCCCTGGCTCTGACAATGACACAAGTATAGTTTCAAGTAATATTCATTAAATGATAGATGGTCTTATGGTCCTGAAGCAGAGAAAATCATTTTTTTAATCATCTAAGAGGTACTTTCTTCTTTATAATAATTCTTGTACTGAAAAATCTAAAACAACATGACATAAAAAAACGTGAAGAAGATACAGCTGGCTAACAGAAGTTGACCACATCTTTCTGTAGTTGGTAACAAGCAATCATTCATCTTCTGTCATAGCATAACTTTCCTAAACCTGCTCAGTCCAATTCAGGATCACAAGAGGCCAGAGATTATCCATGCAGCACTGGATGAAAGGCAGGAACCAGCCAAAACTCCATCCATGTATTGGTATTCATCTTAGTTTTACTGTGAATTTCTGCCTTAACTTCTAATTTAAAAGGAGCCTCTGAGAACCTTTGTTTCATGGAAATCATACTGAGGCCTAATTTAAATAAACTGCAGTCAACACTCTTCTTTACACATAAACAAATTGCCACTAACTGCACCCTGGTCTGAAGCATTTATTTTAGTCACACAGATATCCATTACGCTAGGTGAACAAGAAGCACACAGGCACACAATAATATAAAACAAATATCAAGCAGGTCTACAGCACCTGGACATTAGTCATAAAGTGTCCTTTAGGTGACATGGCACCTGCAGAGATGAATGCTATGACCTAGATTATTTTCAGTTTAACTTACATGTGTGTTTCATGCACCTGGCCGCAAAGAAGTAATGACATAGGGTCTTCAATGAGACATTAAAAACTGTACTGCAGCCTAATAACTTGTTAGGGAACATACATGACAGCCCATTGTTCCGGAGACATCATAAGTAGTGTTCCCCTTATATCAAATGTCTTTCATTTAGCAGGTCTTTCAAAGTGCTTAAAACTACAGTAGTGTTTTTAAAAAATACAAATAAGAAGAGCAAACAGTACATGATGTCAGAAGAGTGCAGGGCAAACATATTTAACAAACATTAATAAATGAGCTTACACATCATTGTGATACATAACGTTCTTACATTTCTAACAATGTTTACATATTCATATGGACAAGTATATTCAACCTCGCTATCTCGCTACAGAACTGGTCTCGCAGTGTGACATAATTCCTAGATCTCTCATTGATAAACTGTTTTAAAAATAAGGTTCTGATTCTTGTATGCAACTCCAAAAAACGTGCTGGAAAAAAAATCTTCACTTTTCAATCCATCTGTAATAAGGGATGATGGTCAAGCATTTCATACTTTTAACCTCCTAGCAGTCAAATATCTAGACAGCAAAATTAATAAGAATAAAATTGAAAAAATAACAGGGGAAAAAAGACGGCCCTACAGTAAGTGCACAGATGTAGGATCATCCGTGACCCTAATTGGTGCTAGGAGTTGTTAATCGACACAGCTGTGCCACGTCCCCATTCTAAAAAGGGAAGCATGAGTGTGAGGAGGAGAATCAAGAATCAAAAAAAGAATGAAGAAAAGACAGAGGTTAAATGGAGAAAGAAAGAAAGAAAGAAAGAAAGAAAGAAAGAAAGAAAGAAAGAAAGAAAGAAAGAAAGAAAGAAAGAAAGAAAGAAAGAAAGAGATAGATAGATAGATAGAAGGAGCCGGTGCGAGTGAGCTGAGGAGAGCAGGCTCAAGGGAGAGAAGCCAGGCAGCTGGGAAGTGACAGCATGATGCCCAGGGCTGAAGGAATGATCTCCCTGGCTGAGCAACCTGGGTAGCCAGAGCGATGTACTTTAAAGGAGCAACACGCCATATAAGACTGGGAAGAAAGTGGGAGTCGAGGAGGCTTGGGAGGACAGCCCTAGTGTGAGCACCCTGGCCGTTGGGGACCCAAGTCTTGGCTACCGGACCTGAAGGAAGGTCAGCTGCATCTGCTGTTAGGGCGACTCCTCTGCTGCAAGACCCATATGGGATAAGCACAGGAGGCGCCAGTTAAAAGAGGAATAATATTAATAATAATAATAATAATAATAATAATAATACATTTTATTTATATAACACCTTTCCCATGCTCAAGGCACTTACAGAATATAATAAAGAACGGCAGCGTATACAGTATATAGCATTGTATGCATTGAATGCACCAGGCTTTTTAAAAATGGCTGTTTTTCTGCCTGTGTTTTTTTTGTTTGTTTTTTTAACCTTGTTTTAATGGATTGATTTATTTATTGGGATTAATTTAACCTCCACTTAACACCTTGTTTTATGGATTATTTATTTATGAATTTTGAACAATGCCTTTTCTTTTTGTACACCTTTTTGTTGATTGGTATTTAATAAAAGCACTGAATTCTTTTGCACCTTCCCCTTGCTTCATGTGGTATCCTCATTTGTACAGCTCATCCCCGGTCATGATTATCGATGGTGTCAGGTTCAAGAGGCTCCCCAAATGAGAAGAGGGAGCATGGAGCCAGACCCGCACCATCACAATCTGCTGTACTAGTCTGATTTACTTGTTCTAATAATGTTTATTTGTAGATAGATAGATAGATAGATAGATAGATAGATAGATAGATAGATAGATAGATAGATAGATAGATAGATAGATAGATAGATAGATAGATAGATAGATACTTTATTATAATCCCAATGGGAAATTCTCATTCTCCAGCAGCAGCATAATGATACAATAAATAATATTAAATTAAAGAATGATAATAATGCAGGTGAAAAACAGAAGTGTGTCCAGTGAACAAATCCACATAAAATAAAGTGATATTGTATAATTGAATGGAGGAAATCACTCTAAAGCAAGAAGATGTAAGTAAATTGTAGAGGACTTCCTGGCTGGCAAGAGGGTGCCAGGAGCAATTGAACAACCCTAGGCAAAAGTCCCAAGTTCAGGTTTATTGTAAATTAAATTTCTAACTTGCATAACTCCTGAAAATAGTGACATTACTGAAAGACCCTGTATTATTACTACAGTCAATAGACACACACACAAAGTAAAACAGCATACAAAGAATGCAACATATACAGCAGATTTACTTTTCTCACATTTTTTTATATTGCATCCTTAAGTTAAAATCATTTCAATTTATTTTAACCACATCAAGTAAAACTGAATATCCCAGAATCCATCCATCCATTATCCAACCCATTATATCCTAACTACAGGGTCACGGGGGTCTGCTGGAGACAATCCTAGTCAACATAGGGCGCAAGGCAGGAAACGAACCCCGGGCAGGGTGCCAGCCCACCACAGATATTCCAGAATGATAAAGCAAAAACAGGATTATAGAACTTTTTACGTATTTCATAAAAATAAAATATCATATTGACAGAAGTATTCAGACCCTTTACTTGGCAGTTTGTTGAAGCACATTTGGCCATGATTATGGTCTGGAGTCTTCTTGAGTATGATGTGACAAGCTCTGCACATCTGGATTTGGGGAGTTTCTGCCATTCTTCTCTACAGATCCTCTCAAGCTCAGTTAGGTTGGATAAACATATATATATATTGTGAGGGATTGCCAGCAGTATATCCCGGCCAACACCCCCAAGCCGCCAGATGGAGCCATCCCTGCAACATGGAGGGGCCTTGAATTCCAGCAGGGCATCATGGAACTTGGAGTCTTTCATCACAGCCCTGCTGGGTAACATGGGGGCCGCCAGGGGACGCTGCAGGGAGGCCCAGGGACATGTATTTTCCTTATAGCCCGGAAGTACTTCCCACTCGAGGGGACAGCAAGAATGACTTACTTCCGGGCTGAAGAAAAGAAGAAGTTTTCACTTGACCTGGAAGTGTTATAACATCACATGGATTGAGAGACAGAAACACTTCCGGGTTAAAGACTTTAAAAGGACTGTGGGAGATCCCAGCAGTGAGCCGAGTTGGGACGAAGGGTGACTGAGCTGCTGGGAGTTGAGGATTGTGATTATTGTGTTTGATTATTGATTGTTTACTGGAGAATTGTGGAGTGGAGGGTGCTTTGTGCACTATTATTATAATAAAGTCAATATTTTGACTTTTATCTGGTGTCTGACGAGTGGTCTGAGGGTTCAAGGGGACGACAGCGCCCCCTATCTGTCGCAATATATATAACTTATATACTTTCATGTCTCTCCAGAGATGTTCAGTTGGGGTTAAGCCCAGGCTTTGGCTGGGCCACTCAAGGCCATTTCCAGAGTTGTCCCTAAGCCACTCCTTTATTATCTTTACTTTGTGCTTAGGGTCATTGTCCCATTGGAATGTGAATCTGTAGCCCAGTCTGAGGTCCAGAGTGCTATTGTATAGCTTTTAATTAAGGATATCTATGTATTTTGCCCTGTTCAGCTTTCCCTTGACAACCAGTCCCTGACACTGAAAAGTAAACCCAGCACATGATACTGCCACCACACTTCACTGTTGGAAAAAATTGCATAGATGATGAGCAGTACCTGGTTTTGTTCAGACATGATACTTACCTTGCTTTCATCTGATCAAAGAATCTTGTTTCTCACAATCTTTATGTGCCTTTATGCAGATTCTGAGCAGAATCTGATATGTCTTCTTCTAAGGAGGAGCTTCTGTCTGGTCACTCTGTCACAATGCCCAGATTAATGTAGTGTTGCAGTAACTGCAGTGTTGTTTCATTTATCCATTTTTTCCTGATGTTTTAAGTATTTTACCTTACTTAATTTTCACAACGATCTGTACATTTGTTATACCATAAGCCAGTACCACTTTGACATGCAGAAAACATTAGCATATTTAATATTTAAGATGTTAGCCACATAAATTATTTTGAAGTAAAACAGATAGGGTAGCCAGTACCTAGCTATGATTAAACACGAAGCAACAAGAGGTTAACAACTCAGTCCGGAAACCAAGAAGAAAAACAAAGCAAAACAGCAAAATGAAAGACCTTAAAAAGAAACTGCAAGTGAAACTAACTTTCTAGAGGCAACTTCTTTTCTGTAATTTTCAGCAAAGTTTGGACTCTGAAGTACATTCAGTTCAGTCTTATAATGAAGAAAATCACACACTTGTAGCTATATTGACATCCACATGTAGCCACACCTGTCACCTCTTTGCAGACTCAAAGCAACCAGAGACAAAAAAAGGCATAGAGCAATGCGAGAAAGAAACAAATAGAAAAGCTATGCTGCTTTTTCAGGACAAGCACATGGTCAGGTGTGCAGTAACACACTGCTACTGACTATTAAATTAGCTAACTATTAATATTAGTAGCTTACTATTAATAATAATAGTGCTAATAATATAATATAATAATAATACTAGTATCTATCTATCTATCTATCTATCTACTATTAATAATAGTAGCTGACTATTAAAGTAGTATTACTGTACCAAAACTAGGGTTGACCTTGACCTTGGGTTTGGCCTAGTTAGAGTCAGAAGGTGGGCTGAATAAACGTTTCACTGACGGGCGTTAAGAGGAGACAGGATTGTGGGAGAGACGGTGAGAAAGGGAGGTTAGATGGGGGAAGGCATTACTTACTTGTGAAGTGGGAAATTGACAAAGTAATTCAAAAGGTAGACAAGGGTTATTTCTTTATATTATATTGTTACTTTTATTTGTGCAACACATGCAGGTACACCATTCTTGGATAGTTTCTTCTTCCTGCAATTTATACTGGAGGCAGTGCTCTAGTGGGCTATCTCCTGTCACAAAATATCCATACAAAATGCAAGAAAAGCAAGTATAGAAAAGAAATTTAATGAATATAAAAGAAAATAACTAGAAAAAAATAGACTTGGACCAATTGCAAATGCAACACCTGTAAGTTTTATTCTGTTAAGATGATTTGATCATATTACTAAAAGGGTAATCTAAGCAGACAAAACTGTTTTATAGTGCCAGAATCCTGACTTTGGTTTCTGGCTCAGTTACTGATAGGTCATTTGCTTTTCCTTTCCTTTGTGTATTTAACATTGTTATGATTCTGACAATCCTCTAGCCAAACTCCTAATGAACATGTCTTCACTACTCTGAAAATCCCATATTAAAATACTGTCTGACAGGACTCATTAGACTGTCCAACTCGATCCTAACATTGATGGTTGCAGTTGTATTGTTAAATAAGAATTTTGCAGGGCTGGACTCATAGATTAGTATTATCTTCTGTGCAAACTCATACGTAGGGATAGTATGTATTTTTGCTTTTACCCTGATGTTGCTTAGATTTACTAACCAATAAAATCTAATGACAATTTAAATTAAACAGTGGAGAGTAAGTAGAGCTCTCAGATAACATTCTCAGCTTTAATCTTCCTTTTATTACTCTGAGTAATTTAGTTATCAAGTACTGTATATTCTTTATTCAATATTTCATTACCTTAAAATTAAGATGGTTTATTTTCATGAGTATATTAAGCACAATTCAATACTCTATTCTATTTCAGATAACCTCATACAATACAGTTAATGCAAACTGCAGCAGTTAGAACAATAACAAATATACTGCATGAAGTACGATCATATTATTCCAATATATTAATTAACCATCAGTAAAATATAAAACTGATTTGACAAAACGTCCATCAAACCTATGGACCTGAATGGTTTAGATTGTTTTTACCTTGCTAAACTTACTGATGCTCACATACTGTAATTTAGAATTACAGGATAAAGACCAAGCTATTTTTAGTTACAGTCCTAAGCTTTACAACAGTAAACTAGCAAATGTGACAGATTTTCCCAGTGGTGTCAGATTTTAAAATGTGGTGAAGTCTCATTATTTCAGCACCCTGTACATTTGCTAGAGTTGCTTGTGTAACAGTGATCACTGCATTGTATTCTATTTTATTATTAAACATATAACTACCACAACAGCCATTTTTATCTAAATTTTTGTTGTCTTGAATGATTCTTCAGCTTTTGGCCATGCAAGTTTTGCATACTTTACTGCATGGAACCAGCGAACAGGGAAGTTGCAGTTTTTAATTACCCTCTTCTTAACTGTTACTAGGCCTCTCAGATGTCTGTCTTGTAGTATACTCCTTTTTCACGAGACTTGTTATATTAAAAAACAATGTATTAATTATTGTTCAATATCAAATAAATAAATAAATAAAATTAAGATGTGAAATAAAGGGGTGCTCCAGAGGTGTCTGGGAAAGTCTAATTATCCCTTAAGACTCCTTGAAATTAAAATTGTAGATGGTTCCTGAAAATAAATTTTTAAAACATATTATGGTGTTATAAATCATTCAGTGTTCATTTTTGGAGTGTGAGAAAAAACAGTAGCAGCAGGTGTTTAGCACATTATAGACCTGGAGGGCCTTAAAGGATGGATGGAGCATTATAGTTGAGTGGCAGCAGCCTGTCCAATGGGAAAAGGAAATCTGATCAGAAGCCTCAGTAGGATTTCAGAAAGAGTGGAGAGACTTTAAAAAAAAAAAAAAAAAAAAAGGATATTACGATCCCCACACTGGGGTTAATGCCTGCTTTTGTCTCTGTGATGCTGATGCCATGACAGTACATAAAAGAAAGTGAAGAGTCTGCTAATACCATAATACTGAAAGTGTCCATGTTGTAGGAGAACACAGCTTTATTTTTGAAATGACCTGCATCTGCCTTCCATGTTCTTAAGTAACTAGAGCTGCAGCACTGGTTTGTGGCAGGATGGACAATTGGTTCACGACAATTACCTTCATTCACCTGATGAAATAGCCATTTTAGCACTGTATACTCAGTGTGTAAGTGCGCGTGTCTCATGACGAATGGATGTTCTGTGTAATGACAGTCAGAATTACAGATGGATGTGGCTTCTGTTTGCAGATTACATATCCAAGTATGATGCAATTCAGCTGCTTAGGATAGCCATATTCAAACTTGTAGCCTTCTTTATAGCTAATTTATTGTATAAACCATAGTACCAGAATTCTATAAATACCCTCTTGTACTGTAACCTAAAGAGCATTGATGTAGCAGTATTTTTGCAATTCTATATTATGGTGGTTTTTCACATGAGAGTAGGACCAAAACAGAACTATGAACTCCTGATTATAATAGGGTATTTTGCAAAATGATTAAATGTCAATATTTTTAAGTACAATGCTATTTTACCATCTGAAAATGGTTAGGTCAAACCTGTGGTTAGTATAGCAGATTAAAGAACTTAGGAGACTGGTGCTAAATAAATTAAGTAAAAATAAATAAAGTAAAAAAATTAAAGCACTGTTTCTGACTCTAACCAAAGAAACTGTGGACTTAAAGAAAATAAAAGTGGACCAAAATGTACAGTAGGAGCAGGCAAAGCTCTTTGTATAAGGCATGACAGCAAAGAAGCAGTTCTTATAATAATAATAATAATAATAATAATACATTTAATTTATTTGTAGGCGCCTTTCTAAACACTGAAGGACACCAAACAATAGATAAAACACAGATTATAAACAAAAGTAAAATACAAAAGTTAAAATCAGACAGAGAAATTGGAATTAAAGAGAAAAAGTAGTCTTAAACAAATGAGTTTTAAGTTTAGATTTGAAAAGTGAAAATTATTCAATATTTCTATGCTCAGATGATAGTGAGTTCCAAAGCTGGAGAGCAGAGCAACTGAATGCTCTGCTCCCCATAGTGGTAAGACGGACGAAGGGGACAGACAAGTGGATGGAGGAAGAGGATCTAAGGGTACGGGATGGAATGGCAAAATGGAGGAGGTCAGACAGATATGGAGGGGCAAGGTTGTGGATAGCCTTAAAAGTTAGTAAGAGAATTTTGAATTGAATTCGGAACTGAACTGGAAGCCAATGAAGCTGCTGCAAAACGGGAGTGATATGGTGAATAGAGGGGGTTCAAGTAATGATGCGGGCAGCTGAATTCTGGAACAGTTGAAGCTTATAAAGAGATTTGCGAGAAAGACCAAAGAAAAGGGAATTGCAATAATCCAGACGAGAAGTGACAAGGCTATGAACAAGGGTAGCAGTGGTGTGGGGAGTGAGGGAGGTGCGAATATGATTAATGTTACAATAGTGGAAATATGCAGACTGGGAGATGTTATTGATGTGGGACTGAAAAATAAAGTACTGTCAAGGATGACACTCCCCTGTGGGAAAGGGGAGACAGAGGAATTATCAATAACAAATGAAAAATGATCAGTTTTGGATAGTGTTGATTTTGTACCAATGAGGAGAACCTCAGTTTTGTCACTATTTAATTTAAGAAAATTTGAAGAAAACCAGGATTTGATTTCTGCTATGCAATCAATAACTGAGGAGGGTGGAAAGGAAGCAGTAGGTTTGCTAGTGAGATAGAGCTGGGTGTCATCAGCATAACAGTGGAAGCTAATGTTATAAAGGAAAGGTGTTGTCAGAACAAGTATAGAAATGAATATTAAGCAAGACGTGTATGCATTAATGTTAATTTTATTTAGGTTGTATTAGAAGCTTGCATACAAAGCAGTTTAGGCACACATCCATAGCAAACGAGGAATTTTTAAAACTCAGATAACATATGTTATAAAATATGTTACTGTCCTCACCAATAACATTTTTTATGGCATTTTTGGTCAAGGTTTGCTGTCTAAGGTTAGGGCATGCATCTGATATCTACAATATTGTAAAAGTATCTCAAAAATAGCAAATGGAAGGATCACATCCATAGATTATATAATGCAGCAAAAATAACTTAATTTGGAGCCGAATTACCATAGGATCTATAGATATCTCACTGCTGCATAGTTTATTAGCTACAATTGTGAACATAAAGTAAGAGGAAGATACTTTAATCCCTGATCTACAGTATCTTGTAGTCTTGGTAAGGGAATATGGGCTTGCAATTTTTACTTTATGATGGTAATTTTTAGCAATGTCTGTCCTTAATATGTCAAAATATATACACAGGAAAACAGATAAATTGGCTGCAAGGAAAAATTAAAGTCATATATTAGAAAGAAGTCTGTTCTAGCTTTCTGTTTGTAACCGAGCCACATCCACTCCCTATTACAGGAAGACTACTGTGACTACAGGTTGTCACTGCAACCAAATCTTAATCAAAAATAAGACCAATGTCTTTAATTGAACTCCATGCTTAATACACTTTTGATGTGCTACTTTAAACACAGCATTAAAGGTCCAGGGGTGCTAGTGATGTTTCTCCCAGGCAATTAAAAGAGAATGGTAGTGTTTAATGTATTTTGCCATAGCCACTTATTTTGTCTCATTGATGGAATTTCTAGTTGCTCTTTTTATACATATAGTTATCAAAAGGGGAATTGGTTCTGAAGTATGCAATCCAGGAGTAAATCACAAAGTGTTCTGTACTGTACTGAAAGGCTTTTTATTGTTAGTTACACCCATGCCTGATTGCAGCACTTTTTCCTCCTTCTTTAAAATATATTTTGATAATAGAGACTGAGACTATCCACTCCCACCAGCCATGTGTGTCCACTGACCAAACTAATGCCTGTTTCGTGACCAACCATGCTGTAACGTTTAGTTGGGCCTCCAGAAGCATAAGCATGTGGGGTGTTAGAGGTTTAAATGTATATATACTGTTAATGACAAAATCAGAGCCTGTCACAGGACTGCAGAAGTAAAAAGTTGTTTCATTTTCGATATGTTTGGCATTTTTTGCTTCCAAGAACATGGCCCTTTTGTGTAGATCATATGCTTTACTCGTGTTCATGTACTATACTGTCTATAGAGTACTTTAAGCTTCAGCTCCATTCAGTACTGTTCTGGAGAACACAGCTTAGAAATAAATTGATACATTTGATAAATGACTTAAAATATAACAGGTTGTGAAAAAGAAATATATTACAGTATACATTAAATTCTGGATATATAAGGCTTACAATACATGCTGTAGATCAGGGATCTCAAACTCCAGTCCTGGAGGGCCACACTGGCTGAAGGTTTTCATTCTTACCCTTTTCTTAATTAGTGACCTGTTTTTGCTACTAATTAACTTCTTTTGAATTAAGTTTAATTGACTTGTTTTTTAAGATTTGTTCCCCAGAATTTCTTCATTGTTCCACTGAATTGTTTAATTTCTTTCTTTAAACAGAAATTAAATGTGAATTAAATGAGCCAACGGAAGACCAATTAAGTCAGGTCCTCAAACTCCAACCAATTTCACTCCAACCAGTTGCTTAATTAGGCACCGAGTCTTGTTGTTAATTAAACTGGTTCTTTAATTCCTTGGCTCTCCTTGTGCAATAGCATAGTGGTTCCCAAATTTGGTCCTAGGGACCCAAGGTGGCTACAGGTTTTTGTTCCAACCAGATTCACAATCAGTGATAATATTCGATAACAACTAATCTCATTTGAATAGCTGGTCTTTTTTACTCTTCTCTTATTCTGCATTCAGAAAAACAAAACAGTATGGTTTTTGCATTTATAAGACATGTAAAAATATTTCTGTTTTTTTTTCTAAAGTTATACATGTTTAACTCTCTTTTGTTGTTTTCCTATTATTTTCCCCTTTCCTGTGTAATTTGCTCCCTTTATTTAACCCTAATAGTGACAATTAACAATCAACACACCCAGGATGATGAAAGCAGCAATGACTTCAGAGTCAGACTTGCCAATTAGTAAATAATCAATTAAATAACCAGCACACCTGGAAAAGCAGAATGAATATTAGGTTGAAAATACTGTTAACGACTTAAGAAAAATTACATATTCCCCACATAACTGCTTATTATATTTTAATAAAAGTCTACCAAACTTAGTTTGTAATTTCTACATTGACTTCAAAACACTGAAACTGGGAAATAGTAACTCATTTAATTAGGCTAAGAGTCCAATGAAAAACGTAAGTTGGTTGGAACAAAAACCTGTAGCCACAGTGGGTCCCCAGGACCGAGTTTGGGAACTAATGTAATAGCATATATTTTCAAAATTGTTGATTTTTTTTTCTTTACTTTTCTAAGAGCACTGTTAAAATGTTTTGGGGACCTGAGCAAATCAACATTCCTGAGACCGCCACCCTTTTTATTTTCACATATTGTATGATGGTCACAGTTTGCAGGTCATGTTTTGGTTCTTTTTGTATCTCATTATTGTTTGGCTGCTAATTAAGGAAAACAGAACAATTATTGGGTTTGAGTCTTCAAGACCAAGTCAATTAAAATGAATTCAAAAGAAGTTAATTAGCAGCAAAAACTGGTCACTAATTAAGAAAAGGGTTAGAATGAAAACCTGCAGCCCCTGCGGCCCTCCAGGACAGTAGTTTGAGATCCCTGTTATAGATAAATGTCAATGTCAAATTTATTTATATAGCACATTTAAAACAACATAGGAATGCTGTGGCCAATGTGCTTTACAATAATAGAATAAAAAAAAAATTAACATGAATAACATAAATAGAAATAAAATAAATGAACATAAATAAAATAAATAATAAACAGAAGTAATGTTACATAATCACAATGAGGAAACCATCAGTATTACTGAAGGCCACAGAATGCAACTGAATAGAAATGAGTCTTTAATCTTGTTTTGAACAGTTCAATTGTAGACGACTCCTTTATGTAATGAGGTAAAGATTTCCACAGGCGAGAAGCAGCAGCTGCAAAAGCCCTGTCCCCCTTAGTTTTACACTTGGTACGAGGGACAACAAGAGACAACTGACCAGAAGATCTAAGCACTCTAGATGGCTGGTGTAAAACACACAATTTGGATAAATAGGCAGGAGCAAGCCCATGTAAAGATTTAAAAACTAGCAACAAGATTTTAAAATCAATTCGAAAACTGACAGGCAGCCAGTGTAAAGAAGCTAATATTGGAGAAACAGAATCAGACTTTCTTGCCCCAACCAGAAAGCGAGCGGCAGCATTCTGGACCAACTGTAACCTGCATATCAGGGATTTGCTAATCCCAGAATACAGTGAGTTGCAGTAGTCAAGGCAAGAAATGATAAAAGCATGAGTAGCTTTCTCAAGATCCCTAGAGGATAAAAAAGGCTTGATCTTACCTAACAGACGAAGCTGGAAAAAGCAACTCTTGACTACAGAATTAACCTGTTTCTCAAAAGAATGGTTACTGTCAAAGATAACACCAAGATTGCGGACTTGAGGTTTGCAAAAGACAAAGAGCCGAGAAGTCCAAGACCAATTTGGGCTTTAGCTGATGGACCCACTATAAGCACCTCCGTTTTATTTTGATTCAGATCAAGAAAATTATTAGCCATCCAGGATCTTAGTTCAGAAAGACAGTTGTGCAGTTGATTTATTGCAGAGTTGCAGACGGGAATATAAACCTGTGTATCATCAGCATAGCAGCGAAAAGAAATGTTAAATTTCCTAAAAATAGCTCCAATAGGGTGAAGGTATATAGAGAACAAAATAGGACCCAAAATGGATCCCTGAGGAACACCACATTTAAGAGGAGCAGTAGATGAAAAAGAGGAATTTAAAGTCACTGAAAAGTGTCTACCAGTTAGATATGACCTGAACCAGTTAAGAGCAGCCCCTTTAAGCCCAACAAGATGTTCAAGCCGCAACAGCAATATCTCATGGTCAATAGTGTCAAAGGCAGCGGATAGGTCAAGGAAGACAAAGTCTGCAGCGCCACCAGAGTCAATAATAATAGAGATGTCATTGAATACTTTAAGGAGGGCCGTCTCAACACCATGATAACGCCTAAAGCCAGATTGGTAGATCTCAAATAAATTATTGGAGTTAAGGTGATCAACCAATTGATTATACATAATGCTTTCTAATATCTTAGCCAGAAATGGCAGTTGGGAAATCGGGCAAAAATTGGCTAAAAATCCAGGATCTAATTCTGCCTTTTTTAGGCAGGGATGTACCGCAGCATGTTTAAAAAATAAGGGCACAACCCCCTCACTAACAGAACCATTGATAATGGCTAGTAAAGATGGACCCAAAACATCAAAGGCTTCCACTACGAGGCGTGGTGGTACAATATCAAGAGGACTGAGAGCTGGTTTAAGGGTGTCAATAGTTCTTTTAACTGTGAAAGTGAGACAAGATCAAAAGATTCCAAGACAATACCATGATTAACAGCAGGAAGTTCATAGCCAGTTGGAACAATACCACAGCGGATTGTATCAATTTTACTGACAAAGAATGAAAGAAACTGCTCACATGAAAAAACAATGCTATTTAATCCCATCACAGAATGAGGGTGAATGGCCGCATTAATTGAATTAAATAAGACCCTAGGATTCTTAGAATGACGGGATACTACATCAGCGGAGAAATCATATTTAGCTTTCTTAACTGCAACCTGGAAGTTGAATAGAAGTCCTAATAATCAGTTTAGAAACAATCAGTCCATCTTTTTTCCAACGCTGTTCCGCAGTTCGACAGGCACGGTGCAGCGATCGCGTAGTTTCATTTAGCCAGGGAGCAGGTCTTCCCTTATTACAGCATATCTTGAGCAAAGCAATCGAGTCTAAAACCGTTTTACAAGAAGAATTAAATTCTAAGACAGAATCATCGATACCATCATATTGGACAAGCACATCAAGACTAGAGAATATGGTTTTAAAATCGGATATAATAGAAGAATTTAAAAAGCGAGAGCAGCGTGGAGCACAATTAGTAGTAGGAACATCTACAGTAATATTCAAATCCATCATTATAGAAAAGTGATCTGTAAAAGAAACATTACATAAATAAATATTATTAACTGAAATATCACGTGTAAGAACGAGATCAAGGGTGTGACCAAGAGAGTGACTTGGCGTATTAATATGCTGGATAAAATCAAATGAGTCCAATAGTGATAAAAAGTTATTAACCAAAGGTTTTGATTGACAATAACGTGAATGTTAAAATCACCAACAATAAATACTTTGTCATGGGAGAGGGTGATATCAGCCAGGAGATCAGAGAATTCAGAAGTGAAGATATCATTAATTACAGGAGGTCTATAAATCACAGCAAACAACAAAGAAGGGGAGCTGCACACTTTGAAAAGTTGCAGTTCGAAGCTACTAAATGGACCCCTTGTAAGGCTCTGACACAAGAACATACTTTTTAAAACAGTGGCAATGCCCCCACCACGACGAGTCAGCCGAGGAGAGTTTAAAAATGAATAACCTGATGGTACCAAGTCAGTAAAACATGAAGAGTCACCATTTACAATCCAGGTCTCAGTGATGAAAAAGAAATCCAGATTATTTGAGATAATAAAGTCATGCAGAATAAAAGTTTCATTAGACACTGATCTTGCGTTCAAGACAGCAGCCTTGATAGAAGTAGAAGAGCTCGCTGCGGGATGAGCACGGGTGAGCATGCAAAGATTATCAGCGTTTACTCCCCAAGGGCACACCGAGGAAGAGTGATGCCACCTTGAAATGGAGAAATTAAATCTGGTGTCCAGCGCCCATGAACCAGGGATGGAGTCCTGTGCAGGAGAAGATGGGTCATAAACAACTCGCAGGCATCGGGAATCCAAGCTCTGGGACTTGAGTCGGCGTTGTTTAACAGCAATACCGGCTCTTTTTCCATGGCGGCGGTGGGTGCATTTGCGTCTCCGAGAGGCATTCAGCTCACTGATACAGGTGAACACCGTCGTCCAGGTGAAGATGAATAAAACAAAGGCAATATAAATGGTAATAAATGTCTGCAAAGAAAGTCAGGCCATCCACGTTCTAATTGATGTCCAATCAACTGAATTTACCACAGGTGGACTCCAATTAAGCGGCAGAAACATCTCAAGGATGATCAGGGGAAACAGGATGCACCATAGCTCAATTTTGAGCTTCATGGCAAAGGCTGTGAATACTTATGTACATGTGATTTCTCAGTTTTTTTATTTTTAATAAATTTGCAAAAACCTCAAATAAACTTTTTTCACGTTGTCATTATGGGGTGTTGTGTGTAGAATTCTAAGGGAAAAAATGAATTTAATCCATTTTGGAATAAGGCTGTAACATAACAAAATGTGGAAAAAGTGATGCGCTGTGAATACTTTCCGGATGCACTGTGTGTATATATATATATATATATATATATATATATATATATATATATATATATATATATATATATATATATATATATATATATATATATATATAGCATTTTTAATGTAGGTAGATCATTTCGACCTGGTCATTTTAAAAATAGCTCGCAAGCTGAAAAAGTGTGGGCACCCCTGCCTTAGTGGGTAACCAGCAGCACAGTGATGCAGAAGGTCACTGATGTAGTCCGGTGTAAGGCCATTTAAAGCTTTGTAGATTTTTAATAGAATTATAAATTAAATCCTGTACGACACGTGAAGCCAGTGAAGGTGAAGCCAGTGAAGGCGAAGTAGGATCGGTGAGATTTGCTCACTGTTGCTGGTTTGTGTAAGGACTCTTGCAGAAGAGTTTTTAATTAACTGGAGCTGTGATATAAGAAGGGACACCTGCCAGTAAGGAGTTACAATAATCAATGCAGGATGTGATAAAAACATGCACAAGTTTCTCAGCATTACAAAAGGAGAGGAATGAGCGAACATAGGATATGTTATGCAGGTGAAAGTAAGAAAGGTTCTTAATGTGGTTTATGTGGGTGGAGTAAGAAGATTCCTTGCATTAGAAAATATCTAATAAGATCACCATCAAGAATGACCAAAAAGGAGCTCATTTTCTTAACATGTGCTTTAGTGTCAATTTGAAGGAGTTCAGTTTTGTTGCAAATTAATTTTAAAGAGTTCTGCTCCATCCAGGTTTTAATTCCACTTTAGCAAATTGTGAGCTGAGAAAGCCCCAATGAAGTTTCGCTTTTAACATTGAAATAGAGTTGAGTATCATCGTCACAAAAATGATAAACCAGTCCATAGCTACGAAAGATATGGCCAAGGGGAAGCATATACTGTAGATACAGAAGAGGACAGAGCTCTGAGGAGCTCCTTGTGTGACTGGCACTGAGCTGGCTGGACCTGCTGTTTCCAAGACTAACAAACTCTTGCCTATCAGTCAGATAGGACTTAAACCACTGGAGGGCAGTGCCAGAGATACACAGAATATTCTCCATTCTGGACAGGAGAATGAAACATGTCATGTCTGACAGTGTCAAATGCGGCACTGAGGTCTAACAGAATTAATATGCTGGCTCTCAAGGCTTGGCCAGTTGCTTTCATAGAGTGTAATTCTGAATTATACCAGGAGCTGAACGCTTAAAGGAAACCTCCTTATGTACCTTCTAGAACCATCCAGTTACTGAACTTGCTTATCCAGTATTACACAAATACTTGTTGTGGCAACACTAAGCATATTGCAGTTGCCATCAATGGATCAGCACCAGTCCGTCAAAGAGCATGCTTACTCACCAGGGGCCTAATGCATAATGCCGTGCGTAGAATTCACACTAAAACATGGCACAAGGACAAAAGCGCAAATATGCATACGCACAAAAAAATCCAGATTCATAAATTTGTGCGTTCACCAACTTCCACGTTCTTCCGCTATATAAGTCCCGGTTAGCGTGAAAAGTAATACATGTGCACGCGCCTGCTGTCCTGCCCCAACTGCTCCCAGAATTACGCCTCTTTGAATATGCAAATCAATATAAATAGCCCTTAAGCTCAGCCTTCTGTGAAAAGACAATGGCAAAAACACAGGGGAAAATAGAAGAATTTCAGCAAATACCAAGTGGAGGCAAGGAAAGTACTATTTGTTGGTTTAAACAGTAATATAATCAACAAAAGGAAATTGATAGAGTGACATAGAGTGTCTGAGAAACTCGAAATTTCAAGTTCACAAATTCGCACAGTGCCCAAAATAAAAAAGAAGTGGTCAGATATCAAAGTCGCCGTGAAAAGGCGAGTCGTAGCCCACCGTCTGAGTGCCATATGAAAGCTTATTAGGGTACAGAGAAAAGAAAAAAAAATAGGAACACAGTGAGAAAAAAGCTCGAAATGCCAACTTTAATCTTGAAATTTCCTCTTTAATCACATAGTTTATTTTGTCATTAAAGTAGAACATCATAAACTTCATCTTTAAATCGTTTAATTTACTAGTTTCTCAAATACCATCGTAACTAAAGAAGCACGTTAAATGCTTTGTTTTTGTATGTGTTCTTCTATGTGCTCTGTGTGTGTGAATCACTATGTGCTTCTTAAACGGGCTTTCTCTTCTTGCGACAGGACACAGAATCCATTTCATTCGTGATATTACAGCTCTCTGAATAATTAAAATACTGAGATGTATACTTGATGTCATTTTCATGATGATAGGAATTAAAGCATGTTATTAAACATGGGAACGCGGTGGCGCAGTGATAGTGACGAGCTGGCACCTTGTCCACAGATTGTTCCTGCCTCCTGCAAGATGCTTGCTGCGTTGTGTGCGACCTTCGATGAAATAATTTATTGCAGCAGTATTGTCTCTTTCAAACGTACTAACCCCAAATTCCTGTCCTTCCTTTTCTTTCTCTAAGTAACCAATCGCCACACAATCAGCTCTGTAATAGATGTTAAGCTATCTGTAAGCTTAGAACGCCGATTCTTCAAAACTTTTAAGGAACATTGAAATACAGTAATCCCTCATTTATCGCGGGAGATAGGTTCCAATGCCGACCGCGATAACTGAATTTCCGCGAAGTAGGGACACCATATTTATTTAATTATTTAACGTGTATTTGGACATTTTTAAACCCTCCCTGTATTGTTTACAACCCACCCTTTACTCTATTAATAACAGGGACAACTGCTAAGCAATATGAAATCGGTAGATAAGTTACACTTACTGTATAGCGAAGTACACGTAGCAGCTTGTAGGCGGTCATGACGTCGTTGACCTTGTTGCAAAGATTCCTAAAGCAGATTCCATCCAGACTACTGCCTTATCACGTCCACTTGCAACTCGTTTTGCGCCCTGGTTAAAGGACACTGCGGCCGTAGATCTTATATGCTTTTCCTCCTTTTTAAATAAAAAGAATCGTGGACTCATTGATGCTGTAATGGTGTCTGCAGCGGTGTAGCTGTTCCCTTCCTTCAACATATCCAAAACTTTTCTGCAATCATTTGCATCTTCTGTTGGCGCTTGGACATGGCCCCTGAAGCAGTAGCACGTTAATGCAGAATGAGTGAGATGAGACTTCCTGGTTAATGCAACACTCTGTCGCTGAGCCAATCAGCAGCACACAGGAACTTAACTGCGTGCTCTGATTGGGTAGCTTCTCAGCTATCCGCCAATAGCATCTCTTGTATGAAATCAATTGGGCAAACCAACTGAGGAAGCAAGTACCAGAAGTAAAAAGACCCGTTGTCCGCAGAAACCCGTGAAGCAGCAAAAAATCTGCATTATATATTTAGATGTGCTTACATATAAAATCCGCAAAGTCGTGAATCTGCGAAAAGTGAACCGCGAAGTAGCGAGGGATTACTGTATCTTCGTAGTACATGTTTAATTATTCTATTCATCTTTCCAGTGTCTTGCCAGCCCTAGCAAGAATACAGTGTGAAGCAGGAATAATCAGTGGCACCAGCTCGTTGCTACCGCTGCAACACCGTGTCCTCACGTTTAATTATTAACAATATAGATTATTTAAATGATATTAATATTTTATCTGTATAATGTAATAAACATATTTTGCTGCATTTCATCTTAAAAATGATATCGTCATTATATGTGAATTCACGCTTTATAAAGTGGCTCAGGTTGTGCAATATTATAACTGTATCGCAATTTTACAGTGAAGTAATTGTACTTATAAGTACAAACAGTTCTATAAGGAGCACTTGATGGACTGATTGAGTGCGTTTATAGTTTTTGGGATGAAGCGATTGCCGTATGAGAGCAGTTCAATAGACAGCATGGCTGAGGCAGCATGTGATTGATGCTGTATACCGATGATTCTTCTTCCGATCAGATGCTCCGAGTGGTGCAGTGAGAGTAATTTGGAAAAAGAAGATCTGCTGTGGCAACCCCTAACGGGAGCAGCTGAAAGTAGAAGAAGAAGGTGCAGTGAGAGTAACAACGCTAAAGCAGCTATGGTATTTGGAATAGTTTGGCCATTCCGTGGACCACTATATTGTTACAGGATAATTACAATCAGATGTCTTAAACTAATAAACAATATGCTGTTAATTTCAGTGTATTTGATAAAGCCACGTCAGGGATGTGGATCTAAAACAAAAGGGAAACCACACTGGAACAGTAGCACTGCTTTGACACTGGGTGCCGCCAGTTTGCAAAACTGAGCGGAGAACTTGTGTACGCCAGGCATTTAGCTACCATGAAAATATGCGTGGCTTTACGCCAAATTTAGGTTTTATACATCGCGATTTGAGAGTGGAAACGAGCTTACGGAACATTTTTGTGCGTACGCACCATTTATACATGAGGCCCCAGGTCTGTGGAGTCGGAGTCTGGGACAATTTTGAGAACCTGGAGTCAGGGTTGGAGTCGGCAAAAATGTACAGACTCCGACTCCTAAAAAATTAAAATTGTAATGAAAAAAAAAAAATACAGCAAGTTCAAATGTCCCACTTCACAAACAATAGTCTTAATTAAGTACTAATCTGATGTAAGAATAAAGCCCAGTGCATAGTTGTGTTACTACTAGTGTGAAGTTCAGCTGAGCTATTCTATTCTATTTGTGAATTTCCCCTTGGGATTAATAAAGTATCTATCTATCTATCTATCTATCTATCTATCTATCTATATATCGTGAGCTGGGGGGCTGATCGCAACCCTACAGGTTAAAAAAAAAAAGACGCTGAAAGACTACCTTCACATTGCTCCCTTTCTTGCTGGGCTTACTTGTGGCTGATCTATCACGTGAGCCGCGCGGTACTTCGCAGACTTAAAAGTCTGAACAGCTCCTGTCAATTTTTGATTGACTGTTTGCCTTTCTCTCTCTCTGACCTTCCCTGCTCCTGACGCGCACTCCTTTGAAGAGGAAGATATGTTTGCATTCTTTTAATTGTGAGACGGAACTGTCATCTCCATCTTGTCAAGGAGCATGTTTAAACTTTTGAAAAAGAGACATGTTTGTTTTAAGTGTTTGAATAAAGTTCCTGTCTCTACAACCTCCTGTGTTTCTGTGCAAATCTGTGACACAAGCGTGACAAATGGTACCAGGAGTGGTTGCACAGATGAATGCTGAGGAGTTGTTTCAGATCGCTCAAAATGTCCAGCTTCCTCCCGACCCAAAGGATGATCTGGTTCCTGCTCTACCTGCTAATTCCAAGGAGGTGCAGACAAAGATGGGGCCTTCCGATGACCCAGAAATGTTTCTTTTGGCTTTTGAACACGTGGCGACTTTGCTGGGATAGGACAAACGAAACTGGGCTGTCATCGTCACCCCTTTTTTGTCTGGGGATGCCTTAATTGCTTTACAGAATGTGCCTTGCAATAAACTTGACGATTATGATTTCTTGATTGCGGCAGGTTGTTTTACGAAAAACTACCAAGCTTTTTGTCTAAAGGTTTTGCGTGTCATTATTTGGAAATGAACATGGACGGACCCATTCGTGCGCAATTTCAAGATTTGATTCATAAAGTGGAGCAAGTTGTGGAAAAGGTTGTCATGAATATACTGCTGGCAGGGATACCTGCAGTTCTCCGAGATGAATTCCTTCGTCATGATGTTGAATCATTGATGATCATAGCCAGACGTTTGTAGGGTTCTCAAACCGCTTGGAGAAAAAGCGGTGGATTTGCTGTTCCTTATGCTGTTCCACAGCCTCCGAGAGATCGCCTCCAAGGCTGTCAACATTTTATAGTTTGGTCTGCCGTTTCGGACTCCTGCCCATGGCCCTTACTGATCGGCAGGAGGAATGCCCTTTTTCCTAGACTCATGACTGAATGTCGGATGCCAGTCAGTGAGCCCCGTGTCAAGCTTAGCGGGGAGGAAGAAGACGAACTGGCTGTTAGGGAAGATCTCGGGCCCCGTTTAAATATTGAACCCGAAATGGCTGTTGGGGAAGTTCTCGAGTCCAGACTAAAAATTGAATCCGATCTCTCTAGCGAGACCGAGGGTGACAACCCCCCCAATTTCCCAGAGCGGCTGGCTGGCCCATCTACAACTTCTCAACTTGCAAATCCCTCCGAACAAGAACAGAGCACTAGCGAGCAGATGGATTTTGTGCGCTTGCAGCATGCTGATAGCTCATTAGAATATGCATTTAAATAGGCTCGCTCTGCTAGTGACTCTTATTACCAAGAGTGTGCATCCGGGGGCTTAAAAATCCTGCACTTTCTTGAGAAAGACGGCTGCCTTTTTAGAGTGATATCAGATCATTTAGTCGGGGAATTTATTGAACAGTTAGTTGTACCTCAAGTACATAGGAACATTCTTTTGCAATTAGCTCACTCTCACATCTTGGGTGGGCACCTGGTGTCTGATAAGACTAGAGAACGTTTATCAAAATGATTTTATTGGCTGAATATGGGGAAAGATGTGGAGCGATTCTGTACTTCTTGTCCTGATTGCCAGATCGACTCTGCTTATAAACCTCCTCGGACTCCCTTTTTCTCCTATGCCTATTTTGGAAGTCCCTTTCCAACAGGTGGGATTAGATATAGTAGGCCCTCTACCTAAGACTAAAAATGGGTATCAATATATGCTTGTGTTGGTTGACTATGCAACGCGATATCCGGAAGTGGCTGCTTTGAAAAAAAGCCAATTCCTCCACTGTAGCCAAAGCTTTGTGCGAGATTTTTACTCGTATTGGCATCCCTAGAGAAATTTTAACTGATCGGAGCACACCTTTTACTTCTTGTATGATGAAACAATTGTGTGACAGCGTTGCTATTAAGAAATTGAGTACCATTGTTTACCATCCACAGACGAATGGTTTGACTGAACGATTTAACAAAACTTGATGATCAGGCGAGTCGCTCATGATGATCCGACGTCTTGGGACTCTGTCCTGCCTTTTATTATGTTTGCAGTGTGAGAATCGCCGCAGGAGTCCACTGGCTTGAGTCCATTCGAGTTGTTGTTTGGCAGGTGTCCGCGAGGCATCTTGGATGTTGTACGAGAGGAATGGACAGGATTCGGGACAACAGCTCACGGACCGAGCTTTGCAGATCGGGTAATTTTGTTGCAAGAAAGAATTTCTAAACTTTCTTCTATTGCTGTGGAGCATCAGCGACGTGAGCAGCAAACTCAGAAACGTCTTTATGATAGACGCTGTAAGCTCCATGAATTCAAACCTGGTGATCGTGTTCTGGTACTGATTCCAACAGATCCACACGAATTTCTAGCGAAATGGCAGGGCCCTGCCATTATTGAGGAACATATGGGGCCAGTAAATTACAAGGTTAGAATACCAGGCCGGCGCAAACCATTCCAGATTTTACATGTTAATCTCTTGAAGGAATGGCATGACCCGCAGGGGGTGTGCACTTCTTTGGCTGCTGTCTCTCAGACCGATGTTGTCATTGGTGACGATTTGACTGACTCGCAAAAGATAGAGTTGTTATCTTTGACTGAACGGAACACTGATGGTTTTTCAGACTTGCCAGGCGTGATTAATCTTATAGAACATAAAATCACTACTGAACCTGGTGTTAGGGTGCAGATGCTCCCGTATCGGATTCCGGAAGCACGACGGAATATTGTGCGTGAGGAAGTCAGAATGGTGCTGGCATTGGGTGTAATTCATGAAAGTAAAAGTGACTGGTGCAGTCCGGTCGTATTAGTCCCAAAGCAAGACAGCTTGGTTTGCTTCTGTATCGATTTCAGGCGTTTGAATAAAGTCTCTAAATTTGATGCTTATCCAATGCCCCATGTTGACGAACTGTTGGAAAAACTGGGTCAGGCATCCTATATCTCCACACTGGATCTCACGAAAAGTTACTGGCAGGTGCCTCTTGAAGCTGACAGTATCGAAAAAACAGCATTTGCGACTCCTGACGGACTTTATGAATTTACTAGACTCCCATTTGGTCTTCAAGGCGTGTCTCTAACTTTCCAGTGTATGATGGACCAGATCTTACATTCTCATTCCGAGTATTCCAGGGTGTATCTCGATGATGTCGTGATTTTCAGTAATGATTGGCAAACACATTTTGAACGTCAGTGAGAGCTTAAGGCAAGCTGGTTTGACAGCTAACTTCAAGAAGTGTAAATTGGGTATGTCTGAGATTCATTATCTGGGCTACTCCATGGGCAGGGGTTTACTCTGACCTCAATTCAGAAAAGTAGAAGAGATGCTTGCTTATCCACATCTAGAAACGCAGAAACAAGTATGTGCCTTTCTGGGGCTTGCAGGTTATTACAGAAGATTCATCCCTGATTTTGCAAATAGGGCTGCTCCTCTTTCAGATCTTACTAGAGGCATAAAAAACACCCTGTTGTATGGACAGACGTTTGTGAATGTGCCTTTTCTGATTTGAAAACTGCTTCGTCTTCTTATCCAGTGCTGCGGAATCCCGACTTCTCCAAGGATTTTGTTCTACAGACGGACGCAAGTGCATTTGGTGTAGGCGCCGTCCTGTCCCAGGTTTTTGATGGGGAAGAGCACCCTATCAAATTTTTGATTAGGAAATTGCTTCCTAGGGATCGTAATTATTCAACTATTGAAAAAGAATGCTTAGCAATAAAATGGGCTGTGGAAACGCTTCGTTTATGGGGTCGAAATTTCACATTAGTGACAGATCACGCTCCACTTCAGTGGTTATACCGTCAGAAGGAAATGAACTCTCGTCTCATGAGATGGTTTTTGGGTTTGCAACCTTACAGTTTTACAATGAGGCATCAACCTGGCTCTGAACATATTAATGCTGATGTCCTGTCACGCTTGTTTGAGCCTGGTTTGGAATGTCGCTTGATTCACGAAAAAGTGAATAAAGCTGAGGGTGAAGTGTGAGCTGGGGAGCTGATCGCACCCCTACAGATTAAAAAAAAGACACTGAAAGACTACCTTCACATTGCTCCCTTGCTTTCTGGGCTTACTTGTGGCTGATCTATCGCGCGGTACTTCACAGACTTAAAAGTCCAAACAGCTCCTGTCAATTTTTGATTGATTGTTTGCCTTTCTCTCTCTCTCTGACCTTCCCTGCTCCTGACGCACACTCCTTTGAAGAGGAAGAAATGTTTGCATTCTTTTAATTGTGAGACGGAACTGTCATCTCCGTCTTGTCAAGGAGCACATTTAAACTTTTGAAAAAGAGACATGTTTGTTTGCAGTGTTTGAATAAAGCTCCTGTCTCTACAACCTCCTGTGTTTCTGTGCAAATCTGTGACCCAAGCGTGACTATCTAGATAGATAGATAGATAGATAGATAGATAGATAGATAGATAGATAGATAGATAGATAGATAGATAGATAGATAGATAGATAGATAGATAGATAGATAGATAGATAGATAGATAGATAGATAGATAGATAGATAGATAGATAGATAGATAGATAGATAGATACTTTATTAATCCCAAGGGGAAATTCACATACTCCAGCAGCAGCATACTGATACAAAAAACAATATTAAATTAAAGATTGATAACAATGCAGGTAAAAACAGACAATAACTTAGTATAATGTTAATGTTTAACCCCCCCGGGTGGAATTGAAGAGTCGCATAGTTTGGGGGAGGAACGATCTTCTCAGTCTGTCAGTGGAGCAGGACAGTGACAGCAGTCTGTCGCTGAAGCTGCTCTTCTGTCTGGAGATGACACTGTTAAGTGGATGCAGTGGATTCTCCATGATTGATAGGAGCCTGCTGTGCGCCCGTCGCTCTGCCACAGATGTCAAGCTGTCCAGCTCCAAGCCAACAATAGAGCCTGCCTTCCTCACCAGTTTGTCCAGGCGTGAGGCGTCCTTCTTCTTAATGCTTCTTCTTCTTCTTCTATCTATCTATCTATCTATCTATCTATCTATCTATCTATCTATCTATCTATCTATCTATCTATCTATCTATCTATCTATCTATCTATCTATCTATCTATCTATCTATCTATCTATCTCTACAACCTGACATTCACATATTGTAATCTGGATTATGGTACATTACAAAAAGTGTTCTCATTTTATTTCAGATATAATGTGTTTAACAAGTTCATTTGAGTGTAAACAAGTGTAATGATGTAGGTGGAGGTGTGTGCTATGGACTGATGTGTGCTCAGGGGTTCTTGTCTTTTGTTTTAACTGGCCAAAACGGTAGAGAGTCAGCTTCCTAGCCAGTAGTTGTGTAGTTTAATGATGTGTATGTTGCCTTCCTTCAATCAACATGGAAAATACATTAGCATATTAAATACAGAGGAGTCGGAGTCAGAAGTACCAGAAGTCAAAGGATTTATTTACCGACTCCACAGCCCTGTTACTCACACACATCCACACTCATTTACACAGGGCCAATCTAGAAGTACCATTCAGTTTAACCTGCATGTTGTGCATGGAAAAGTGGAGCATTTGGAGAAAAATCCACATAGACATGAAAAGAAGGGTCTTGGAGATAGACAAAACTATGCTATTGCACTTATTATTGCCATATTTTCTAATTTAACTATGAACTTTTTCCATGTTGAGGTATTTTCGTTTTTAAACTGTTGTGGGTCTTAAACATAAAAACACAATTTAAGGCCAGCTTAGGGTTAATATTCCGGCCACAAATTGTTGTTTTGGGGTAAATATTTATTGATGTAATGAGTCAATGTTGTATTTGTTTGGACAAACTGACAACCTTCTCATCATACCTTGGTTGAAATAAATATGTATCAGTTTGGCAAAATTTCTCTATCTTCACATAATCAGATTTTATTATTTCTTCAATATATATTTATTAGCAGTTATGAATGCTCCATACTGTGTTCAGAACTCAAGCAATCAACAGTTCAAACAACGCAAACTGGAGATATGAAAAACCTACTGAAAATTCAATACCTGTTACTATTTATGGACATACACCATTTCCCCCCAATTTACAATATCTGAGTGACTTGGGCTTAAAGGTCCTGTGTAGAGTTTTTGCTATTCTGTTCATAGATTGTAATTCCACATTATGAGCTTATGATTTATTTTTTAAAGCTTCATGTACTGTATAGCATATCAAAACTCTATAAAATAAAACTGTGTAGTGAAGTGGCACAGTGATTGGTGCTGCTACTGCTGCCCTTATAACTGCAAGGAAGGCTACAATATTCCAGGTTAAACTCACAGAATCATCAATACTTGTGTCAAAACAGCATGTTGTTTCCTGTGTCTGCATGAGTTTTCTCCTGGTAGTCCAGCAGCTCTAAACTGGTCCAATGTAGTTGTGTGAGTACACGTGCCCTGTGATAGCCTAGCATTTTGCTCAGTCAGGTCAATAAATAAGCAAACTGAAAAGAATGGAGTGGTGGCTCTGAGGCTAAGGATCTGCGCTGGTATCCAGAAGGTTGCCGGTTCGAATCCCAGTCACTGCCAAAAGAGATCCTACTCTGCTGGGCCCTTGAGCAAGACCCTTAACCTATAATTGCTCCAGGGGCACTGTACAATGGCTGGCCCTGTGCTCTGACCCCAAGGGGTATGTGAAAACTAACAAATTCCTAATACAAGAAATTGTATAAGGCGAAATAAAGAACAAAACAATGGGCACTGCTTTTGTAGGATCTGGAAGGGACTGTCAAATTCAGTTCTTGGAACTCCTTAGTAGCTTGTGTCTATTTATTTATTTATATATTTTCAGATGTTCATAGTTCAAAACTAGCTATTGCTAGTAATGAAATTATAATTTAATCTTAAAGCTGTTTTTTTCTTTAATTTCTGCTATATGGGAAAAGCTCAACACTGTATATTTTACTTTCTGAGAAAAATCAAGAAAATACTTAGGATAATGAAGGAGATCAATGGTTAACCTTTTCTAAATATTGTATAAATCTTCTAATTTATGATAAATCACATAGGTATACATTACTGGTCCATGTTGCTATAGCTATGTTGCCATTTACACTTCATTGATAATTGCCTAATTAACAGCAAAAATAAGCAGATAATTTTTACAACCAAGCAACAAAAATGAAAACAATGTAAGTATAAAGAGTGATCTGAGCCAGGGAACTAACAGCTGTGGCTAAATTAACAATGGTTCAGCAGTCACTCCAAACAAAAGCAGACTCAGTACAGGGTGCCAAAGCAGGTCACCCAAACACCATACCAAACCTTTGATCCACTAGCAACTTTATTTTACTTTTTACAACCCACTTTTTTTTATTGGACCATAACAATGCTAAGCCAACTTGGTTGCTATGTTCTCATATTGTAGCTGTTTACAACGTGTTTAATATAAAGCAGCACTTTGAAACACAGCACAGAAACTACCCTGCAAAATCAGGGATCTGCAAAGAAAAAGATTACAAATTCAATTGTGGCACATAACTATTCTGTTATTACCATTCATAAAACTACATCTGCACAAGTGAATGCAACTGTGGCATCTCTCTGTGCTTTGGGGAACTTAACAAAAGCTAAACACTTTCACAGATGCTCAGCTGAATAAAATATGTGCAAATGACATGGAGACAAGAACAACAGTCATGGAGCTGTTAAGGCACATACCATTATCAAACAATATTGCAATGTGAAGAGTAGATGTTTTGGCAAAGGACTACCTGTCCTCCCTGCTCTACGAATCACCTACCATTGAGTTTTCTTGTGACAGGACTGACATATAACAGCTGTATATTTGTGAGATTTTCTCTTTTTTTAATAAGTGTGCATTCAGGAGAGTTGCTTTTTTGCTCCCAATACTCAAGCACATGGCTGCAGAAATAATTTTAATGAACTGACCCAGTTCTTTAAAAAACAGCTTGAACATGGTTAAACTTGTGTGTGTTCTCACTGTCCATATTCTGAAAACACAAGGGACAGGTCAGCAGACTGGCTACTGTTAATTTTGGGCTAATCACATTTCACTACATCAATTACCAGTCAGGGATGTGTTGCCAAATTGTGGGAAAATAAAAGACACTCTAGACACCAAGGATATAGTGAAGAACCTTGTAAAGTTCATATATAAGAATTGCAGTCTGCAACATGTCCTCTTCAGAGCTCTGCTGTAGGAAATGTCAGTAGAACATCACAACCTGTTGCTGCATAACAGTTGTGACGGATGGCCAGGGCCCATGCCTGGCTAGGACACCCCTGCAACATATGTACCAGGGGGACAAGGATGGGAAACCCAGTATCTACCCCTGGATGCTAGATGGCAGCCTCCCTGGGTTGCAGCAGTGCCTCGGTCTCCCCCAGGGCTTCATGGGGGTTGGAGTTCTGTGCAGCCCTGTTGGGTTCCGCAGGCACCGCCAGGGGGTGCTGCAGAAGCTGCTGGCCCCTTTTGGGTACTGGTTTCGCCACACCCAGAAATGCAGCCGGATGTCGGCAATCAAGCACCTGGAGCACTTCTGGGTACCCAATAAAAGGAGCCAGCGACCACCACTCAGGGGCCAGAGTCGGGTGGAGGAGGACAAGGTTGCCTGGGAGGAAGAGTGGTGGTGCCAGAGAGAAGTGTTTAGTGTTTGAGTTTGCGTTTGGGACTGCGTACTGCCTGTGGTACACAGGGAAGACGTGCACCCACAGGTGAAGAGAAAAATAAATATTTGTTTTATTTTACACGTGCCTCCGTGTGAATCTGTGTCGGGTCAGGGGCATATATAGCGCCTTTCTTACACAGTGTGCAATGGCTTAGCAAGCAAGGAGTGAATGTTAGAAAGAATGTGAATTACAAAATGAAGTTAAAAAAATGAAGCCAATAGACACAAAAGGCCTACACCTTTCTGAATTTTCTGAATGACACAAATGTCATGTATGTTTTTTTTATGACAAGCAATCTCAGAAAAATCAGCAATTTATAATTGCAAGGTAAGAACCATACCATTGTAGGCACATATGAGGCCACTGAAGTGTTCCGCTTAATTCTGGACCTATTTGAATAACATCTACAGGAAATAAAGTTGCACTGTCCACAGCTGCATCATGTTCCTCTTCAACGGGAGATCTCGGAAATGTTAAAATAATTTTTGCTGGGACATCATTGTGAATGACTTCTGGATAAGCATAGTTCCTCAATTCTGATGTGTAAGTGTGATTTGCATTTCTCACAATATTTCCATCCACCTATATCTATGAAATATCATTTTCAAAAACTAGGACAAGAACAGATTTCATTTCAAACACGATCAGTGCCTTTGCATTGCTACAACACTACACCACATTCTCAAGACACTTGTTTCAACCCGCCATTGTCACTTCTTTAATTGAATGGTGAGTAAAATCAAAATTTTATAGTAATAATAATTACCTGTGCTACACATCTACAATAGGTAGAAATCTAAATATTCTGAATTAACATTTGCATTGAGCCATCTATTGTAACGTATTTTGTAATGCATGTAGCAATAAAATGCAATTCATATTTCATTCAAACCGGTAAAATTCATTACTACAAATGTTTGGGATTCACTATCTGCTGGAATGACAAATGCAATGCATATGTATATTTTATATGCCGTATGGTATGGGATTCGTAAAACCAGTGTTAATATTTATGACGTGGCATTTGTTGGAATGACATAAAAACCGGATGGACACATAGACACTTGTCCTTTTATTAAGGTGGATAAGTAGATCCCTGTTCTAATGTGACTTTCCTAGTAACAACAGGGAAAACTGATGAGGTAATAAATTATTTAATGATTATAGACCTGCTACAGTTAAACAGGATGAAATCCAACAAACTGACAGAGTAAGATAATATTTACTCAAATATATTCAATTAAATTTGTAATAATAAATGCTAAATGCATATTTTTCCAAAATCATTGCTTTATGTGGAAATTACTAAAGAACTAGCCATTGTTTTCCAATTGTATTAAAAAGGTGACTGGGCCAGTTTTAGCAACTGTATGCCAGTTAATTTAATGTATATTGCATGTAAATTAATGGAAGCAATAATTAAACACGAATGGCACTATGGCACAGTGATAGCACTGCTGTCTCGCAGTGAAGAGGTCAGGGTTTGTGTTCTGGGTTCTCCCTCCATGGGTTTCTTCCGAGTGCTCCGGTTTCCTCCAAATACATGAAGGTTAGGTGGATTGGTGATACTTAATCAGCCATAGTGTATGGGTGGAGTGTGTGTGTGTGTGTGCGCATATGTGTTCACCCTGCGATGGACTGGTGCCCTGTACAGGGTTTATGGATGCCTTGTTCCCTATGCTAGCTGGCATAGCCTCTGCCACCCCCACCCCCACAACCCTCTTTAGGACTAAGCAGGTTAGAAAATGACTAGAAATAAATTATTAAGCACAAATTTACCAACACATGTTGAATAATCATACATTATAGGGGAATCACATTGGGTTTAGACAGGGAGATTATGTTTCAGTACTATTCTAGACTTTAATGGTCAAACAACAAAAAATTTTAATTAGAGGAATGTATATATCATTTTATTTATCTAGCTTTTTAAAAAAGTTTTTATTAGGTAGCACTTGACAGGGTAGTGATCAAACTAAACAAAGTAGGAATTCATAGTGCCTGTGAAGATGAGTGAATAATTATTTTAAACATATGATTCAATGAATTATGGTTAAAGAGGGACCCTTGTGGATTAGTGCTGGGGCCACTACTGTTTTTCAGTTATTTTATTGATTTTTAAGAACTTCATTACAGTGAACAGATTGCCGTGCTACATCTCATCTATATCTGAACAAATATGCACTCACCTAGAAAGCAGAGATAGAAAAAGATTTAATGGGGAGTAGTCACTCAAAGATCCATACATTTTCAAAAGGCTAGTAAAGGGTCAGCACTGTTTAAACTATTTAAGGGAAACACTGATGAATGTCTAAAGGCTATAAAACAAAACTGTTGAATTATTCTTTTTAAAGTGGGTTTCATTTTTTTTTTTTAATTTTAAGACATTTCTCATTATTAGAGTCTTGGCAGAGATAGAATTGACATAGTCTGAGCTAAGAAAGATGTGTACAAGGTACAGTTGTGAGTTGAGTTTCACACAGAGGTGGAGGGGTGCTTTTTAATCTAGAGCTGACTTCAAGTCCATCCATCCATCCATTATCCAACCCGCTATATCCTAACTACAGGGTTACAAGGGTCTGCTGGAGCCAATCCCAGCCAATAAGGCGCAAGGCAGGAAACAAACCCCAGGCAGGGTGCCAGCCCACCGCAGGGCACACACACACACCAAGAACACACTAGGGACAATTTAGAATCACCAATGCACCTAACCTGCATGTCTTTGGACTGTGGGAGGAAACCGGAGTACCCGGAGGAAACCCACGCAGACACGGGGAGAACATGCAAACTCCACGCAGGGAGGACCTGGGAAGCGAACCCAGGTCTCCTAACTGCGAGGCAGCAGCGCTACCCACTGCGCCACCATGCCGCCCTGACTTCTAGTCATTATCTGAAAATCTAATGGAAAGATCAGAGCATCTAGAAATACTGACATAGTTGGTAAATACTACCTATATCTTTTTTTTTGGACAGAACTTGTAACAGTATTAATGTCAGTATTAGACAGTGGTGGGAAAATATGTGGCAGATGAAGTTTAATTTAAATGAATAAAAGATTTTAGATATACAAAAATATATACCAAAATAATTACAACAGGGAGGGTCTAAAACCTGAAAATACACATTATAAGGAATGCATAAGAGTCATAATTTAGTTATTTCAATAACTTACAGTATAGAGAAGTAATAAAGAAGACTAATCGGATGTAGTTTTACATAGTTTGCTGTGTTGAGAACAAATCAAGGGAAGTTATACTTACCTGTACAATGCTCTTATGAGATTTCATCCAGTGGAAGTGTTTGTAGTTATGGTTTCTGAATTTCAAAAAAGTAATATTACATTTGCTGCAGAAAGTCCAGAGCTGAGTTACTACCGGTAGATGGATTCCAAAACTGTAGTATGTTTGTGTGATGAACCCCTAGTAGAAGCCCTATGTACCCAGAATGACACATACAGAAAGATCCTTTGGATGAGACTCTCTGTTTACATTGGTCTCTTTGTTAGGTGTGGGCTGAGTGCTGAGTTCTTTTTGAAATGTTAATGATTACTCTCTACTGTCATCTGCCCAATAATGTGCTTTGTTAAAATGAATGAACAAAATTGTGTACTGCTAAACAGGGGAGTACAGATGTTCTATGGCAAAGATATAGAACACATTGCTCAAGCGAATAACCATCTGAGTTCTCCTCTTTATGTCCCCTTCCTCTAAATCATGTGACTGCTGCACAATAACCGTTGCACAGCAACAGACATTGATGGGAGGGGCCAGGGGCTACAGACAGATATATAGTAAAGGACTAGGGCCAGAGCACCAGGCCATTCATTCCGGGCATGCAGAGTTGTTTACAGGCTAAGGCATTGGGCGTTAAATACCAAGGCTTCAAGTTAATTTCAGCATAAGAACAATGATAAACCTGTAGAAAGTGAAAGAAATTAAACCAACCCTAAGAATAGATAGTACTGCAGTAATATGTTTGAAATGCATCATGAACTAACACTAAAATTACATTAAATTAAACCATGCAAACTTAACTGGTTCACTAATACCATAGGAAACTACTTATGGTGAGTCAGTTTTAAATGAGGCTAAAAGTGACAACTTCTTCAGTTTGCACCTATCTTTTTTCTCAGATTTAGAGCACTTAGCTGCATGTTACATCAATTCATAAAACAAGGCCACTGTCTGAATATGAATCTTTCAAGAACTGCTTCCGACTTCCTTTCCTTCTGTTTAGAAAAGGGCATTCCTGCAAATGAGATACCTTGGGCCTCCAAGGGACTGCTCTGGAAAACATCCTTCAACTATATTAATGAACTAATTAGACTAAAATAAACCTGATATTTCCAGTCAGAAGAAGCTTGAAATCCTGCATATCTATCTTTAATACTGGAAAAATGATGGGAGTGATCCAAATAAAGCACAAGATCAGCCAAGCCTGTTTTTAAAGGAAAATTAACTATGAAAATGGTAATATTCTATACAAAAATAAGGTGCTAAATCTTTACTTGATTTTTGATTGGAAGTGAAAAAAAACAAAAACTAAGCATTATTCTTGTTTTTCCAGTTACTCTATTTTAGTCATCTAGTGTACAAATATTACAATGAAACTTAGGCTCTTTTTACAACATGATTTATTTCAAAAGCGATTTGTGAGATAAAGAATTTTTTCTTGAGCTACATAATGGACCAGATGAATTAACTGCTCTCTGTAATATAACATCAACTCAGCCACTGAAGTGCCAATTCAGCTTAAAACAATAAATCACTAATAGCAATGACACATGTATTCAGCAGGGAATAACTAATTGCTAATGGCATTGACAGGTCTAGTCACTGACTGAAATAATTATCATTGATGCTGAAAGGCATTACAGCACCAAATGTAGAATGACAAATGGTCAGGGGGCGATGAGGATGATATATATCATGTTAAAAGAAAATAAAAAAAAACATAGGATTCTGTAGAAATATGGGATAAGAGAGTTCTAATTAACATTTACAGTCACATTTTTTATGAATAATAATTACAGCTTTTTAATATATCATCTTCATAATACAGTGAAACTGGTTTACTCCCACCTCCTAAAGACATGCACATTAATTGTCAACTCACACAGCTAGACTCAGGGACAGTTTTAAGGCTATTTAACAGCCACTCCTACCGAAGGCTGCATGAATATTTCTTGCATATAACATTTGCTGTTTTTTTTACAGTATGATGTTGTATTCATTGTTTATGTTTGCATTCATTCTGTTGTTGTACTACTGTTACTTTCATGTGACTAGACATGAAAGTAAGAACTTCATTTTACTATGTACATATGGCAATACATCTGAATTTAAACTTTAACTTTTAATTGACTGGGTACGATTGAATGAGAGTGTAGGTGTGTGTGACTTACTAATATTCCATTCAGGGTTTCTCCCTTCTCTGTGCCAAATGTCCTCCGTGACCTTGTAATAGAAAAACTGGGTTCAAAAAATGGATGAACTAACTTTATTTCATAATCAGCCACTATGAAAAGTATTAAATAGCTTTAATTTAAGGAAATACAGAGAATAATTATAAAGGGGATGGATAGGGCACATAATATTGTGTGATATTAAACAGCTTTAATTATTTTATAAACAACTTAATTGCATTAGAGTTTTACATCTAAAAGCATCAATTTAATACAAATGGTTATCTATCATAAGCACAATGAATAAATAGCTATATGCTGGAGTGTCAATGGCATTGTTTTTACCTTTTTAGTTTTGTAAGAAATATTTTAAATAATAAAATCTGCATTTATAGATTTTTCTTAATATACATAAAATCATTTTAAAATTTCATTTGGTGTGAATGGACACTAAGGAAGCTTAGTGAAAGTCAAAGCAAAAGAAAACAGATTGTTAAATGGACATAGACTGAAACAGTGACCAGTGATATCCTGTTATCTTAATATGTTATTTCACAACAGCTTGCCTATAAAATTGTTTTCAAAAATAATATTCAAGTACTATGCACAATATACAACTCTCAGCACCATTGTCACTTGCTAAAATACCTCCCATTGTACCTGTCTCACCTGTTGAAACCTGATTTGTTCATTCAGACATCATTTTTTCTTCTTTATTTTGTTAGTTACACCCGTAATGTAAAGTAGAATTCCCTTCTGTCTTTGTAATAATAGCATTAAATCTTACTTAACTGGACTGACTCCAGCATCATTCAGTACGACTCTGATTCAGCTCTGATTCAGTTTAATGATGCATCTCTCTATCTGATGCCTCTTAGTAATTTTTTTAAATAAAAAGGACATCTCAAGGCTAAATGCATCTGCTATGTATAAATAATGTGTCATAATAAATATTACAAGTATCATGGCAGTTTGATCTTGAGACTAAGATATCACACTGCAAACTACAAGATTACCATTACAATATATATTTGCGTGAAGTCTTTATTTAAGGAGATGTACAAAATTAGGATACATTACAAATGGTTTACAAATATATTTAACAGTTGGAACAATTGTGGTTAACTCACTTATAGTCACACAGTGAGACAGTTGCAAGAACTGAACTGGCAATCTTGTTTTTTAATGTCTTAGCCTTTACTCCATACTGTGAGAATTACTCAGAACTGACTCTCAGTGTGGCACTGAGCAAGTCACTTACTATATACCCTTCTAATCCAATTCTTAAATAGATAGATAGATAGATAGATAGATAGATAGATAGATAGATAGATAGATAGATAGATAGATAGATAGATAGATAGATAGATAGATAGATAGATAGATAGATAGATAGATAGATAGATAGATAGATACTTTATTAATCCCAAGGGGAAATTCACAATATTTAATGTTTATTTGTGTACCTAATTTCAGTTTTCTAATGTATTTAAAAGATTAGACATAATAAATCTTACAATATTTGGTGAAAACATATTCTTGTTTCAGTAGGTTGTTAAGGACTATTTATTATGCAACCATGAACTGATTAATTGAAATGTGTACAATGCACAGTTTGGAACATAACACACTGCTTAGCCAGGACACAACATGTTTCTCTATACCTCCTTACTATGGTGGAGAACATTAGACAATGATAAAATCTACAAAATAAAATTATACTTTGATTTGAGTCCTGTAGGAGAAGGTCTTTAAAACCAGTTTGCATTTCTACTGTATTTAGAGAAGGTGGATATAAATCAATCACTTTCCTTGTTCTATTCTTTTTGGACAATGGAGTGAAAACTGATTTTTTCCAAAGGTTATGGACTACTATATTACTTATTAACCACTGAAACTGGTGCTGAAAAGAGTACACTGGTTTGTGCATGCAAATAAGGCTTTGCAATAGATACCATTAGGACCATGATCTTAGTCCATTTTTACAAGTTCATACATCATTAGTAATTATTTTAAAATCTGTTAACACTTGGAAAATTATTTATTTCATTAACAGCTTTAAAGCAATTCATACCTAATTTTTTGGAATCCTGAAGCGATTGCCCCAGTAGTCCAGTTTGTTTAGATCGATGCCAACACACCAAACACACTCTCAAATCATCAGACTATTTTTCCCAGAAAAGAACTGTTTCTGCCCAATGAAGGAAGTCCATGACACACCCACCTGGCATTTACTGGTATTTTTGGTTTACTTGAAAGTTTGCCGTGTGAAACAGGAGATTGAAACAAAAGAACTGATCATCACCTGGTTTAGCACAAAGCAAACAGACTATGACTGTGAAAATTCTTTTAGTCTATTCTGTAATTAACCTATTAGCATTAAACTGGCAAGAGTAAATATATATCACTGCTTTCAAAATGGTCTCAAGTTGCTTGGTAGCACTATCACTTTCTGCGACAGAGAAGACGCATATCATTGTTGCATACTGAAGTCCATGCAGACGAAGAAAAAAAAAGTTCTATTTCAATTGCTAGGAAGTCTTAAATTTGCTGCCCAGGAAAGACTTTACCTTAGTAGCAGGTGACATCAAAATGCATGCTGGGAAAAGGCACAGGCAAATTAATGAAATTAATTAATTAAGGAAATTGACTTTATTTATTGTCTGTCCTTCACGGCAGCAAATGAGCTGGTCATTGGAAACAGTTTATTCTGCTATTGAAGTGCCACCTAACCTGGAGAGTGCCAAATGGGAAAGACATATCACCCTAGACTATTTCAGCCTCAGAAAACACTTTAGAACATTGCTCTTCTATGTCATGCAATGCGAGACATACATTGTGGCTCTGGCCACCATCTTGTACACACAATTCTGCAAGTTCAATTAAAGCGACCATGTCAGAAATCCCCTACAACTAAGTAACAAAAGTGGTTGAGATGTGCAGATCTAGCAACACAACAGCAATTCCAGCTTATGCTCATAAACTGTTTTGCTGCCTCTGATCAACTCCATGATGTGAATGAGTAAGTAATGCAAGTTGCTTATTAAATCAATGAGCACATGAAAGAATTATTCACAGGGGCACAGAGACAAACATAGCCATGGAAGTCGGACAGAAGTCTGGAACTGGTAACTCAATTATGGCAGCACAATCTCAACAAAACTGTAGAACATTACAAAGAACTCAATAAGGACATTTGCCTCTACCTCGAGACTGTGCTGACTACAAGAGACAGGTCATGATAAATAAGTACAGCAAAGCTCAAAACCAGTAGAGCAAGAATCGAGAAAACAGAATTCTAAACTTGAAACAAAAATTGTTGTCAAGATTCAAAATGAGATTGTCAAAACCAGGATATAACATAAACTACAACAAAGATCAAACAACATGCACCTAATTTGCTGAGTCAAATCAAGACAAAGATTTCATCAATGTTTTTATATTTTAACGTTACTAAGAACTTGTGTGAACAGAAAATGAGTGTGACCAAGGAATTACTGTAAAAAATGAAATATACAAAGACAAAGACTGAAGGAGACACATATTAGAAAACAGCACAGCAACAACAATATTGCAGTCTGTACACAACATTACAGTGCCTCAAGGGCAAAGTCAAATGAATCAGCAGCAATATTAAAAACATTGACAGTACCTTTGAGTCTTCTGACAGCAGAATCACTGTGGGAATACTTCCAGGATCTCTATAGCTGTTCAAAGCCAGTAGAATCCATAAGACTCCATACGCAACAAAGAGCCAAGTACTGCCACAATAAAATCCATAGGAGACAATGCAGAGGCACTCAAAATTTGGGCCAAATGACTCTATTCACTGCTTCAAAAGATCTGTCAGTCTGAGGAAATACCAAATACATGGAAAAGGGCACTGATTGTTCCAGTCTTCAGGAAAGGAGACAATCAAGAGTGCAAAAACTATTGGGTACTGTCAATAATAGGCAAAGTTTTCATCAATGTGCTAAAACAATGACTTCAAAACAAGAAGAACAGTTGACCTAAGAAGAACAAGCTGGCCTCTAACCAGGAAAAGGATGGTGTGATCAAATATTTAGATTGAAATTAATCAAAGAATGAATCCAATATGAAAGGAGAATTGTTATTATATTTACATTTGACATCGACTTCTAGCAACTAGCACTCTGTAAAACATCTGTCACTGAAAAATGGCCACTAAAATCATATGCCTCCTGGTGCAAATATACAAGGAGTGAACAAGTTGCATTGTAAGCACTGTTGTTTGGCAGGGGTGTGTCAGCTCACCAATTTTGTTTAGTATCATTGCTAATGCAGTCATGAGAAAAACACTGACTGACCATGTAGAGTAAAATGTTGTGAAGACAAATTTATCACGGATCTCATGTTCACTGACAACAGTGCAGTCTTTGCAGACACAGATGCAGAAGCTTCTGCTATCATACACAGTATCAAAGAGGTTGAACATACTATAATGTACATATGACCTGAACATTAAATTAAGACAAATTGACAGATAATTCCCCAGTGATTGTAAACATTAACAATGTACAACTTGAACAAGTGCAGCACTTCAAATACTTCAGTTCAGCAGTTAGAGAGCAATCAATCTTAACAGCTGACATCGCTAACTGAATCGGTCAGGCTGCAGCAGCCCTTGGAAAACTAGCTTGGTGCTTCTGGTGCAAAGATATTCAAAAAATGTGCATCAGAGTCAAAGATGCTGCTTAAAGGAGATGAGAAGAAATATGAAGGCTTCCAAATGCAGTACTTATTACAGTTTCTGAACATTTCCATTTCAGACCAGATAAGCAATAAAGTTATCAGCAAGTGGTGCTGCAAGAAGCCATATTTGAGGAAGTCCTAAGAAAAGATGGCTGAAAAACTGAAAAATGATTTGGCAAAACAAAAGCTCAGCATGCCTGCAGTAAAAGAAATGAGCCCTAAACAAACAACAATGGAGGTATATCAAAAACGATATTGTTAATGGCATTGTAGCTCCTAGAGCACTGCACTGGCTGATCAGTCAACCAGCACCAGACATGTGCTAAAATGGAATTTGTAAACTTGCAGTATACATATAATTTGGAAAAAGAAGTTAATTTTCAAAACAATTGTCATACTAACCTGCATAATCCAGACTGGGGTTGCGGGTTGAGCTGGAGCCTATCCCTACTAGTACCAGGTACAAGTCAGGAATAAACTCTCAACATGGTGCCAGTCCATTGCAGGGTGAACACACACACACCCATACACACACACCAAACACACACTAGGGCCAATTTTACCCTCACCAATTCACCTAACCTGCTTGTCTTTGGATAGTGGGAGCACCCAGAGGAAACCCACGCAGACACAGACAGAATATGAAAACTCCTCTCAGAGGGGACCCTGGTCTCCTTACTGTGAAGCAGCACCAGTTTCCTTACTGCAAAGCCACTGTACCGTTTTCAACAGAATTATATTTTACAAATTGAACTTCATTGAATTCTGGTTACACTAATAATATTTATGGTTTGCTAATTTTGCATGTTTTATACTTGCAGTTATAAATATCTCTATACAGTTAAAAGGCTTTCAAGACTTTTGAAAGCACTCTGCTATGAGGTGAATGAAGATAACTGGTTCTCCATAAATTGATGATTTGGTATTTATTATAGAATATTAAGTGTACTTTAAAGCATGGCTGCACAGCATCTCTCCTGTAGACAATCAGCTCTTCCAGAGTGCGTAGAAAGTACAGTTACAGTATAAACTGTGCTCTCAGAGACGCACACACAGGTGCATACACAGCTATCATTATCAAGGGAGCCACCACATGACACTCATTACATTTCATATTTATGATTCCACGGAGGTAGAAGGACCCAAGAGAGACGATAATTAAGAGGAAATTAACTGTTATAACATATTTTTAGCAAATAACTACAAAAAAATTAAAAAGGATCACCAAGTAACAACAGCCAGTTACTGGGATATTAATTTCCTGATTAATTAAACTTATTACAATGCTTTCTAAAATTATTGCTCCACTTTTTTTTTGGTTAATTACTTTGCTAATTAGTTTTATCCTGATAAATCAATTAACATATTGTGTAAATCAAGAAAAAATATATCTACTGTATAAGTAACGAGCTGTATATACCCGGCGTTGCCCGGGGCAGAAGTAACGTAATCGGTCAAACACTTACATATATACCAAAGTAAACCTAATCGGTCAAACAGTTACATATATAAAAAAACCAAACCTAATCGGACAAACAGCTTCATATATACAGAAGCGAACCTAATCGGAGAAACAGCTAATCTATATACATAAGCAAACCTAATTGGTCAAACAGTTACATAAATACAAAAGCAAACCTAATCGATCAAACAGCTTCATATATACAGAAGCGAACCTAATTGGTCAAACAGTTATGCATGTGCAGAATGATTTTACAAACATTATGCGTGTTAACAATCATTAAAAAGAAAAGATTGAGGAACTGTTCTTCTATATGTGATGAAGCCACTAATAAGACAGATTTTTTTCAGGACCCAGCTGTTTCATAACTAAACTACTGCCACCCCAAAGTAATGCCTAATAGTGGTTTTTGGGGTAGCTGTGGAATAAAAAGGGTGTTTTTTAGTCAGTAAGAATCTGACACTACCCTTCAGTACGGGCTGAAGGGTGCCTATGTAAGGTTTTACATCCTTCCCGTATGGAAAAAAAAACATACTAAAGTTTTTTTTCATCATTACAGATAATCTCAGTCAAATCGAAGTACGCATTCTCAATTTATTTTTATGTAATTTTTACTTTTTCACAAAGCCATCCCATGCCAATTTGTATGAATAAACTTTTGCTAGAGAGTTAGCAAAAGTTTATTCATGCACATATTTTAATACGGATAATCTATCTCTAATCAAGGTTCTCATTTTCATTCTAATTTAAAATAATAATAGATACTCATTTTTTTCATCTGTTTTAGAAAAACCAATCTATGCCACCTACGTCTTCGTCAAGTCAGCTTCATCCAGCTTCATCACATATAGAAGAAGAGTTCCTCAATCTTTTCTTTTTTAATGATTGTTAACACGCATAATCTTTGTAAAATTATTCTGCACATGCATAACTGTTTGACCAATTAGGTTCGCTTCTGTATATATGAAGCTGTTTCATCGATTAGGTTTGCTTTTGTATTTATGTAACTGTTTGACCAATTAGGTTTGCTTATGTATATAGATTAGCTGTTTGTCCGATTAGGTTCGCTTCTGTATATATGAAGCTGTTTGTCCGATTAGATTCGGTTTTTTTATATATGTAACTGTTTGACCGATTAGGTTTACTTTGGTATATATGTAAGTGTTTGACCGATTAGGTTACTTCTGCCCCGGGCAACGCCGGGTATATACAGCTCGTTATATATATAATATACACACACACATAAACATTTATATACATATACATATATATACATATCTACATATACACATGTACATATATATACACACACATACATAAACACACACATAAGACTTACTGGGTGAAACGGGCTTTCATTGACAATCATGTTACGTTTTTTTTAAAATGTTTCCTTTTTTTTTCATAACCTCTTTAACACACCACTTCTCCGCTGCGAAGCGCGGGTATTTTGCTAGTATATATATATATATATATATACATATACACACATACATGCAGTTTTAATAACACAGAAATCAATATAAACATTAACATCATTATCATATGAGAATATGAAGTAATATATAAGAAGCACATTTCATATAAATATAAATTATTAAACAGTAAAATCTTCTTCTGTAATTTGCTACCGTGGCAATTTGTGTGTCTGTCCAGGATTTTAAATGACCTGTAGCTCGCAAACCGTTGCACCTATACACTTGAAATGTGGTAGACATATAGTACGTCACGTCTACTATCCGCTTTATGGGTGATGATTGTTTTAGTCTTTTTATCTTTATTTTATTTTATTGTACAATCAAGTCCTATCTGCGCACAGCAGGGCAGCCGTGGGCGGATGCGTATGGTGTATTCACTCGATGTTATCGTGCATTGCGCTGTCAGTGGTATTTTGATAAAAGAATTTGAACAACATATAAGAAACGTATAAATTATTAAACAGTAAAACATTAACATTTAAGAAGTAAAGTTACATTAAGTACTACTGCTGTGCCTTCGGGTATACCTCATTTTTTGTTTGCCCATTACATGCTTAAATGTATACATTTTTTGGTGCACCTACCCGAGAACACGCGACATATAACCGAGCGTGGGAGAAGCATGGATTTTAAACACGCGTTGAGTTGATGTGCTGGTCTCCCTCATGAAATAACTGGTAATGTTTGACTAAAATCTACAGCGAGTAAAACGACATTAGCTCCTATTTTTTTTTTTTACGATCTCTGAGATGTTGCTTTTTTCGGTTCAAGGCTTCATAAGCTCTTTTATGTTGTATGGTGTACTTATCCCAAACCATCATCTTTGAATGTTGCAAGACTTTCGCCTTGTATGTAGATCGGGGTAATTACATTCATTGCATTCCTAGTCTGAATCACAATGTGATTGTATGGGTGGTTACCTGGCACTGTAGGGTTGCCACCCGTCCTTTAAAATACGGAATCGTGCGGTGTTTGAGAATGAAATTGCGCGTCCCGTTTTGAATCAATACTGGACGGGATTTATCCCGTATTTTTTTTATCATTTTTTTTTTTAAAGCAGCGTCTCATGCAAATCATCCCACACGCATTTTATGAAGATGCCTCCTTTCCTACTTTGATTGGGTAATACTTGATGTCATCGTTAGTTTGATTGGTGTTTTTAACTGTCCAGTGAGTAGGGCGTGTCTTTCAACCGTAAGCAGATTTTTTGCACTGGTATCACTGACCTCGACGACGGCGACGTTATATGTCAAAAATAAATTACGATAAATGACGATTTTAGCGATACTTTATTACGACGGCGGCTACATAGACACGATCAAATAAAAACAAAAAAATCAAATAATCATTCTACATTTTCAAAATGTCGAAAAAACGACGGAATGAAAAAAAGGCCCACCCGACGACCCACCCATTCCATTTTTATATATATAGATTATCTATGAAAGAACATAATGAAAATGAACAAACAGCATTATAACAATACTTAATTCCCAAATATTCTCAGATCAGTTTAAGTGTTGTAGTACATGAGTCCAAAAGGACATCAAAAGAACTAAACAAATATGTTACCTAATATTTAATCCATTTAAAATATCTTTCTCCTGGGGAAGGCTGGAAAAGAAATTCCTCTTCCCATGTTCCTGGGAACATAAAGCCCAAGGTGGCCCTTCTTATTCAGGAGGTGCAGTGCGTCCATCCAAAATAGCTGCTCACTTTATCCTACCATTAAGATTAATCCCCATAATTCTATAGAGAAGCCTAACTTCAATCACTTGTACCAATAATTTTATTCTTGCAGTCATAACTAAAGGCTCATAAGCAAAGGTGAAAATAAGGATATAGTGTGACCAGGAGATCAAGGACATCTTCAAAAGATTTACCTTTCACTTCTTCATCACTGTTCAGTACAGTGCCCTTGGCTACTGTTTTTACATGTTGTTTGCCCCTCACCATTCCACTCAGGTTGCATTGCTAGACTTGAATGATCATGCATCAGTTACATGATAGAAGTAGAAAATGGAAATAAAAAATTGTTCTGGCTGTTATTCAGAGAACAAAAAAAGTTGATGCTTGATGGTTCTAGCATTCTACGTCCAATCATTGCCTGTGTGAGGTTTACTTATTTTTTCCATTGACTGCTTAGGTTACCCTACCCCCAAGGGCCACATTCTAAAGGTGTTGTAATTCCATATCATATCCCTGTGTGTGCTAGTGTATGGGTGTGTGTAAGCAGGCCTGGTGATGGACTGGAACCCCAACCAGCGCTGGTCCTTGCCTTGTAATGCTGCAGAACTGACACTACATTTCAGTTCTCATGTGTTGATTTAAATGGATTTAACAATATTATTTTACATATTGTTCAGTGTTTCCTTACCCAATGGTAAATAGCTTTGCATGTCTTTGACCTTACAGTTTAGAATCTAGATTTGTCATACTCTTTCACATTCTGTCTGTAAAGTGTCTTTACCTCTTGCTTGGTTGTTATGATTATTCTTTTATCAATCATTGATTTTCATTAAAGATATTTTTTACTTGTCTTGTTGTTGCTCCTCTAAATGTTCTTGCTTATTCCAATCTGTGTTATCCCTTTGTCACACTCCTTTTTTCTCTAACAAATCCCAGGGTGTTTAAACTCCTCTGTTTGAGTCAACTGCTAACTTAACCAGCTGAGAACAAGCCATACTTTTCTACTACAGAATTACAAGCTGAGATATGGAGGTGATAATTCTCTGTTCATCTCTTTTAATTGTAAACAGTTCTAGTGCAGTCTGGAGATACCATGCAGATGAAGCTAAAAATATATCATCCATAAGCAGCAGGAAAACAACCCCAAAGTTCTCAAACGGAATATTCTCCAAGCCTTTGCTATACCTTTATTCAGTGTCCATGAAAACTGAGAAGAAAGCAGACTAGATACAACTTTGGGAAAGATCAACACCCACCTTAAAAAGATACAAGTTAATGCCAAGAATGCACATACAACTCTCATTTGTGCAAACACAGGGAACACATCACAGGCAACTGCAGCCATGAAACCACACACCTCCTGCAAGAAACCTTGAAGTACGCTATCTAAAATCTTCTCAGGTTCAACAAAAGACATGTAGACAAAACTGGCACACTTCCATGAACTCTCACAAATCAATGCCAAGAAAAATGTTGGCTCAATTTTTTAACGGCTTTAGAAGAATCCACACTGATCTGGCAGAATCTGAGGCTTGACTACTGGCTTGAGCCTTTCTTTCCATAATTATCCTTATCATCTGGAAGATTCCCTTAGGCCCCCAATTGCAATGATGGGGACTAATTCTCCAGACTACAAATCCAGAAACACAGTACAGAACCAAGTCTTCAATGGCAAACCTAAAAATTCTTATTAACCAAGACACCATATCATATCAGACTTATATCCGGTTTGAGTGAACGCTGGCGGGACTGGTCGCCGCTGCTCGCCGGTAACTAGACTATGTGATTTTGCTATGACTAGTGATTTTGATGGTATTTTTTGCTGACATCTCTGCGTGACTGTATATGCTGTATATAGCTTCAGCCTAACCCCCATTTCATTTGAAACTTACCGGTTTGTTCTCTGGACGCCTGAGCTGCCTGTGGCCTCCTCGCCTACAATGTGGACTGGTAGGATATTCGCCTGGTTAACGTTTGTTTGGAGTCTTCTGTCGCTCGTTATCCAACCTGCGACTGGCCTCCTCCAGTACCCAGCTGCTGAGCTTCTTCCAGTCTGTGCCTCTGCTGTCGGTGCTGTATTTCGACCCGGACGTCATACTTCTCCCTCGTCGGAGATACATCCACCGTGGGTCCCGCCGGAGATTTCGAACGGATGCCTCGAAAGGAATTAACTCTTTTTGGTCTGATTTTCGGCACCCTCCACATAACACTGATAGGAACACTGACCATAGCGTGTTGGCCAGCTTAGCTCGGTCGACTAACACCACTATCAAATGCGACAGCAACATTGTCAGCTTTGGTCTACTGAACATCCGCTCACTCACAAGCAAGGGACATCTCATTCAGGATCTCCTCATTGACCGTAAGTTTGACTTTCTCTGTTTAACTGAGACTTGGCAGCAACCTCAAGACTTTTCACAACTTAATGAATGCACCCCCCGGGGTTTGTTTACACTTGTCAACCCCGTGCCTCTGGCCGTGGAGGAGGTTTCGCGATAATTTATCGCGAGAAGTGGAAAGTCCTGCCGTTGCCTGCTCCTGCTGTTAGCTCTTTTGAATCAGCTGTGTGTCAACTGTCTGGGCCAGTTCCTACCATCATTGCAACTGTCTACCGTCCTCCAAAGTCAAACAACAATTTTTTGAATGATCTTGCTACATTCCTTACCCATTTATCTATAATTACTCCAAATATAATTCTGCTGGGGGATTTTAATATACATCTGGACAATATCAATATCCCTCTCACTAGAGAATTTTTATCTTACCTGGAGAGTTTTGGATACCAGCAGCACACTGATGTTCCTACCCATTGTAAAGGACATATCTTGGACCTGATCTGCTGCTCTGGTGTTGTTCCTTTTGATCTTACAGCAGATGAACTCACTGTAACCGATTATTTTCTCCTTTCATTCAATGCCAAACTTACCTTTCTGTTCCTAAGCTTCCACGTCTCATAGTCTTTCGTAACATTAAGAATATTAACTTGAATTTGCTGTCTTCTAGAATTGATTCCCAAATGGACTTTTATAATTTATCCACTCCCATAGAACTGGTCTCATATTATAACACTTGTCTTAATGGTATTCTTAATTATCTTGCTCCGCTAAAAACCAGATCTGTTTCTTTTTCTTTTTCTGCCCCCTGGTTTACTCCTGAACTTCGGCTTCTGAAAGCTAAGGGCAGGCAACTTGAAAGGTTGTTTAAAAAATCCGGACTCTTTGTCCACAAAGAGATGTATAAAAATCATCTACTCTATTACAAGGATTGTATAGCCCAAACCAAATCTAATTATTTCACTCAGTTAATTACTTGTAATACAGGTAACACCAAGTCTTTGATTTCTTTACTTAATAATGTTACACGACCTCCAGACTCTTTACCATCTCACCTTTACTCAAATGCTTTCTGTAATTCTCTTATGTCTTTTTTCAATGAGAAAATCCAAAAGATACATCAGCACCTTGGTCCAGATCCTCTCTGTATTCCTTCTGAACTACACTCGCCTATTCACTCTTTCCAGCTTCCCACTTCCTCTGAAATCTCAGATCTCATCTGCAAATCCAAGTCATCTACTTGTCAGCTGGACCCCCTGCCTACAGTTCTGGTTAAAGCCTGCCTCCCCTGTCTAGTCCCTCTCATTTCTGCCATCATTCACTCTTCTCTTACTACTGGTTTTATTCCCTCATCTTTTAAAACTGCTGCTATAACCCCAATACTAAAAAAAACCTGGTGCTGACCCTATTAATTTCAATAATTTTTGCCCCATTTCTAACTTGCCCTTTATCTCCAAAATTCTTGAAAAAATAGTAGCTATCCAACTTCACACCCACTTATCTCACAATAATCTATATGAAAAGTTCCAGTCTGGTTTTCACCCTCTTCATAGTACAGAAACGGCACTTGTTAAAATTACCAATGACCTCCTGCTGCTGACTCTGGTCTAATCACTATTCTCATCCTCCTTGATCTGAGTGCGGCCTTTGATACTATTTGTCATACCACTCTCCTTAACAGATTATCTTTGATTGGCATTACTCACACTCCACTTGATTGGTTTAGATCCTACCTCTCAGGCCGCACTCAGTTCATACAGCTTAAAACCTTCACATCCCAATCACCGCTGTTACTTCTGGTGTGCCCCAGGGCTCTGTCCTGGGGCCTCTTCTTTTTATTATTTACCTTCTTCCCCTTGGCAATATTTTTCGCAAATATAACATTAATTTTCACTGTTATGCTGATGACACCCAGCTCTACCTTGCTGGTAAACCCACCTCCTCTTTTCCACCACCCTCGCTTATTGACTGCATTTCTGAAATTAAATCCTGGTTTTCTTCGAATTTTCTTAAATTAAACAGTGACAAAACTGAGGTTCTCCTCACTGGTTCAAAATCATCATTATCCAAAACCAATAATCTTTCTCTTATTATTGATAACTCTGTTGTTTCCCCATCATCTCAGGTCAAGAGTCTGGGTGTCATCCTCGACAGTACTCTATCGTAATATCAATCGCATTCGCCCCTCCCTCACTCCTCATACCACTGCCACTCTTGTTCATAGTCTTGTCACTTCTTGGCTGGACTACTGCAATTCACTCCTCTTTGGTCTCCCTAATAAATCTCTTTATAAGCTTCAGTTAGTCCAGAATTCTGCAGCACGTATCATCACTCAAACCCCATCTATTCACCATATTACTCCAGTCTTGCAGCAGCTTTATTGGCTCCCGATCAAGTTTCGCACTGATTTTAAGATTCTGCCATTAACATTTAAGGCCATCCATAACCTCGCCCCTCCATATCTGTCTGACCTTCTTCATGTTGCCATTCCATCCCGTAACCTTAGATCCTCTTCCTCCACCCATCTGACCGTCCCTCCCGCCCGTCTAACCACCATGGGGAGCAGAGCTTTCAGCCGTTCTGCTCCCAAGCTCTGGAATTCATTACCTGCGGAGCTCCGAAATATCAAATCATATCCATCCATCCATCCATCCATTTTCCAACCCGCTGAATCCGAATACAGGGTCACGGGGGGTCTGCTGGAGCCAATCCCAGCCAACTCAGGGCACAAGGCACCGCAGGACACACACAAACACACCCACACACCAAGCACACACTAGGGCCAATTTAGAATCACCAATCCACCTAACCTGCATGTCTTTGGATTGTGGGAGGAAACCGGAGCGCCCGGAGGAAACCCACGCAGACACGGGGAGAACATGCAAACTCCACGCAGGGAGGACCCGGGAAGCGAACCCAGGTCTCCTAACTGCAAGGCAGCAGCGCTACCCACTGAGCCACCGTGCAAATCATATTCATCCTTCAAATGTAAACTTAAAACACATCTGTTTAAAATGGCTTTTTCTTTTTCCTTCGTGGTTTTGTTTGGTTTTAATTTTTAGATTTTCTGATGTTTTAAGTTGTTTATAATTGTGTCTTTTATTTATTTATTTACTAGTCATTTAGCCCGTTACAATAACGGGCGCTAGAACAGTAGTGCATAAACATTAGTAGGAACAGTCTATATTAAATGGCAAGGGACTTTGACCTCATTGTTTTTGTTGGTCGTATTTTTCTTTCTTTCAGCCTTTCTTTTGTTTATGTTTACTTGCTGAGCTGACCGTTCTTCGTGGGCTGCCGCCGTGTATTGTGTGTCTTTAATTTTCTGTGACAGTAATACTGTCTTGTACGGCTGTATTCAATAAGGGCGCGCACAAAAAGGCGAGCTTCAAAAGGGCGACCTCAATTGAGCGCGGCGAATAAAGGCGTTCGTAGATAATTTAGTTCAAATGGCTCTGGAATATGTGAAGAGCAACAAAGGTGCAGATCTTTATTTACGCGCGCCTTTATTTGCTGCGCCCAATTGAGGCTCGCCTTTTTGTGCGCGCCCTTATTGAAGGATACCGTCTTGTACGTCCGCTGGCTTGTACGTCCGTAATATATGTGGAATGGAAATTTTCAGTTTACAGATAACTATCCTTTTTATATTATAAGAAAATGTGTACTTGACAGTTTTGCAGAAACTGTATATGTGACCTTTAACATATATTACTGATGCTGACCTGTGTGAGCAGTTCAAAAGAATCTGACCTCACCAGAAAGCTCCCTTTACCAGAAATGTATTTTTATAAACTGTTCTTCCTGTTTTACGAATAAGCTAAGCTATGAACTCATCTGTAACTGCCGTCTATTTTAAGCCCTAAAAGGCTCATGCATTAATCTGCCTTTATACGAACTTGTAAAGTGTGCACACAATCAGCTGATATAAAAGAGCTGAACTCTTTCCTGTCAGCGCGCATGCTACTGACACTCCAGTCTAGGTATGCAACAATAAAAGAAAGCTTATGAACATTTCTTCTGGTGTGAGACTCTGACTCCTTCCATTTTACGGGTCAACAATTCTTTCTTCGACAGTTTTTTGGCACCCCAGATGGGACCAAAGACGATCAGTTGACTCCTTCAACGGAATTCGGTCCGGTGATCTGACCCAGACGGCAGACTGTCTTTGAGCTCCGACAGCAGGAAAAATCAGTTCCGGCAAACCTTAGGACTGTCCTGCGCTGGTCGACTTTTGTGAACGGAGTCTCCGGTCTCCTTTGGACGTCCCAGAGTACAGGTCTCCTTTTTACTACACCAGTCATAAATATCTAGACTGGGGTAAGTACCTCCGGGGGAACCGTTGGGTATTTTGGGAGTTTTTTAGTGGTATGGGTGATATTGAAAATTAAATAGAAACTAACTGACGGACCTGGAAAAATCTACTCATATAAATAAGTGTTAAACTGAACAGAAAGAAAGATTAGATATCCTTATCGGAATAAAAATTAAGGGAATAGTTGACGGGACATTAAGGTGCGTGGCACACCAGGAAAAGAACCCGTGTTCTATTATATGGCGATAAGGTTTTAAGGCTGGGACAATAGTTTAACACAGGAAATATAGAAACTTAAAGAGGAAAAAGAAGAATAAAGTGTACACTGGAAAAGAGTAGATCTTCATTGAAGGAAAATGGGTTCTGTCAGTAGTAAAGAAAAAATAAAAAATAATGAACAATCCGGGGAAAGGGGGAAGGGGATGACATTGGAAGGATTATTTTTGGAGGATCAACAGACGCCGAAAAAGGGGTCGCCGAGAAAATTAGTCGAGAAAAGTACAGGTTTAGATTTTAAGTAAGCATGTAAAAAGTGGAATAAACAAAGTGGGGCCGTTGGCCACTAGAGGGCACAGGTGAAGTAAATGAGATACAAGAGATAAGGAAGATTCTGTGTAGAAATACACAGGGGTGTTGTAATGGAGGTCCATATCGGATGGACATGTTTGACAGGTGGGAATTGGTTATTAAAGATCGAAATCTGGAGACTGTCCAGAAACAAAATAAATTATTGAGGGTTAGTGAAGATAAGAATAAAAAAGAGAAAGAAGAGTTATTAATTGCGTTACAGAAAGCCCGAACCCCTGAATCAGGAACGTCAACAGTCAGGAACAAAAAGAAAAATGATCCCAATAAAGACCCGATGTATCCCGTAATATGTCCTCCACCACCCTACCAACCACCACCACCTCCCCCTGCCCCTCCAATAATCCCGAGTGCCCCTCAGGTGTCAAGTGACTCGTCAGAAGATGATACTGATGTCCCTATAGACTCAGGGTCCACTCATACGAGTTCTGGTCAAACCCCTGTTGGTCGCAGAACCAGAACACAACTAATCCAAGGCCCAGTTTTCTCTGTTTCTTCCGTCCCTCCGAGTTCCCAGAGATCCTCAGATCCCACCACCTCCTGCCCACTAATAGAGGTCCCCAATCCCCGCTACAACCCTGCCCAAGCAGTGAATGCCCAAAACCCCACCACTGTTATGATTCATCGAAACTGGGACATTCAGGAATTGAAAGATGTTGTTGCTGAACTGCCGGACCCTAAGGCGGTGGGTGGACTGAAATTTGTGGAACAATTGGAACAGTTGGATAGTATGTATAAGCCCAACGCTGCGGAATGGACGCAGGTGTTAAGACGAAAGCTAGGCACTACTTGGGCCACTGTAAATCGAGGTACCCAAACGGGCAACCTTGGGCTTGGAATACTGCTCTACATCGAGGGGACGGGGTGGATGGAAACGTCGCATTCCAGGAACAATGGGAAACTTTGAAACAGAATATTGCAGGAAAATATAAAAAGGGCACAGATTGGTCACTTATTTCTGCCGCAAAACAAAAGAAAGATGAAACAGTAGATGAATGGGCACATAGAGTACAAGACTTGATGGCAAATCACTCTGGTTTGGAGAATGTGGACGACCGACAACGTGCAGCTGTGCCTCCTTTTGTTTGAGGACTGAGATCTGACATACAAAGTAAAGTACGCACTTCCTGTATTGGATGGGAAAGTGCTGCATTTGAGGAGGTGAAGCGTCATGCGGAACATGCAGAGCGCCAGACATCGCAAAAACAAGACCAAACTGCTGCTAAATTGTTGGCAGCTCAAATGAATTATTACACTGGGGGACGAGGAGGTCCTCCAAATCGCCGTGGGTTTGGTCCAAGAACAAGAGGACGAGGAAGAGGCCGAGGATTTGCCCAAGCCTCAGGCCCAAACCAATCCTCCTCTAGTCCCTACTGTTGTTACAATTGTGGTGAACCTGGACATTTCAGACGAGACTGTCCGAATAAAGGAAACCCTCGCCTACAACCGGGTCACCCCACTTTCAACCCCATGTTCCCTTCTGAGGACTATACTCCTGGTTTTCCAGAGAATCAAGGATGGCCATAGGAATCCACAGGGACCTACTGTTCTGCTTTACTTTCTCCTCTTTTGACTCCAGACTCTGAGACTGATCCTTTTCCTCCCCTGCATATTAATCAACAAGAGACTATGTTTCTAGTGGACACTGGTGCCACACGTTCAACTCTTTCTACAGTAAAGGTCCCTGCCTCGAACGATACAACCACTGTCCTCACCGCCTCAGGCCAACCCCATGTTCTTAAGGTCTCTGTCCCGTTACATGTCCAATCTAATCTGTCTGGCCCTTCCATCTCTCACTGTTTCCTCCTCAATACCTTATGTCCTGTTAACCTTCTAGGCCGTGACCTCATGTCTAAATTATCTCTTTCCATGTCTGTGACTGAACATGGTTTTCACTGCTCTTCCCCAAAGTTATTTTATCAGGCCACCTGTCCTCGCCCCTCCTTTGCAGCTTGGACCCTTCTTCCCACCCCCACTTCCATGCTCCTCATGGCTTTACATTCCTCCCCCTCCTGTGTGTTTCCCCTACTCCGAGTCCCTGAGATTGCTCACTGTACAGCCCAGTATTTTCCCTCTGAGGTTGATATTCCCTGGGTCGAATCCTTCCTACAATCTGCTACTCCCCAGGAATCCCTATTTATTCCATGTCTGTTTATTTCCTCCACCATGGCCGCAGTGGCTGTCCAACTTGATCACACCCAACAACCCTACTATTTAGGTGGATCTGTCACTCACATTTCTTTAGCAAAATCATGCGAGGTTACTTGGGTTTCCATAGGTCCATGGGTGCAACAGTGTCTCCAACGCACTGATTGGCTCCCAGTAAAGCCTGGTGTCTACGATACACCTGACCATCGTATCTTGAAAGTACTCCTCTACACCACTGTTTATGTCAACTGCTCATTCTGCACTCCTCCCCCTCCTGCCCACTCCCTATTACATGTTGGTATCCCTCCTTTCCCGTGGTTGTCTGACATTCCGGATTCTCTTTGGGCTCAGGGAAAAGATGATTATGGTCGTATCGCCCAGTGCGAGCCTCTGGTGATCCACCCAAAATCCTCCTTCCGCCCGCATCGCGCTCAATATCCGCTCTCTCCTGAGGCGGAAGCTGGTATTTCTGCTGTTCATGCCGACCTCGTAAAACGGGGTGCTATTATTCCTATTTCTTACTCACCTGTGAATTCTCCTATTCTTCCTGTAAAAAAGGCTGACGGTTCATGGCGTTTCGTCCAAGATCTGCGTCAAGTCAATGCTGCTATTTTTCCTCGGCTCCCATTGTTCCAAATCCCTCTACCATTCTCTCCACTATTCCCCCTTCTGCCCGATATTTCTCTGTAATTGACTTGGCCAATGCTTTCTTTTCTGTTCCTGTCCATCCCGACTCTCAATTTTGGTTTGCTTTCACTTTTCAGAACCGCTGGTGGACATGGACTGTCATGCCTCAAGGGTACACTGAGTCACCCTGTGTGTATGGACAAGCACTTGCACAAAATTTAGAGGGTTTCTGGCCAGAAGGGGGTAGCACACTCATTCAATATGTAGATGACATTATGGTATGTAGCGACACACAGGTCTCCTGTGAACAAGACACACGAGCATTACTTTTGTTTTTAGCAGAAAATGGACATAAAGTTTCTAAAGCTAAGTTGCAATTGGTTCGCACAACCGTGAAATATTTAGGCCACACCATTACCAACGGTACGAGAGCTCTTTCCTCCGATCGTGTGACCACTATTCAAAATCTTCCTAGGCCCGTCACAAAACAACAAGTCATGTCTGTCCTAGGTATTCTAGGCTATTGCCGGCAATGGATTTTAAATTTCACAGAAAGGGCTCAACCACTACAGACATTGGCTAATACCCCTGACCTGCCTTTGACAGGCCGGGTAACCTGGACTCCGGATGCTGAACGCTCCTTCACTGATTTAAAAGCGTCTCTTCTTGCTGCCCCTGCTCTTGGATTGCCTGATTATTCTCGTCCATTCACTCTGTTTGTGTACGAAAAGGGGGGATATATGAATGCAGTCCTAACACAACTACACGGGGATAAACAAAGGCCAGTAGCCTATTTCTCAAAAAAGTTAGATCCGGTAGCAACTGCCCTACCCCCTTGTCTAAGAGCAGTGGCTGCAACAACTGAAGCCGTTCTAGCCAGCACCGACATAGTACTCATGAGTCCACTGACAGTAAAAGTACCACATGCCGTACATTCCATTTTAATACAGGCAAAAACCTCACATTTAACTGCCGCTAGAGTAATACATTATCAAAATGTGTTATGTACCTTGTCTAACGTGACTATAGAAAGATGTTCGACTCTCAATCCTGCCACGTTACTTCCCACTGGTGAGGACGGAGAACCACACAACTGCCAGGAAGAAATAACTCGTATAAGTAAACCACGCTCAGACTTACAGGAAACACCTCTAAATTCAGGTGAAACACTTTTTGTGGACGGCTGTTCACTAAGACTGGAAAATGGAGCTCCATCTACCAGTTATGCGGTGGTCCAAGGGGACCGCCTACTGGAAGCAAAGCGACTCCCATCGAATTTAAGTGCACAAGCAGCCGAACTCATAGCATTAACCCGAGCCTGCCAATTGTCCAAAGACAAGGAAATTACTGTTTACACAGATTCCGATATGCTTTTGGGGTGTGCCATGATCATGGGGCCCTCTGGAAATTGAGGGGTTTTAAGACCAGTACTGGCAAACCAATACAACATCAGGCATTGATTGAGGCATTGCTGGATGCCATAACCAAACCCTCAAAATTGGCTATTGTAAAATGCCAGGCACACACTGTGGAAAACAGGATCCTGTCAGTAAAGGGAACAAATTGGCTGACTATTATGCAAAAGAAACCGCACACAGTAACTCTCCGATTTCTATATTTCAGCAAAGTCAGGACCTGAACATGGATAACTTGGTTGTTTCTTTGCAGAGTGCCGCCACTGACGCAGAAAAAAGACAATGGAGCAAAGCAGGGTCTCTTCAAGAAGGTGTTTGGACCCACAAACAAACTAACAAACCTTTCCTCCCTAAAGCTTCTTTCCCAGGAATGGCTAAAATAGCTCATGGACTGGATCATGCAGGAAGGGACGCCATGATACAGGACATAGAAAAAACCTGGGAGGTAACTGGGTTCTCGAATTTTGCACATCAGTTTTGTAAACGATGTGCCTTGTGTCAGAAATTCAATGTAGGAAAAGGCACTCAGGTAAGTCCCGCCGTCACCCCTAACCCAATGGGGCCATTTGAACATTTGCAAATGGATTTCATTGAGTTAACTCCATCAAGGGGCTACCGATACTGTCTGGTCATTGTTGATGTGTTCTCACGGTGGGTAGAGGCTTTCCCTTCAAAACATAACGATGCTAAAACAGTAGCAAAAGCTTTGGTCAAAGAAATCATTCCGAGATGGGGTATACCACAGAAATTACAAACTGACAATGGGACTCATTTCGTTAATACGGTCATAAATGAATTGACCACCTGGCTCCAAATTAATGTGCACCACTATTGTAACTATCATCCACAAAGTGGAGGCATAGTCGAACGGTGCAACGGCACCCTAAAATTAAAATTAGCCAAAATATGCGAACAAACTAATCTGTCTTGGCCGGATGCCCTTCCCTTAGCTCTGATGGGATTAAGGGGTCGGACACATCGACAATTGGGGCTCTCGCCATTTGAAATTCTTACCGGTCGGCCCATGCCCATTGGTATGGTTGTGGGAAATGTGAACTTGCATACTGTAGACAATGATCTTCTTTCTAGTCTTACAGGTCTAAGAACCGCCCTAAAAGAGGTTCATCAACAAGTGCAGCAGGCCTGGAGAGACAGCCCGCCTGTTAAAGATTCCTCTATTCCATTGGGTACCTGGATTCTGGTCCGCGATACTCGGAGGAAACATTGGCATCAACCAAGGTGGAGAGGCCCATTCCAAGTCCTGCTGTCCACTCCCCACGCGGTAAAGGTTGAAGGACTCCCTGCCTGGATCCACGCGTCTCATTGTAAACCATGGCGAACCTGAAAATTAATTCTTACTCTGTACCTCATTGTCCCTTCTGGGGGGCAACGGCGGACGGGAGGTGACAGGCTCCTTTATCAGGCCAAACTGGCTAACAACGATAAATATCCGAACATTTCACTCACCACCGGCATCACTACTACTATGAGAGTAGACTTTTGCTATATTGTGGACTGTGGTGACGGTCGCCAAACCGATTGGTTTTGGTCAGATAAGTATGTCTGTGTTTCAAGATGTAATCCTCTCATTATCACACTTAAGGGCCCATCTTTTTCAATCAGTTTGTATCTCCCTCGCGATAGGTCTCCTTTTGTTACTATTCACTTTGTGCTGCATCGTTCCTTTAGTCAGGCATCTGGTTTCCCGTCTTTTTTCCAACACCATGACAAAAGCTTTCCTCCTCCATGAAGAACGCACTCTCGTCTATGATCCTGAGAATGTTTCCCTTTAGTTACCCGATTCTTTTTTCTGCTCAAAAGGGTCGAGTGTGGAATGGAAATTTTCAGTTTACAGATAACTATCCTTTTTATATTATAAGAAAATGTGTACTTGACAGTTTTGCAGAAACTGTATATGTGACCTTTAACATATATTACTGATGCTGACCTGTGTGAGCAGTTCAAAAGAATCTGACCTCACCAGAAAGCTGCCTTTACCAGAAATGTATTTTTATAAACTGTTCTTCCTGTTTTACGAATAAGCTAAGCTATGAACTCATCTGTAACTGCCGTCTATTTTAAGCCCTAAAAGGCTCATGCATTAATCTGCCTTTATACGAACTTGTAAAGTGTGCACACAATCAGCTGATATAAAAGAGCTGAACTCTTTCCTGTCAGCGCGCATGCTACTGACACTCCAGTCTAGGTATGCAACAATAAAAGAAAGCTTATGAACATTTCTTCTGGTGTGAGACTCTGACTCCTTCCATTTTACGGGTCAACAATTCTTTCTTCGACATATACCTTTAATTTTCTCTGGCGGTAATACAGGCGTGCACGTCGGTAATATGCCTTTAATCTCCTCTGACAGTAATACTGGCTTGTATGTGGCTGTAATATGTGTCACTGTATTGTGTACCTTTAATTTCCTCTCGCAGTAATACTGGTTTGTATTTCCGTAAAACGCCTCTAACTTTCTCTGACAGTAATATCGCGCATTGCACCGAGCCCCGCGCATGTGCACTTCACCAGAAGACACCCACACACGGACATCTGGACGCACATAGGGATTTTATATATATAGATTGTTTGTTCTGTGTCCTTGAAAGGCGCCTTGTATAAATAAAATGTATTATTATTATTACCAAGAATTTCCCCTTGGGGACTAATAAAGTATCTAAAGTATCTATCTATCTCAACAATATCCAGGGGTTTCATAATTTCTAAATGGATTTCAAAAATCCTTAGAGCTTTGGCAAATGATATATTAAATCTGAAATTTATATTTTGAGGATGGACTCTGTAAGGAACACTATATAAAAATAGAATAAATTGGATTAAGCTTCACAGTCACAGCATTTATTCCATGTTTCTAAATACCTGTTTCAATTTTCTCTACCACTCATCTTGTTGAATAATACACTGTCATGATTCTGGTTTTGTAATTTATTTTTTTCTGGCATTGTTTTCATTTTTCTTCTTTTTTTGTTAAGGGTTTTGTTATCCCCTGAGTTAATTTCTGCAGTTAGTTTTTTTTGTTTGAAGGGTCTTAAAATCTTCCAGAGATGCAATTTTTTAATGGGTGCCATCTTTTTGTGCAGTTTTGTTGTACTATAGAAGTTGTGACTCTGAGGTCACGCTGTGCATATCATTGGGGGTCAAGGGTGTAATGGTCAGAACCAGCTCCATATACTTCCTGGTATAATAGAATTCTTTCTTTGCTCTCTGACTTTGATATTTGTTTATGACCCTTGGTTGTGGCAAAAGATAGAATGGACTTTTCATTAAAGAATCTAGGCTTGACTCTAAATAATGTTTCATCTCCTAGCTGCACAATCTTTTCTGGGTTGTTCCTGCACAGGCAATAATAACACAAACACTGGTAAAGAAAGCCTTACAAAGAAGTCACAATCAGTACCCTTGAACAAATAATTAAAAGCCACCCAAGACTTTCAGAACAGCTCTCTATTGCTCTGGACTATTACAGAGATACAGTATGTACTAAGAACAGAAACAAATATAACAAAAAGATATATAAAACGTTACCATACAGACATAAGTGTGGATAACACTCAGTGCTGTGATACATAAACCATCTTGACAAAGCAGTAGACAAAACAATTGTCTTTGCCTGTGGTATAGGAGGTACAAGAAGTAAAAATATGCCTAAACAAATCCATGCTGAGGATGAAGTGCTCATTTTTCACTCATCACTCATTTTTCAAATTCACCGCTTTTAACCTAGATTTCAGGCAAAATAATCTGGCCATTTAATTGGATTACAAGTGACAATCACTTTCTCTTTGTAAAGGTTTACCCAAGATTGAGGTAGTTATCAACTGTGAAAAGTAACTTTTCTAGACATCATACAGCCATAAATAAGTAAATCAATAAAAGTTTCAAATGTTAAGCAGTTATTGTCAAGTGTACACACATCTTTCTCATAGCTGTCACTTGTCTTACTGTACATTTGGACAATCAAATTAGAAAGCTATGAAAATGCTAAGACATGACAAAGCTCAAGAAAAACAAGATATATTGTAATGGTCCACAGTACTTTGTCGTTTTATTGTTATAATACCAGATTATGCATATGTACTTGTACAAAATATATACTCTGTTTTTGGCTCTACACAATTTTCTTCCAAATTACTTTTAATAAATAAAATAGAAGATATTAAATTATATAAATCCAAAAATATAGTTAAAATTCAGGCCAGACTTCTCACCCAACAGTAGTTACCATAGCAACAGCGGAGTAGCAATTCTCAGCCTTTATAAACTGCAGAGATAACTAGAAATCAGTTACTGCAAGTAGTGCCACATCAGTTCTGCCCCTCTCAGACTGAAGTAGTGAAACATTAATGTTTAGGAAAATAACATGGATAACTTGAGGTCTCAGATGGCAATGCTAGAGGCCTACCAATCTTTTCTGGTAATTACTAATATTTGAAAAAAGTAAAGTTTATCTCTTACTTTCATCTGGGTTGGGGGAAGCCAGGATTGCACTATGTTTCCGCTTGACCTCTTCCACTTTCTCTGATAGGGAATCAATGAATCCACGGATTTCTTCCACCTATAAGAAGAAAGGACAGAAATATGACCTTACTGAGCTTTTCATATGGACAGGAGACCCTGTCCCAACAGTAAAGCTGATCATTAAGCATGACAGTCAGAAATAAAACCATCAGCCACGTTTGGAAATTATACATATAAAAAAGTATATTGCTTTAAGAAAAATAAGTTGGGAACAAAGTTCAAAACCAGTCATTTAAAACACAAGAAATAGTATGCTTAATGCCAATTAGAATCCAAAATGTCAAGCATGGAACATGCCAGGGTCAGACTCGTAAAATAATCCTCCTGGTGGTCCTGTATGCAATTTGTCCTAAGATAAGAAAATATTTAATCACATCCTCAACTACAGTATCAAAGATAAGTCCTAATAAGTATTTATACATCTCCTTCTGAAAAATAAAGGACTGTCCATGAATAAAAGACCACCCATTATCTAAGAGAGACAATATCTCCACCTCACTATATAGAATCTACCACAAATACAAACTCTTATACCTGAAGAGGGTATGTGACATAGACACAGGATCTCATCTTGATGGTATAGCAGTTAAAATAAACAATTCCACCCCTAAAAGATGCTATAGAGACTGTTAGGTGTTTTAAACCTACTGGTATTTGAGATGGACATTATCTTATCTAGGTGAAAATTTCTGAAAGATATGGAGTTTTTTCAGCTAAATACTATGACACAGACCCAAGGCTTAATTTTGTCAACATAATAATGGGAATGGACAGTTACAAGTAACAGTACCAGAACATTATATAAAAAGGTCAAGATTTCTAGTGCAGACAAAAATAGAGAGGATATGTTACGATGTGCAAGCTAAAACAGGTAAAAGACAGATGGAAAAAAACTAAGATGATAGCTCTTCTTTTTATAGCATCTAAGAAAGAGATCAAACCTTTACATTAGGATACTTCAGAACTCTGAAATCAAGAATGTACTGTCAGGATGAAATCGCAGGTATACTACAGATGTTGTCAGTATTGAATCTGTTGCTCTGTACATTTGGGGTAAAATCATATGTGAGGGAGAATGGAAATGTCAAAAAAAAAAACAAACTAAACTTTCATCAGCTGTCATGGAAATTGGTACTTGGGAGACGTTTAGCAACACCATACTCATTTTTAGAGGCTACAGAAACACTTGATTCCCAATAAACCATTCACTGGTCAGGATTTCTAGCCTGATATATTATGCCAACAGATTTACCAAATGGTAGCAGCCTACTTCTCTGCTTTTTTTGGGAAGACTGATATTGAATTGCTTTTAACTGGAAATGACATTTAGCTGGCTAATCTTCATCATTGTCTTACATATTTTTTCAGCAAGCATGACTATTTGATAAGAATCTGGAAACTGTCATATTTTTCATTATCTCCTACCTGTGCAGATAAAACAGTATACAAAATCCAAGAGAAAATAATCAAAATAAAGGTGGTGTCAGTGCCATTATAAACTTTTGTGACTTATAATTCTTTAAAATTTCTATTAATGCCAGTTTAACAGATTACAACACATCATTCAACAGATTCTCATATATGGGTATAATAGTTATTACTTAATAAATAAATTTATATTTTAGTATAAAAACTCATTGGTAATGTTTAGCTCCTGTATCTTCTGCGTATCAGGCGTACAATATGATTTAAGAAAACAGGTAAAATAAAATAAAAAGCCCTGATTTTAACTGTATTTTAAAACAGGATCATATTTCCTACTTGAACTAATTTATTCACGAACAAAGTAAAAAATGCAATTAGCTGTGTGCTAATCAATAAAAACACCCCTACGTTTGGACAAAAAAATATGTTCCTATTGACTGTATAACTCCCTCTTGGTCATAGCAAACAGACTAAAGAACCCAACCCATCTGCTGATCATATTTTCAATCTCTTTCAAATTACCCATTAGGCCCCTAATTGACCAGTGATTGAATCAGAGTTTTAATAAACTCGCATCTGGCTCCCTTCCCACCTCTGAAGTGGGGTCTGATTTGATTTTCTGAAGTGCAGAATTATACTCTAGAGGAAAACAGCACTGGTTATTAAAATTACTTACGCTGAGGACAAACTGATCATGGCTTTGTATAAAGAATGCAAAATGTGTGTGTATAACATGAGATTGTGATGATGTGATTTGAAAGATGTCTGCCCATCTTTCAGAGTCAGCACACCATTTGAGAGAATTTGAAATGAAGTTTGTGATGATGATGTTTTAATATCCTCTTAATTGGAGAATTCAAGAAATAGCATGACTTTGGACCTGAGCACTACATTTTGTACCACTGATCACACCATCCTTTTTTGCTGCTTGCATTCTACTTATCAAATCCTTTTAAGCATTTAGAATTATCAGAGGTTTTCATAGTACTGTAGTTCAACCCTAAATGTACTTGCTATATTAGTTATGGTTGTTTGATTTTATACTAAGACACAATTAACAGCAAAGTACAATGAGCATCTGTAGAGTAGATACAGAAAAGTCAGCTGCAATCAGCAAAACCTAGGAGGGAAACACAAACATTTAAGAAAACAGAAGGAGAAATCAATAGCCATCACAGTCCATCCATCCCTACAGAGGCTGACTAGAGCACACCATTCTATAATATATGAACCAGATAGATAGATAGATAGATGCCTTTATAAAGATTGGATCAGTAGAAAGCCTTGTTGTCTCAAAGCCTGAATGGGAACAAGACATACTTTGCTTAACATTTCTGCAATTCTACTGAATTCACTACAATCGGTGTGATGATACTCCATCCTTCCATAACTTCAATAAATGTGTTTTTTTCTATCTTGGAATCTCAACTCTTTTCATTACTCTTATCTCTTTTCTACAGTGGTATAGCCACACTCAAAATTAGGTTTCTTCATCATAGAGAATCCTCTTTTCATGCTGTGTACAGGGCCCTTAATCAATTGAGGAGCAGACCTCAGAATATCCACTCTAAGATGAACTCGAGTAGAAACCTGCATCTCACTGGTCCTGCCATTCCACTTTATCTTTTCCTCAGGTCATCAAGGAATTTTTTTTCCATTCTGCAGACTGATCCTTGTGCCAGAGCCATTTTTCATAACTCTTCCTTAAGCTCCTCCCAACAGTCTCATACCTTGCACAGACTTCTTGTCCACAGCTCTCTTCATAATGTTCCCTGCCAGGCACTTACAAATGTTATAGGAACTAATATGTCACTTGTATATACGTCTCCAGCAATGCCATGGTATCTGGTCCCTTTGGTAAATTCAATATTAAACAATAGACCGCATGCCAAACAAAATCTTATTTGCTTCATTTCTTGTAGGAAATATCCAGCCATCCTATCAAGTCAAGACAAGTGGCTTTATTGTCATACCATCCATACACATTGTTACAGAATACAGTGGCTAAAGTACCTTCTACATACAGTGCATCCGGAAAGTATTCACAGCGCATCACTTTTTCCACATTTTGTTATGTTACAGCCTTATTCCAAAATGGATTAAATTCATTTTTTTCCTCAGAATTCTACACACAACACCCCATAATGACAACGTGAAAAAAGTTTACTTGAGGTTTTTGCAAATTTATTAAAAATAAAAAAACTGAGAAAGCACATGTACATAAGTATTCACAGCCTTTGCTCAATACTTTGTCGATGCACCTTTGGCAGCAATTACAGCCTCAAGTCTTTTTGAATATGATGCCACAAGCTTGGCACACCTATCCTTTGCCAGTTTCGCCCATTCCTCTTTGCAGCACCTCTCAAGCTCCATCAGCTTGGATGGGAAGCGTCGGTGCACAGCCATTTTATGATCTCTCCAGAGATGTTCAATCGGATTCAAGTCTGGGCTCTGGCTGAGCCACTCAAGGACATTCACAGAGTTGTCCTGAAAGCCACTCCTTTGATATCTTGGGTGTGCGCTTAGGGTCGTTGTCCTGCTGAAAGATGAACCGTCACCCCAGTCTGAAGTCAAGAGCGCTCTGGAGCAGGTTTTCATCCAGGATGTCTCTGTACATTGCTGCAGTCATCTTTCCCTTTATCCTGACTAGTCTCCCTGTCCCTGCCGCCGAAAAACATCCCCACAGCATGATGCTGCCACCACCATGCTTCACTGTAGGGATAGTATTGGCCTGGTTTCTTCCAAACGTGACACCTGGCTTTCACACCAAAGAGTTCAATCTTTGTCTCATCAGACCAGAGAATTTTCTTTCTCATGGTCTGAGAGTCCTTCAGGTGCCTTTTGGCAAACTCCAGGCGGGCTGCCATGTGCCTTTTACTAAGGAGTGGCTTCCGTCTGGCCACTCTACCATACAGGCCTGATTGGTGGATTGCTGCAGAGATTGTTGTCCTTCTGGAAGATTCTCCTCTCTCCACAGAGGACCTCTGGAGCTCTGACAGAGTAACCATCGGGTTCTTGGTCACCTCCCTGACTAAGGCCCTTCTCCCCCGATCGCTCAGTTTAGATGGCCGGTGAGCTCTAGGAAGAGTCCTGGTGGTTTCGAACTTCTTCCACTTATGGATGATGGAGGCCACTGTGCTCATTGGGACCTTCAAAGCAGCAGAAATTTTTCTGTAACCTTCCCCAGATTTGTGCCTCGAGACAATCCTTTCTCGGAGGTCTACAGACAATTCCTTTGACTTCATGCTTGGTTTGTGCTCTGACATGAATTGTCAACTGTGGGACCTTATATAGACAGGTGTGTGCCTTTCCAAATCATGTCCAGTCAACTGAATTTACCACAGGTGGACTCCAATTAAGCTGCAGAAACATCTCAAGGATGATCAGGGGAAACAGGATGCACCTGAGCTCAATTTTGAGCTTCATGGCAAAGGCTGTGAATACTTATGTACATGTGCTTTCTCAATTTTTTTTATTTTTGAAAAATTTGCAAAAACCTCAAGTAAACATTTTTCACGTTGTCATTATGGGGTGTTGTGTGTAGAATTCTGAGGAAAAAAATTAATTTAATCCATTTTGGAATAAAGCTGTAACATAACAAAATGTGGAAAAAGTGATGCGCTGCGAATACTTTCCGGATGCACTGTACATGAAACAAGGAGGTGGTTAGAAGATCATTTCAGAGAGCATGATTTAGTCATTAAAATCAAAGACCTCACAAAGTCTGTTGTAGCTCACTTCACATCCCTTGATCATAACCACACAGATCTCTCTGTTTGTGTTCTTACACAGGGCTTCATAGACATCACTCAAAGATAAACAGTAGAAGGTCAGATCATTATCAGCCTTGGATCACATATTTATTGCTCCAGATCTTATTGACCAACTCATTTTTTATACATTCTCTAATAAAAGTGTTTCACACTACTATTACCTGTTACCCCTCTCATCACTATTGGCTTTGTTCCCACCTTCCCTCCTATATATATATAACCTTCTTTTTTCCTTTTCAGGGGAAACATTGTGTCCATTGTCTTATTTTCTTTTCAGAATGGTATTACCTTTTAACTTTTTTTTTCTTTATAGATGCAGTTGAAATAGCTCTTTACTAATTCCACAGGATAAAAATAAGATGTTCAAACCTGAATAGCACAGTGATAGGATCAGTGGAAGCACTGCTGCCTTGCAGTGAGTAGACCGGTGTTCACGTCCCAGGTACTCCGTGTGGAGTTTGCATGTTCTCTCTGTGTCTGCATGGGTTTCCTTCCAGGAACTGGTTTCCTCCCAAAGTCCAAAGATATGCAAGTTAGGTGGATTGGCGTCACTAACTTGGCCCTAGTGTGTGTGTGTGTGTCTGTAAGTATATTTACCATACAACAGACTGGCACCCTGTTCTTACTGGGATTGACTTCAGCTCATCATGACTGTGCTCTGGAATAAGTGGCCTAAGAAAATACTATGGTACATTCAAACTTGTAGACCTAAAAACACCAAGGAAATCTTGAGAGAACTGGTGAGCAGCTCAGCAGCTTCCACAACAACTAATGAATCAACAAACTGTACACATAAAGACCACATACAGACCACATGTCCCTGATATAAGACGATCCCATGTCTTTACAAAAGCTGGGACTTTCAGATGATGTTAAAGTATATATCAAGATTTTAGAGACAAGTTGCACTCTTTACAGATGACCAAAAAAAACAAATGGGCACACATTCTCACACCTTTGTTGCCTGATCTCAGTGCAAACCTGACTTTACTAAACTTTAAGTGTGACATTCTCTGTTATATGAGATGTCATATTTTCGCAGTCTGGTCTGGATAAAACATACATCTTCCTTTTAGGAAAAGAAGGAAAACAAATATTGGGACAATTGTGCTACTATGCAGATGGAAGTACAAAGATTACTGATATTCCATGGGTGCAATATCCACATAGTTACAGAAGAGAACTGGTGGTATTGTTTGCTTTATGCATGACAAAGTTGTGATGCTGTAACCAAGGCAGACCCAAAATGACTTGAGAAAGGGGGTGAGTTAGCCACAAAAAAACTCAACCTTTCTTCAAGTAAGACCCCCATTTGCACATTAATAATAAGGGTGATAAATTCCAAAACACTTTTATCAATCGAATTACCATTAATTGGCATCAAACCAGAACCTGAGAAATCCTCAAACAGCACAACACTAATAAAGTCATCAGCAGTTTCCGAGTCAATTTACACATTCACTTTTTACTGGAACATGAATATTGAAAGGATCCTTAAAATTACCCCACACTGTAAGTAAAGACTAATTTTCCAGTCCTTACAGAGTGTGCCTGAAGTTCATCGTTTTCACGAGAATTAAACCCCTAAATAAATTACTTTCGAGAAGAGCAGCAAGTACAGTCCAAATCTTTCTTAAGTGCTTGAAACTCCATGCCTAGCATACATAGTTTGTACATGCTAGAGAAGAGACTACAAAAAATTGTTTTAGTTTTTCTTGCTCTTTTAACTGCTCAATTTTCGAATGATATCTGTTCATCTCGGATTCCTAACTTTATCAGTTCAAGTTTTTTTAATGTCTGCACTCCTTGCAAGCAGTTTATAGAGAAATGAAAATCAGGATATGAATCCTTGCTAGACAAGCAGTTTAGTAACAAAACCCAAAGACACAAGTCAAAATCACAGTTGTGAAACAGAAAAGACTTAGTTGCCAAAAACAATCAAACACTCAGGTAGACTTTTCATTTATCCCCAAACTTGGATGACCAAAAAGTGCACAACACTGAACGTTACATCATTGCGGTAATGACTTCACAGTGCACACTCCTGACTGTCTTGGAAATGGCATAGCATCTGTCATAGCAAATGTCTCAAAATGGCAGTGCCCACAAGGAAAACAAAATGGGAGAATGTGTTATTTTTAACAATGTTAAAATGCATATGACTAAAAAACAAATGTACCCCTTGATTGCTCACCCCACCCCCCCCCAAAAAAAAACTGCGCTTCAAATATATTTTTTAGACATAGAATTAACTTTTTAAAGTTTAAAACAAACACCATATCATGAAAATACGGAAGTTTGAGAGGGGGTCTATGCTTTTCATTTGGTGCTGCCAAATTGACGGAACCATGGGTCAACTTAGGGGATTGAATAGATAAGATGGTCATTGCAGAACAGTTTGTTAGACTCTGTTACAGGTCGGTGCAACAGCATGCCTACCTGATTTGGTGGACTGGTAGGAAAGCTAAAACTAAAGAAGTAATGTCTGCCTCTCAGATACTCCTGAGTTAGTGACAAAGACTGGAGCTACCAGAGCTGTATGCATCCAGTTGGCATCTCCCAGAGCCAGTCCACTTCTAAAAGTCCAGAGACCCCAGGTGCAGGGTCTCATACTGCCAAAGAAAAAAGAATGCTATGGACTGCAACTGTGTTAAACTGGTTATTCCAAACTTAGAAGGTCCTAGTGTGACAATATAAAGATAAATGGATAACATTATAAAGCTGTTAATGACTTAGGTAGTAGTTCTTCCATCATTGAAGACAGAGATAAAAAAGTCTCCAAAACAATGATTGTTATCCATACCTATAGGGATGAGAGACAGCACCTTTATGCAAGGATATTATTCATAGTGATTATTGGTTGGTTATATACACTTATAATTTCCAAGCTGCCTCTTCTTAAAAGGTCCCTAAAGAAAGTTGCTGCATAAATGCAATCCCATCACAAAGCCCATTTCACATGTTTAGTGGGGAAATGGGAGTCCAAGCTGTTCTGAAACCCAAAAATATAATTTCTGGAACTCCACTGATTGAAACTGATAAAATTCTATTGAATTGATAGCCCAGCTGCTGAAAGTACAGAAACCAGTCAACATATTAAAGAATACTGCTATTCTCTCTTTGATATGGAATTTATCAGGAA